>NC_140529.1:24009453-24489453 GCF_057382185.1 Mchenga conophoros
AATAAAGATTCACCATTATTCGAACATATTTTAATGTAAATAAAAATGTACATTTTTCTCCCGATCACTGATGTAATTAGTTAGAGCAATAAAATAAGATTAGATGTACGTTTTGGGCAACATATTAAACCACAAGAATAACACTTAAAAATATATTTTGCATTATGCTTTTAGAAAAAATCAATTAATGACACTGTCTCAGAAATATCTTCATTAATATACACTCAACTGCTCATCAACACAAAATCTATCCAGACAGTCCTTACAGACAAATAAGCTCAAGACGACTTCCCTGAAGCTCAACCGGAGAATCAGAATAAGCAAGAAAACTGATTTACGTTACTTGTTTGAACCAGATTACTCTGCTTAAACTTCTTCCCTTGCAACCTGAAACCAGATAAGCAGTACATATCAAATGGATGGATGGATCCTGATGCTGCTGGTGGTGTGGGGGCAATTTTCTTCACACACCCGAGTACCAACACCACAGTCTACCTGAGTATTGTTGCTGACCAAGTCCACTTCTTTATGACCACAGCATACCCATCTTCCGACTGCTTCCAGCAGGATAACACACCTCGTCACAAAGCTCAAATCATCTCAAAGTAGTTTCTCAAACATGTCAGTGAGTTCACTGCACTTCAGTGCCCTCCACAGATCTCAGTTGAGTAGAGCACTTTTGGAATGTGGTAGAATGAGAGTCTGTTGGGAGAAAACTCTGTAAAAAAAACCCAGGAGAAATAAAGACACAATGAGACAAGGTTACTTTTTATGCTTTAACGTGCGCACGGGTGAGCTGCAAAGAACAACTCACGACCATGAACAGAGGCTTGGCATTTTTATAGGCACAAATCACAGAGACAGTGAGAACAGGATAAGAAAATAATAAACAGATAAAATAAACAACTCCATATGTGGCGCTAGTCTCGTCAGCAGAGAGCTGGGAGAAAGCTGTGAGAGATAAAACAATCTAAAACAATATGTCCCAAAACAATATGTCTTTGCTGGGAAAGTCTAAAAGGATAATTCTAAACTAATCTAACCATAGACAAAGGGCATCTTTGTACATTTAAAAGAAGGTAAAGAAACATAGAATCATTTTTCCTGTAACAGAGTCTCATCGTGGATCTGCAGCAACTGTGTGAAAGTATCATATCAATATGGCTGAAATTCTCTGAGGAATGTTTGCAGTGCCTTGGTGAATCTGTGCAATGAAGAATTAAAGCAGTTCTACTCTGTAGATGGGCCAGTGATCATCAGTTTTTGACCATCAGAGATATAAAGAAATTTTGTAAACCTTTTGACTGACCCTAATGTTTTTTTGAGGGTTAAAGTTTGAGTTAGATTCGGGTTAAGGTAAGGGCTCGTCACCAATTTGTAACTGTTACAGTTGAGAATGAAAGTGGAGCACTAAATGTATTGAGCCCCACTCTTAAAAGAAACTCAAAGTCTTGACACTTTCTGTAAAATTATATTTAAGTTTTGTTTTTTAGAGCATGTTTTATGCCAACTTGTCCAAATATAGAATAGGCTTGGTTGGTGCTAACAGACATCGTTTTATCTACACTCAACAAAAATATAAACGCAACACCTTTGTTACTGCTCCCATTCCCCATGGGATGGACGTAGAGACCTAAAATTCATTCCAGATACACAATATAACCATCCCTCCCAAACAGTGGTCACAAATCAGTCCAAATGTGTGGTAGTGGGCACATCTGCTATATTGAGATAATCCATCCCACCTCACAGGTGTGCCACATCAGGATGCTGATCTGACATCATGAGTAGTGCACAGGTGTACCTCAGACTGCCCACATGTAACCCATATCAACTACTCCCTGTCACATGACCCACGTCACCATGTACAGGGACGTACATGAGATTGAGGGGGGAACCTGTAACCCATATCAACTACTCCCTGTCACATGACCCACGTCAGCTGATTTGAGGTCCCTCTTCTGATTGGCTCCTTCCATGTCAACAAGCCTTTGACACAATTATCAAAAAACTCACGACAGCACCAGTACTTGCTTTCGCCGATCCCCAGAAGCCTTACCTTCTCCATACAGATGCTAGTTCTACTGGGCTAGGAGCTATTCTGTACCAGGAGCAACAAGGACAAAACCAGGTGATTGCTTATGCGAGTCGGGGTCTGTCGAGGTGTGAGTCCAAATATCCAGCTCACAAACTGGAATTTCTGGCTCTCAAGTGGGCTGTTACGGAGAAGTTTCATGACTATCTCTACGGCACCAACTTCACTGTCATTACTGACAGCAACCCACTCACCTATCTACTTACCTCTGCTAAATTAGATGCCACCAGTTACCGTTGGCTCTCTGCTCTTTCTACATTTTCATTCAAAATCATGTACAGATCTGGTAGGCAAAATCCAGATGCTGATGCTCTCTCTCGCAGGCCACATGGAGAACTCTCCAATGACCAGATGTCCCAAAAGGAGAGGGAGAGAATTCTCCGATTTGCCCAACATCATCTGGATCAGTCTTCCTCAATTTCCATCGATCAACACACAGTCAAGGCCCTTTGTGACCGGCAGCTCGTTTATAGTATGGCTGGAAAGATGTCCACCACCGCACTCATCCAGTCACTAACTGCCCATGCCGACAGTTTGCCTGACAGCTTCGTCAACGACACTCAGTTTGCACCTCCTGTTGTTCCTCAGCTGACGAATGCTGAAATCGCTGAGAGACAGAGGGAAGACCAGACCCTGAGGCATGTCATATTGCTGCTAGAGACTGGGGAAAGCCCACCTCCCGTCTTGCGGGATGAACTCCCAGAACTGCCCCTTCTACTCCGAGACCAACATCGCCTGGAGCTCCAAAACGCCATTCTCGTGAGGAGGAGGCAAGTTGGGGACCAGCTCTATCACCAGTTAGTGTTACCTCAGAAATTTCGGGCTGAAGTACTGTCAGAACTGCATGACCAGATGGGTCATTTGGGCATCGAACGTACTCTTGACCTCGTACGTCGAAGATTCTACTGGCCAAAAATGGCCAATGATGTGTGGAATAAAGTGAAGACATGTGAGAGATGCACCAAACGAAAAGCCTTACCTGAAAGAGCGGCACCCCTGGTGAACATTCGAAGTTATCGACCTCTGGAACTGGTTTGCATGGACTTTTTATCACTGGAACCCGACAGGAGCAGAACCAAAGACATCCTGGTAATAACAGATCACTTTACCAAGTACGCTGTCGCTGTCCCCACTCCAAACCAAAAAGCAAAGACTGTCGCCAAATGTCTCTGGGACAGTTTTCTGGTTCATTATGGTATCCCAGAAAAGCTCCATAGTGATCAAGGACCAGACTTTGAGTCACGCACAATAAAAGAACTCTGCAAAATGGCTGGAATTCACAAAATAAGAACTACACCATACCATCCACGAGGAAATCCAGTCGAGCGCTTTAACAGAACACTCCTGAATATGCTCGGAACACTCACCACAGAAGAGAAAACTCACTGGAAAGATTTTGTTAAGCCCTTGGTCCACGCATACAACTGCACCCGGAGTGATGTTACTGGCTACTCACCCTATGAGCTCATGTTTGGTCGACAACCTCGCCTCCCGATTGACCTGGTCTTTGGACTGCCTGTGGACGGCAATCAACTGACTCATTCGCAATATGTCCAGAACCTGAAGTCAAATCTAGAAAAGAGCTACAAAATTGCCATTGGCAATGCGGAGAAGCTCATGGAAAGAAACAAGAGCCGTTTCGACCAACATATCACCCCCTCTGAACTGGACGTTGGTGACAGGGTGCTGGTACGTAATGTGAAACTCCGAGGCAAACACAAAATCGCAGACAAATGGGAACCAGACATCTATGTGGTGGTAAAAAGAGCAGAAAATCTTCCAGTGTACACTGTCCGACCGGAGAACAAATCCAAACCGATTCGTACTCTACACAGAGATCTCCTATTACCATGTGGATTTTTGCCGCATTCCACTCGAACCAACCGAACAACTGTAAAACCAACCAGGAAGCAGTCATTCAACCCTTCTGATGAGGACTGTGCACAACCTCAGTCAGACGATGAGGATGAAATGATACCGCATCAATGGTATGATCCTGTATCAGAGCCTCTGCAATTCACCACTGTCCACAATCTGCCAGAACCGTCATCCGCCGTTCCAGCCACTGAACCTTTACCATCTGATACACCAGTCTGTGAACCTGCTACGCTCCCTTTGCCTCCTCTTGAGCCAGCAGAGAGCGAAACCCCTGACTCAGAAACCCCTGTCAAGGAGGAAGCTCCTGATACTGTGGAATCAGAGGACAGTCTGTCCTCTGCTGAACCTACCAATGTTGAATTGCGGACTGAGTCCAGTATGTCCTCTGCTGCTGATCTACCATCTAACTCTGACACCTCCAGCTCTGAACTAGAACCTCTGAGAACATCAACTCGGACCAGGAAACCTCCGGACCGGTTACAATACTCTACGCTTGGTCAGCCCATCTTGAAGAGTATTCAGGCACTAGTCCATGGCTTAACCACTGCCTTTACTCATGCACTGGAGGATGAAGAGGACCATCTGCTTACTGCCACTGAACAACCTGTCATCCGGACCCAACCACCATGTACAGGGACGTACATGAGATTGAGGGGGGAACCTGTAACCCATATCAACTACTCCCTGTCACATGACCCACGTCAGCTGATTTGAGGTCCCTCTTCTGATTGGCTCCTTCCATGTCGCGGCAACTCTGAAAACCGGCTGTGGAGGGATACTTCCGGGTTCGACTCCTGCTGTGGCTGTGAGCTTATGGCATTTAGAGCGGTATTGGAAAACAAAGCGTTTTCTCCCCTCAATTCATCTTTAAACTTTAAACTCAGCGTGGCGAGCCGGTAGGACCATTCTTTCTTTTCCCCCACTTAGCCGTCTTTGGATTACGGACATATTTCCCCCTTGTATGAAGCTGGACCCTAAGGAGGAATACCTTAAAAGTGAACTTTAAAAAGAAAAGGACCAAAAAAAGGACTCTTAGCAAAAGGACTCTTGCACAGAAAAATCACAGCACTGATTTATTATTTAATTGTGGACATTTACGTTGTGTGTTGTGTTAATTATTTTGTTCCATTTCCCCTTTCCCCTATTTATTCAATATATTTTTGGTACAAGACATTGCAGTTTTTGGTCTCATCATTCACACCATCTGGGCTCCATAAAGAACTATTTCTTCTGCGCGTCAGTCAGTAAATTCATCCATTGACATAAACTAGTCCTTAAATAACTTAGCGTTACACACAACAAAAGGCCACCCTGGAATGTGCAGTTTTTTGCGCTATTGGGGGTCTGGGGACCCAGAACCGGTCAGTATCTGGTGTGACCACCATTTGCCTCATGCAGTGCAACACATCGTCGCATGGAGTCTATCAGATTGTCAATTGTGGCCTGTGGAATGTTGGTCCACTCCACTTCAATGGCTGTGCGAGGTTGTTGGATATTCGTGGGAACTGGTACACGCTGTCGTATACGCCGGTCAAGCACATCCCGAACATGCTCAATGGGTGACATGTCCGGTGAGTATGCTGGCCATGCAAGAACTGGGACATTCTCAGCTGCCATCTGCCCTGAACAATGTGAACCATGATTCATCCGTGAAGCGCACACCTCTCCAACGTGCCAGACGCCATCGAATGTGAGCATTTGCCCACACAAGTCTGTTACGGCGACGAGCTGGAGTCAGGTCAAGACCCCGATGAGGACGACGGGCATACAGTTGAGCGTCCCTGAGACGGTTTCTGACAGTTTGTGCAGAAATTGTTTGGTTGTGCAAACCAATTGTTCCAGCAGCTGTCTGGGTGGCTGGTCTCAGACGATCTTGGAGGTGAACCTGCTGGATGTGGAGGTCCTGGGCTGGTGTGGTTACACGAGGTCTGCGGTTGTGAGGCCGGTTGGATGTGCTGCCATATTCTCTGAAACGCCTGTGGTGACGGCTTATGGTTGAGAAATGAACATTCAATGCACGGGCGACAGATCTGGTTGACATTCCTGCTGTCAGCATGCCAGTTGCACGCTCCCTCATTGCTTGTGGCATCTGTGGCATTTTGCTGTGAGACAAAACTGCACATTCCAGGGTGGCCTTTTGTTGTGGGCAGTCTGAGGTACACCTGTGCACTACTCATGATGTCAGATCAGCATCCTGATGTGGCACACCTGTGAGGTGGGATGGATTATCTCAATATAGCAGATGTGCCCACTACCACACATTTGGACTGATTTGTGACCACTGTTTGGGAGGGATGGTTATATTGTGTATCTGGAATGAATTTTAGGTCTCTACGTCCATCCCATGGGGAATGGGAGCAGTAACAAAGGTGTTGCGTTTATATTTTTGTTGAGTGTAACTAGTCACAGAACTGATAACTCTGAAGAAAAGAAGGATACTAAAACTACAAAAGCAATCTAGGGAGTTACCCTTGTACTGCATATGACAGCAACAACTGGTTTTATCCATTGTTGGCTAGCTGCACTGAAACAGGAGAATCCACCTGTCAGTGGGAGTTTTGTAGAACTATAAATGAGGACTGTGTTGGGGAAAGCCTCTTTGGTGCATTTGTGGCTCACTGGAGTCAGACACTGTCCCCTTTGTGTTTGATATTTTCTTGTGGGGATGGGTTGACAGACATAGCGGTGCAATCAGCTGGTAGAGCAGAGCTCCACAAAATATGATCACAACTATTTTGTGCAATTTTACAGTGTAATTTAACCCCCAGTTTTCACTGTTCAGTTATTCTTTTAACAAACACTTCCAAACTGTTTACAAAAGGTTACAAGGAAGTTTCCAAATAAAGTGGACTCAATGTAACTATAATATCTATGACATCAATGTAGTCAAAAGATCAAATCTGCACACACGCACACAGAGTGGAGCAGTCACGTTGGGGAAAACCTAGAAGGAAAAAAACAACTTTTAGCTTAAAAATAGAACTTCTAATCTCAAGCTCAGTCCTGCACTTGTATTCCATACATACACTGTGAGGTTTTGGACAAGATGAGTGAAAAACAATTCCTGGGAATTATTAGTGGGACATGAAAAATCCTGTCTGAAGCTCTCAGGAAAAGGGGCCTGTTCAAAACAATTAATGAGCTTGACCCTTCTAAGGGTTTGAAATACAGTTAAGTACGGGCAAAGGATGAATGCTGCACACAAGTGATGCTGACTGAGCACAAAAACAGAAGAGACAACATGAGAGAAGCAGCGAACAAAAAATGATGTAATCCGTTTTACTTAAAGGTGACACAGTTTCAAGCTTTGACAGGCGGGACATTATTTGGTTTTGGAAAACTGACCTTCAAGTTTCAAACAGGATGTTGGGAAATCTCATTTATTTGTAACAAAGCATTTTGTTTCCTGAAAACACTCAGCACAGAGGCAATGATTGCCATTAGGTTGTGAACTCCATGTAGACAAGGAATCTCATATGTGATGCAAAGAAATTTAAATAAATCTTATTACAAGATAAACCAAAACTTGACAACGTCTCGTCATCACAGGTCATTAGTAGCACATTTGGCACAGAATCTGCACTTGAATACTTAAATTAGTCCATTCAGTCTTTTTATAAACACTTTTCATTCCGTTCATAAATTTCTCATCGTCCGTCAGCGCCTGACGTCAGCCTCACGAATCCACAGATCGCAACAGGGTCCCTGAAGTTGTCGGTATGCTGGAAAGAAAGAAAGCATTCATTAAAATCAGTGGGATCAGACGAAAACATGACTCGAGTTAGGCGGAAAACAAGTCAGATTGTTTTGGACGTTAAAGAAAAGGAACCACACTTCAAGACAGACGTAATTTTAAAGATCAAGAGTTGTTAAAACTGTTTGACAGTAACACGCACACATTAGTGACCATAAAGACTAATAATCCTGTAAATAGACCAAATGGGAAAAAGGAAACCTTTGGGAAAGGCAGAACACCATCATACATTTTGGATCTGTTACCACCAAACACCAAATCTTTCTAGAAAAGTGAAATTGGAAATGTCAGATGATGCCATTTGTTGGTACATCACAAAGAACTTCATCTGATTAGAGTAGTTTCGTGATAATAAAACTACACATTAAATGTAATATGAGGTGATCCATTTATAAGAGGTTAACACATGAAAGTGTTATAAACTTAAACTCCTGTCTTTGAATTGTTTTTTCTACAGCCCTTTAAATTTGGCCTGTATAAGATATACTAGCAAATTTTTAAGCTAATTATCGCTCAACTGAATGTGAGATTATTTTGAAATTCCACATTGCTGAAGTCATAGTACCAGATACTTGACCTAAAAAAGTTTTGAAAGACACAGGTCTAGTCTCCCTGGACTTTTTTCAGAGAAATCAAAGATGGTCGGATTGGGAGTTTCTTAAATTTAGTCCAGTTACTGAAATACGATTGAGAGCAGCTGTATTTAATGCCTTAACAGGTGGTTAAACTGACCTACTAAGATAAAGGTAAGGAAAGGAGGTAAAAAGCATCCAGTCGTATTACCTCTCTACCAGCTCTGCGCCAACAATGTCATAAATGTGGTATTTCATATGGAATTTCACTTGTGAATTCGTCCGCCGCTCCTCGATTTCTGCCTTTAAGACTTCGCCATATTTGGACTTCTTAACCATGCTGAGCACTGCTTTACGGCCTAACGGCAAAATGAGAACAAAGACATTAATGGGTGTCGTAACTAAAGGAAATCGCTGTTACGATTCAATCAAGTGAGATTCAACACCAACCTTTTATGAAGTACTTTGTGAATTTGCCAGAGTTGGGAATGGAAAGCCACCAGCTGCCTGCATCCCTCACAGTCAGGACCCCAGACTTAACCAGCTGCCTGTGTGTGGGGAGAAAACAGATTCTGAGTTGATCTTTATCTTTCAGAATGGCCAAGTCAGAGGTTACACATTCATTCAATAATGCCAAGCACAAAGTTATGGAAATCGGTATAAACAGCTTTAATGCCACAGAAAATGTTATTCTCTGCGACCCCTTTAAATAAATGTCAAACTCTTTCAGTCATTGTCAGCAGTGTTGCTTTACTTTTTATTTATCTAGGAAGTTAAATGTTAAACTATGTCCAAGATAGAAGGTTTGGGAATGATAAAGCTAAATAATAAACGCATGCAATATATGGGTGTCTTTCATACGTTATCTCAGAGTCTGTGAAGAGAAACTCCTTCAGCATTTTGTCTTTCGTGAAGCTCAGATCTGTGCAAGCGGACACCACTTTCTCCAAGAACCTCTCCACGGTGGCTCTTGTGGTTTTGCCCTCCTCTCCCGCCAGCACTTTGGCCTTGTAGTCAGAAGTAAAAACCAGCCCAAAGGCTTCTGCGTCGAACCCGAGCTGGAACATCAGCAGATCTCCTCGTTCACGCATCTTATTCTGTTACCGATGACAGCAACGAGTTGTATTTCACATCTGAATCTGCAGAAATGATTACACATACATTTCTAGCACTTAAAATCCACCTTACCACCTCCTTGTCCACCAAAGTCTTGTCACTGTGTAAGCTGTAGAGCTGGTGCTTCAGCACAATTTGAGGCAGTGCATCATTGAAGAGCTTTCTGGGAAATAGGGTCATGAGGTACTCCAGACTGGATTTAATGTCAGCTGGTCCTTTTAAAGTGAAGAAATGACAGTGTGAACTTCAAATGAAGAGTTTTTTGATCACGTTATTGTAGATTTTTTAGGAGTCACACCCACCATCTTCAGCAGCAGTAGCTCCAAATTGTTCTGTGCCATTTCTTCTCTTCTTCAGATTGAAAGCGTCTGAAATCAGAGCCCGTTTCCTGCTCATACCTGAAGGAGAAATTTGCACCTGTTCACTCCAAGATGCTGCTTTTCTCGCTACACAACGCAGAGCCTATTAAAAGACCTTTAAATGGTCAATCATATCATTATTTCCTACTAATTAAGAATAATGCCCCACAGTCAAGATCCACTCCTTTGCCAATTTCTGATGAATGAATTATAAGACATAATCTCATATTTTCCATAAAGGTACGCTCAGAAAACAAGTTTTGTTAGGTTAAAAACACTACACCGTTAGCCATGCTAACGCTAGCTCGTTTATCAACATTAGACCGAGCTATTTGAACTCGAAAATAATTTTCGTCCTTACCTGATGAATAAACCCAATAATAATGTTTTTTTTTTTTTCTTTTACATCACTTTATTCTCTGCCAGAGCCACAAACCAGCCCAACAGCTACAGGGAACTGCTACAACTCTTCTTTTCACGGATATTTACAGTGTTTTTAGAGGAAGTGTCGCCGCTAACACCGAGCAGCGGATTGGATGGAAAACTGCACACGGAAGTGGCGTTAGCTTGTTGTTAGCGTGTGAGACTAGTTAGCTGTCCCGCTACAAAAACAAGGCAGCGTTTTTCTAACTCAGCTACTTCTTGGTTTTAGTCGGTAAAGATGCAACAAACGTATGTTTGTTGTTCCTGTGCCAAGTCTGTTATTTTATTTCCTCTGACATAATATAAACAGGGAACTTCTAACGTTAGCTTAGCAACCTCTGCTCGCTGTGCTCTAAAGAGGTAGGTTATCACTTACTTACGTCTTATTTATTCATGAAAGTACTCTTTAGTTTTCGTAGTGGGGTTAGTAACAGCGGTATTAGGAAACCTTTGTTAATTTTAAACATGCATTTAATTGAGAAACAGTGCAGACACACGCCAGACATTACCTGCCTCTTTTCCATTCAACATTCAACACATAAACTGTTATAAGCACATCAGGCGGTTCTAGGTCCAGATATGCTGCATTTAAACTTAAACTAATTCATTGTTTGTGTACAATTTGTTACAGAGAGGAAAGAACACATTTCTAATTTTAAATATGCAGCACTGTGCAAAAGTCTTCAGCCACCCCATCATGTCTTTATATTTTGGTAGGAAAATGTGGAACCGGTGCAGCGATTTATCAAAACATGTTCAAGCATACAAGAGTATAAAGTATATAAGGCAAAAACAACTTTGTACAGTTCTAACGATCTTGAAAGCCAATATTTGGTTTGACCACATTTATTCTTCAACGCAGCCTGAACTCTGTTAGCAAAGCTTTCCTGTCATTTCTTTAAGCAGTCTTCAGGAATAGTTTTCCAGGCTTCTTGAAGGACATCCAAAGCTCTTCTTTGGATGTTTGATGCAAACCGATTATAAGGACACAGCTTATAATCGGTTCTTTGCAAAGTTGCCTGTTATATTTTTAAAAGTTAGCTAAAGAATATGCACATATGCATTAACCCTAACCTAACTTATCCCTGAAAAAATTGCACTTAAAGAACAAAAACTCATAAATTCTTTCTGTCCAGCTATGGACCCCCACAGATCCAGCATCAGCTGTCACAGCCATCAGTCCTCGTACAAAAGACAAAGAGACGACAGTGGCAGAAGTCCTCGTGAGAATAAACACTTCAGAACGAACACACAGCACCAGTATCGGTCTGAGTCGGCTCTGGGTCAAAACCCTTTGAGCTGCAGGACTTTAAGCACGAGAAGAGAGCTTTATGAAAGAGACTTTCCTGTTTACAAACAGCCTGTGGAAGTGGGATGTTTTTCCCTCGACTCTGAGCGTAGATTCTTCAACGACAGCAGGCAGATGAGGTACTACGTGGAGCCTGACAGGAATCCAAATTTCAACCTGAGGGATGGATACAGGGATCGCTTTATAAAAAGAGACGACAGTGTGAAGGAGAGGCTGGACCATATTCTCCGGTGGATTGTAGCCAATAAATCAAAGATTAACCCAACAGGGGCAGCAGCCTCACCTCGGTAAGTGTAGCTGTGAGGTTCCTGTTTTTATTGTATTTCTCTTCAGGTGATCAAGTAGGTCCCACACAGAGAGAGAGAGATAAACATTATTGATCTCTAACCACAACAACAGTTCCTACTGGACATGTATTCTTTGATCAACCTCTACTCTTTCCAGCGCTTTAGATGTCGACTTTGTGACATGGCGGGGCCACCTAACTAAGCTGCTGACCACTCCTTATGAGACAAGGGAAGGCTGGTTGTTAGCAGTCACCAGGTTCAGGGGCACATTTTACATCAGTGAGGTGGAAACGGAAGCTGCTCGCAGGGAACGGGAGAACCGCACCGAGAGGCATGAAGAGATGATGTACTGGGGATACAAGTTTGAGCAATACACATGTGCAGGTAGGTGGGTTTATGTAGTACCTTATTTTTCCTTTTTTTTTTTTTTTTTTTTGAAACTTTGGGTACTGATTTAAACTGCCTTACCCACAGCTGATGATTCACAGGCATACCTCATAATCAACTGGTTTTATATTCAGTCCATTTGTGCCTGGGAAGCACAACATGTGAGATTTCCACTATGGGGAAAAATGCTAATGGTATAATAAAAAACCCCAAACAAAAACAGTACTTTTGCCTCACAAAAAGAAGGTGCAGGTTTGATTTCACCGGCTGTTTTCGTGTGAGCTTTGCTGCCTGTGTGGGTTCTCTCCAGGCACGCTAATTTACTGGGATTTTCCCACATAACCATCTCTAGGGTTTACAGAGACTGGTTTGAAAAGAGGAAACATCCAGTCAGTGGCAGTTCTCAGGGTGAAAATTCCTCATTGGTACCAAAGATCAAAGAGAGACTGCTTGGAACTGATAGGAAGGCAAGAGTAACTCAAACAACCACTTAGTACAATCGAGGTAATCAGAAGACCACACCAGGTGCAACTCCTGTCAGCTAAGAAAAGGAAACTGAAGCTATAATTCATCCAAGCTCAACAAAACTGGACAATAGAAGACTAGAAAAATGTTGCCTGGCTGATGATTCTTGGTTTGTGCTGCACTGGTAATGGCAGAATTGGGGATAAACAACAGGAAAACACAGATCCATGCTGCTTTGTGTCAGCAGTCCAGGCTGCTGGGTCCCTTAGTACCAGTTGAGCATCATTTACATGACACAGCCTGAGTATTGTTGCTGATTATGTTCATCCCTTTATGACCACAGTGCCTATCTTTTGATGGCCGCTTCCAGCAGCTGTCCTTTTAAAAAGTTATCTTCATGTCTTTATGTAATTGAAGAACTCGAGTAACAGCAAAGACTCGTAAATGCAGTATGATTGTTGATCTTACCACGATTAATTAAAATTACTACACTCTATAAAAATGTAATGTGATTATTATAATGCCCAACACTGACTTCAAATCATTATTTTTTCTGTACATATCCGTGTGTCCATTATATTAGATATGAAAACTAAACCTAGCACAGTGCTTTCAGTGGTAAAGTTTCACCTTTGTCTCTCCTGTAGACAATACCCACAGTCTACCTGACCCTGGTGGAGTGGTTAACACCAACGAGGCCTTCTGCACTGTGGTGCAAACTCGGCTCGCGGATCACAGACTGCTGTTCTCCGGCGAGGTGGACTGTCGAGATAAAGATCCCAAAGCTCCGGCTGCTCCTGCCTGTTACGTGGAGCTGAAGACCTCTGCAGAGATCTGCACCCCCAAACAGCGCAGCAACTTCCACAGGTACAGGATAAAGTAAAGCCTCATAATTTTCACGTTGTGTGGTTGGCTGGATGGTAACGCTTTTATTTTGGCGCTCCTCAGGTTCAAACTGCTTAAGTGGTGGGCCCAGTCTTTTCTCCCGGGAGTCCCTAGAGTGGTGGCAGGTTTCCGAGATCAGGAAGGTGTCGTTGTTTCCGTGGAGACCTTTCACATTTCTAAGATCTCCCATCTCATCAAGGTAAAGCAGTAACTCGTGATTTAAAAACATCTGGCAGCACACCATGAGCACACTTCATGAGCCTTCTGTACATCTTTTAAACAGAACGAGTATAACTGCTGGAAGCCGACAGTATGCATGAACTTTTGCTGCGATTTCCTGTCTTTTGTGAAGCGTGTAGTTACCGAAGACAGTCCTAGGTGAGCTATAATAACACTTTTAAAATATTCTGGTTTGGGGTAAATACATGTTAATCTCTTTCTGTTGTCATTTCAGAGTGGTGTACCTGTTCTCCTGGGATCCCTACAAAGATGTCACCTACTCTGCCCACAGAGACTCTCAGTATTGCTTCCTGCCACACTGGTATGTTGAGGAGATGACGAGAAGTGAAGACTCCCAATATGAGCCTAAAGCATAATTTATACTTCTGCACTGAAGTCTGAAAGCCTGGAGTTGATTCATTCCCTTCCAGTCAATTAGAAGAGGAGGAAACAGGCCAATCACAGTTGTTTTGAGGAAGGGAGGTGCATGTCAGCATAGGATATTGTGACGTAAGATTTAACCCTACGTATGGCTCTGATAAACTGAATTGCAGAAGTATAAATTCCACCTGAGGCATGGTCACGAATGCATCATTATCCTGTAGACCTCCAGTGGAGGACATTTAACGTGGTAAACATTTGCATGAGCTCACCAATCACTACTCAGTCTTCTGGGGGGATTCTTTTATTTATTTTTTTTAAAGCAGTGATGAACTACATTTTATCTGGCATGTAATGATCTAAACAAAACACAATTAAAGAAATCAGTATTGTTTCTCAATCTTTTTTTTATTCCCTGGTTATAACAATAATTTACAACCCACAAACAGTGTTATATTTATTTAAACAAAATTAGAAAATCTGTGTTGTGTTTTTTTTGTTGTTGTAAATGAGTCAAGATGATATCAAATAAGAACTGGATGTAAACAAAGTTCATTTTGTAAAATATAAAAAGCAAAATTGTAAAGCTTTAATCAAAAAAAAAAAAAACCAAACATTTGGAGCTGTTTTTCCTAACTGCTACCAAATATAAGTGACAACTGGCAGAGGAGCTGAAATCTGGTAAATGTGTCACTTGGCTAGAGTATTGATAGAACAACAAAAGGTCTAAAGGCTGCGGTGTTAAAGGGAAGCGCCTCTCTTGGTTATAACCAAGACGTAAAGAGAGAAAAACCAGTTTAACAACAACAGCAGCAGGAGGAGTGGATCAACTGTCAACCGGCATCAAGTTGAAAGGCAGCATTAACTGTCATTTACCACATCAGAGAGAGAGAAAGTACTGTGACAAATACTGTGAATCACTGCGATCCCCGACAAGTTTACACTACTCGCAGGGAACTGATAGACATAATGGAAGACATCTGTGTGAAAGAAAAAGAGCGCACGTCGAACACTGCGATATTGAAAACAGTAGAAAAAACTCAGTGCATCAAGTGTTTGTGTAGATCAACAGTCACTGAATAACTTACAAACGAGTGACAAAAAAAAAAAAAGAATTAAACCATCGACAAGCATCAAAATGAAAAAGTGCCAAAACCTGCAGCTCTTTAGAGTGAGACTGGCTTCAAAAGAGTCAAAACCCTATAACCTTTGATGTTAAAATGCCCAGCTTTACAACAAAAATAAATGTGTTTGCAACCTGATACAGTTTCTTTTTGTCTTTATAACCTGTTAGCCCCAGTCCACATGGTTGCTTTCTTATCTAAACTTTACAAAAGCTCAAAAGTAAAAGGTGTGGCTACGCTGACTTACAGGTACATGCCGACACAGATGTCTGCTCAGCTTAACCAGTTTTTGTAGCATTGGTGTCTTTTGTCGTGTAATAATCTCACCAGTAGTAAACTATCAAAGAAGCTTGTGTTCCAGTCTTGCCACAGAGTCATCCATAAATAGTCACTTCTGGCTCATAAACCCTCCAAAACTTGATAACAACAACATTTTAGCAGCCAAAACCTTAAAATGCAGAGTACAAAGCTAATCAGTAGTTGATAGTGGATCCATCCACGTTTTATATTCAGTCTATGGGGGAAACAAACCTCTAATTCCTGCAGTGAGGAAATATTATACTCTGACTGGTTTCATGAACACACAACAGTAAGAATCAGAAGCTACAGCTTTTGCAGTCACAAGACCACAAAACAAGCTAATTTGAGAGAAATTTGTGTGTAGGTGTTAGTTGGTGTACTCCACCACCAGCAACATAATGAGGGTGTGTCTTTTGGAAGAATACTGTTTATCTTTGTAGGTCCAAAGACTTGAAGAATACATGCTGAGGTGCACTGATGCTGTGGACGCACAACTAAGATTTTAGCTTGTTTTTTTCCTTTAATTTGTCACTCGTCTGCATGTCAGTTCATACAGTTTCTTTTTCATAATGCATTACAATCAGAGGCACTTGCTACCTACAACTACTGCAGCATGTGCAGACACATACACTGTGCTTTTCCCTCAATTTATATTAAATTAATTTAATGAGGTTTCCATCTTGCAGGATTTCACAACTGGATAAATTCACAGTTAAAAGCTTAAGTGTATGTAAAGAATGGCCCAGTGGTTTAGATTAAGGCAGCAGTAAACTTATCATCACGTGCAATAAAGCTCAAATGTTAAGACAAAAGTCTTAAATTGAAATACACTTTTTCAAATTCATATGAAAATGTAAATGTAAAGACAAATATCATTCATCTCCTATAGTGAAATATGAAACTACAGCAGACTCATGACAAAAACTCGGACCAGGGGAAAGCAGCTAGTCTGGCCCATTGATTTGAACCAGTAATTTCTTAAAGAGCATGTATATTTCCACGAGAGCTGTATCAGTCTTTCAGTGCAGCCAACATCTCTCAGAAAGAGGCCAAACAGGTGTATTTGTGTTCTTTTGCCTAAACGGTTTTTTTGTTGGTTTTTTTTAAATCATCACCTGACAGAGTTTTATTTTTTAACAGTAGAAAGTTCAGCTCTTTGAAAGGTGTTCTTTTCAAACAGTTACTCAATACAGGACCTGTTTAACTCACCTCACACTAGAAGATATTATACAGCAAACCAAACTAATAAATAATGTCTGTATGTTTTTCTTTGTCACATAAACTCAGTTAACTTTAGTCCCTGCAGGACCATGCTTAACCAAGAGAAATGCACCAGTGGAGAGGATGTGTATGCACAGATGTTCACAGTTAGAGGTTAACAATAGCAATAATTAAACCCCCCTCTGGTTTTGTTATATAATTTGGGAATGGAATAGGAATGTGGGGCTCCCAAAGCACCATTGCGGGCTCATATTATCGTGCCTATGCGACAGAAACAATTCATAATGTTAGTAATAGCATCAGCAGGCTTTAAAACCTACTGAGGATGAGTGCACTGACGGTTTGCTGTGTTCAGGTAGCAGTCTTCAGTGCTTCAGTTTCTTGTTCATCCCCATGAGTCTGAAGGTCACTGCAGCGATCTTCTCATACACAACAAACATGAGTGCAGCCGTCAGTACCGTCTGTAGCAGCTTGGCCTCCAGGCCTTTGTACAAACCGAGAGCACCGTGCTTCCTGCGATAAACACGGGTATACAACTGTGACCACTGCTACATATTCACACATGTGCTTGTTGTGAGTCGAGTGACTAGATAGTGTAATTTTAGAGATGCTGCACTCACTTTATCCGGTCCATGAGCAGGAACAAAATGTTAGAAAGGCTCCCCATCACACCACCACCCTCGGCGTCACTTGTATACTGGCCAAACTGATGAAAAAGCATAAAACAAGTGATGCATGTGTAGTAAAGATTAAATATCATTTACCAGTCATGCATATTTGCATCGAGTGTTTGATGGTATTAACCATATAAAGATGCTCTGGTTTCTCTAAATTTTTCTATTAATACACACTCACCGGCCACTTTGTTTAAACCGGTTCATCTGCTGATCAATAGAAATATCTAATCATCCAATCACATTGCAGCAACTCAGCTAATTTAGTGATATAGTGAAGTTGCTGCTGAGCATCAGAATGGGAAAGAAATGTGATATAAGTGAATGTAGCTTGGTTTTTGGTAGCAGGCGTTCTTATCTACTGGGACCGGATCAGAATTTTTTTTTCCCCTAATAAAGTTTCTGAGGAGTGTACACAAAATTAAGTCAAATTTACACAATGTTGTGTCCCAGACTCAGCCAGGAGTTCCACTTTAGTTTTTAGTTTTTGAGGAAACATCATTTTGCCCGTGTAAGAGTAATAGACTGCTTTTGGCACACATAAAATTACACAGATACAATTTGTAGTTGTTTTTGTCTGTTTACTGAATTTTCTGTTTCTGTTTACATTGCAAAAATGTTGAACTTCATCAGCCTAATCTTTGAAAAACAGAATACAGGAATAACATTTTCTGTATTAGAGTATTTACCCTCAGTATGGCCTGAACTGTCTGCAGAGGATACGTGGCAGTGGTAGCGATGGCCTTGGCAATGGCTCCAATGAGAAAAATCTTTGCTGAGGATATCTGTGGTAAAAGACGAAAGTTCACAGGTCAGGTGACTGATCGCTAGATTGGTCTAAACAGGGTCCCTCCTGATCGCAGCCCTTCAGCTATGGAACGACAGGATGCTGACTGATTAGCTTCAATAAGGCAATATTGCATACATCACTGGTTCCCTTTAAGTCTTCTTACCTTCCTCCCTCCTCTGTCTGCCTTCCTCTTCATGGCCTCATAAATCATGAACTGCACAGCAGGGTTGAGTACGAGGACGAGAGAGGGCAAAGTGCCGTTCCACAGAGTTCCCACCCCCTCGTTGGCTATGATCTGTGAGAAAGCATCTGAAAGAGAAGCAGTGAGGTTTGACAATCACACAGACACAAGACAAGCACGTCAGAAGTTTTGACCTGTTTAACAGATATGAAGCGCTCACCAAATATGCCTCTGTAGTGAGTCTGGTGGAGGTCTTCGTTTCTGAACTTTACCCCCTGCATCTTCAGTCGAGTGTTGACCACCCACATGGGAGTGGTCAGGATCACATTCACCACTCCTACATGAACAAGAGATATTCAAGTTTCTTGAATCCACAAACCAGAGGATAATATCACCATCTTTTGCATACAGTCTATGGGATACATGCATGCAAACGTTTCACACACAAATCCAGGATTCATCCATTCAATCCAGACATCTGTCACACAGTCACTCCCTCCACTTTTGAAAAGTTTGCCTTTTGTGCTACAGGCTTCTCTATTAATTGGACACCTTGCATCCATTTAAGTCTTTCAGACAATTTCCATCAGGTCAGTACTTACCTGACACAATTCCAATGAGCAAGTCTTTCCCAGGTCTGGACTGGCCTGGACCAGATGCCATCAGCTTCTTCAGTGAGTTAAACGTGTAGAAGTAGACAAAATTGGAGCAGCAAAGGCTGGAGATAACTGGGAACCAGCCTCTGTACAGTGACAGACTGGGAGAGGTAGTGATGAGGCATTTGAGTACTGTGTTTTTAGTCATGTGGTCAAAACATCATCCTAAACCATGGATTAGATTACAGCTGCAGCTACCAATTATTTTCATTAACTGTTTATATCTGTGATTACCTTGTTTTGGTTCATAACATTTGGTTAAATTATAAATATGGTCAAATAAGAGTAAAACAAGGCTTAACTTGTGTAATTTCTAACCAGAAGCCTCAGTGATTTTAAATTCCAACACTATACGTACAAGCCTTCTTCCTTTGCTATCTCAGCCAGAATGACTGGAGTTGAGTTCGACTTTCTCTTCTCATCCACTGAAAAATAAACACAAATATGCCAGAAATCAGGCAATGAGTCTCTGGACAATGACTTGACACACAAAGATCAGTTTAACTGCATTATCTCAGCTTGTGGAATATAAAAGAGTGGAAGCAGAAAGGCATAACACACCTTTTTATGTCTCATATAGAGCTGAACATGAGCGTGTTTTGCAATAAAAAAAAAAAAGACACATGAAACAACAAACAGAAATGGATTGTTTATGAGGTAAAATAAAAACTACATTTATCAGTGCGCTACTCTTTGGGACGCAGTTACGGTTGCTCTATAATGACCCCAGCGTTAAACCTCTTTCAACTCTGCAGCTTATCAGGTGACCTCTGTCCAAGATGATAAAGCCCCCCAGCTCACCCTGGAGTCTGCTTTTGGCCGTGTCCAGAGGAAAGAAGACGGTCATAGCTGTCACACTCCCCTAAAAAGACAATGCACTGCAACATTAACATCCATACTGACACCTGAAAACACAACATCTAACACCATTGTTCAGCTTAAAGTGGTTTCTTCAACACCATGCTATCTGCTATTAGAAGGATAATACCCCAACCCCCATAAAAAACAAATAAATAAGAAACAAAGCTACTCACCATTGCACCTGCCACAGCATGAACCAGCGTCTCATAGGATAGGAGGCCGACGGCCGAGCCACCGTTGTCGGACATCTCTGCAGGTTCTCCCCGGTCCAACCACACAAGCTAAACACCGGGAAGTAACTGCCGTGAACCCAATGGAAGATGTCCGGGTTTTCCGAACAGTGGAAACGTTTTAAACAATAATTATTCACAACTTCATGTTATAGGAAGCTGAAAAGCGACAAGAAACAGAAACCAAAGAAGAGAGTGAAAAACTGTCAGATTGGGTTCACTCTCTTCTGGTCGGGGGATAGTTCCTCCCAAGATGCCGCTGATTGGACAGGTTCTTCTTCTTCTTTTGTTGACTCTTCTGCCGGTTCTTTCTTCTTCTTCTGGTTTTGGTAAATCATTAACTTTAGCATAGAATTTATTAGCCACCTACTGGACTGGAAGGAGAAGTGGTGGAAAAACTATATGGGATTTTACAGCACTTATTTGCGGCAGTTCACCACAGCATGTGTGATTTTCCAGATTTTTTCTGACACACCCCAAAGGGACAGACTTAGATATCATAATCATCTAGATATGACAACACACGGTCTAAGAGACTTACACTAATGCTTTTTTAGTACACTTATGTAAAATACACATGCTGGACTGTATCTGGGCTTGTACGCATACACTTCTGTTTCATGTTACTTCACATCAACAGTTTCTCCAATTCATTTCATGGAGAAATTTCTCTTTTTAACGCTAAGCTCTAAGGACGAGCTCCCATGATGAATATAATATCTTGTAAAAAGAAAACTATCCTGCAATATTATTTTGAACCTAAACAAGTAGCAAAATTAGAACATGTGACTAATCAGCCGTTTTTTAAAAAGTAAAGAAAACAACTGAATTGCATGTTTAAAAAAATGAACGTGTACCTTGATTAAATATATCCATCTTGCTAAAACTGTTTACAAACAAAACAATAAATGAATTTATCAAGAAAATAGATTAACACATGATTTAAATAATCACAAGCTGTTTGCAATAATTAATAATAAAAAATACTTTATTTTTCCTGTTTTTTAGTACAGTTGATACTTTAAGTATAGTGTGTTATTTTTACTTTTCCTGTAATTAATGACCCAATCAAGCATGTCTGTCAAGATTTTAACAATATCTAATTAGATTAGATGGATAAATAGATATATAAATAGAATAGAGCAATAATTTGTTAATAAAAGCTTTAATCATGTATTATACTTAAGACAGTTTTTAGGTATAAACGCTTTAAGTTAAAAAGTTGAATGTTCCAAGTTTTAAGTTGATTCAAGGTAACAGAGGGAGTTGATGTCGCTTTTTACTCTTTTAAATACTTTTCTACAAATTACAGAATAAAAATGCATCATAAAAACATCAGTTTACAAATGTTGATGAAGAATTTAGAGTTCTAACGAGCTAAAACCTGAAAACTAGAAATAACAGATAATGTTCCATTTTCATTTTACTGGTCATTCTAATCCACAACAATATATTATTCTTTCATAAAGATTGCTTTTGCCTTCAAACCTGTGAAGAAACAGTGATTACAGCAGAAACTCCTGCTGTGTGTGAACACGTTTTCTGGGTGAAATCGCAGTAAGGGATTTTTTATAGTGTTGAGGAAATGGGGCAGCTCACAGCAGTGAAGCGAACTTTGCTTTTGTTTTATGGCCCCGAGCTGCTGGTGCGTTGACGCCCAGTCATCGCTTTGTTTGCTTGGGTCTGCAGTCGCTTCTGCTCATCTGACGTTAGCCGGGGGGGCGCAGAGAAACTTGGATTTTTATTTTTCTCCAAGCTTTTCCCTTCTTACCAGAGATGTCTAGGTACCACAAAGCAGCGATTGATGGATACGTGGAACTCTTGAAGGAGGCCACGGTGAAGGACCTGAACACGCCAGATGAGGATGGCATGACTCCCACCATACTGGCTGCTTTTCATGGACATATCAGTGCTCTTCAGCTCATATGCAGCAGAAAGTAAGTTTTCTATCGCCTGTCCTTCATCTCACATCTTACACTGAGACAAAAACGACCTGAACATATGAGTTCTCGTCAAGTGTTTTCTTCAGGCTGTGTAATTTTTCTGTCATTTCTAAAGAAAACATAAAGTTAGACATAAAATATTTTCATTTAAATACATTATATTTTATAAAACCAAATAAGATTAAGATCTACAGCGGAACCAGGAACAGTGCTCACAGAGCAAAGGTTGACCAGCATGAAATAAAGTGTGTTTTATGCTTTCTCATATGTACTTTATTTGTTTTTGGCACTTCATCTGGATTTTTTCCACAGCTATTGTTCACTCCATTTTAATGAGCTAAGACTTTATTTCCCATTAGCTGAGCCAAAAGTTTAACCAGCCCAATCCATCCCACAAAAACAAAAGAGCTGTTCATCCAGGCCGTGCCACCACCACCACCGCCACTACTCCACATGTACCTCCGTCCCTCTTTCACTACAACCAAGACCATACAAAATCAAGACCATACAGACTTTTGAGATTCAGAGAAGTTTAGTTTTATTTTATTTATATTTCAATGGGCATAAAGCGTGTCTTGGCTACGTGGCCAGGATTATCTAAACCATTTCCTCTTTGGTCATTACGCAGCATGAACTGGGATTTATGACAAGGTGTAGCAGTCACACAGCAATCAAAACTTGACAGGGGGCAGCAGTAAAAGGACTTTAAGTCTTAATAGCTCACTAGTTAACTTCACCCATCTTTAATTTGTCATATGCTAGATTTGGATGTGGATCTATTCTCTGTTTTAATTTAATTTCCTGGACTGATCCTGGACTGACATTTTTTTAAATGTCATTTTTTTATCATTTAATCATTTTCTCTAAACTCATGAAAAACTACTGTGCATGGAGTTTGGTATAAATCAGGAATACAGAATAGCCAAATAATGAAAATATCATCACTAATGATAAAAAAATCTTTTGTGTGTGTTCGTGTTGTACAGAGGAGATCCCAACAGGAGTGACATCTGGGGAAACACACCCCTGCACCATGCAGCAGGTAACGGCCACATGCACATCCTCAGCTTCCTGGTCAACTTCGGCGCCAACCTTTTTGCTCTGGACAATGAATTCCACACGCCAATGGATGTCGCCGCTTCACGCGACCACATGGAGTGTGTGCGCTTCCTCGACGCTGCTGCTGCAAAGCAGACCAACCAAAATCCGAAAAAGGTCGCCAATCTGAAGAAAGAGGCAGAAAAAGAGGCAGAGAAACGCGTGAAACTCTGTGAGAAGGTGAAGAAAAAACACAAAAGCAAAATGGATAGAATGCAGCGTGGGAGCAACTCCGGCTCCCTTTCAGATGCAGGAACAGCATCGTCACTGTCAAACGATGGCACCATCACGGGCGTCAACGAACACTTCTCCAAGCTCATCACTGACGATAAAGTTGGCTCTATTAAAGGCACACTCCTGAAGAAGTTTGGGAAGAAGGACAAAGGCACGCTGCAGAGGTCAGAAGGAAGTGGGAACGTTATCTTCCTCAAACCAGAGAGCGGATCTGAGAACCCAGACTTTGTGGACGTCTTCAACGAGCAGGAAGAGAACATGCTAGAAGAAATGGACAGCTTCGGAGATGACGACGACGATGGAGGCCAAGTGAAACAATCCATCTTCAATCGGCCCGGCCTTGGAGGTCTGATGTTCAGGAAGAAGATGGGGCTAGACTCTGACGACATCCCCAGCAGTGCCAATGAAAGCCTTGGTTACCTCGTTCAAAGCGAGACGTTTGAGGCAGACGAAGACACCTCTGGCTTGATGACGGGCGACAATGCACTGCCGTGGGAACAGGAAGATCTGGGACTGGATGACGATGAAGATGAGGAAACCTCTCCTTTGGATGTGTTCCTGTCCTCTATCTCCTTGCCAGATTTTACGCCCGCATTCAACAGAGAGCACCTTGACTTGGAGGCACTCTTGCTTTGCTCTGATGAAGACCTCAAAGGGATCCGCATCCAGCTCGGACCCAGGAAGAAGATCTTAGAAGCTGTTGCTCGCAGAAGAAAGGCGCTGGAAAATGCAGGCGTCATGAAGGACAGCTCCTTGTGATCTGAAACAAAAACAGTTATTTATCCTCCAAATTTAAAATAAGCCTTTTGTCAGTTCAATTTCTGTATAAAACAAACATGATTCAGCAAACTAGTGAAAAATTCCAACATTTCTACAGATTGAACTTTATTGATTATATTATGACAATATGTTCCGTGTATACCTGTTATATCAAGTTAAAAGTGGCATGGCAGCATCAACCAACAATATCAACAATATCTTATACATCTGGTTTTAAAACAAGAGAAGAAAAGAATAATTATGGGAAGAAAAATAAAGAATAATAAATAATAAAGTGTTGGTATTGACCTGCTGGCTGACTTTCTCCACATATGAGGTGATATGGCACACAGATGATTTGCTTGTGCAGCTGAATGTTTTATTGTAATCATGTCGACCTCAGATAACACACCTGTTAAATAAACAAAACGTACATGATAGTCTCTCCAGTTTAATATTTCCCAATGGGTTTTAAAATTTCCCTGACAGGAACAACAGCTGCTACGAACACAACAAAAAAGAGAGGAAAACAAGCACAGGAGCCACTAAATGACTCACAGCAAATACAAGCAGGCAGGCTAAAACTGGTGAACTAGTAAACACAATGGAGTGACCTGAATAGAATAGAATAGAATAGAATAGAATAGAATAGAATAGTCCTTTAATTGTCCCACAAGGGGAAATTTGGTTGTAACAGCAACACACACATACACAAAAACAAAAAAACAACAACAAAAAAACAAACAGAACAGGACACAGGACATTGAACAGAAACACAAACATTTTTTTTTTTTACATATTTACATCATGGATAATAGTTACCAAATCAGGGTACTGTACAGTTATTAAAATTAAAGTACAGATAAGTGGCAAACCCAGGTTGTAGCGTGCAAACAGAGCAGGATACTGCAAGATGTTTAAATAGTTAAGAATCTTTAGAATAATTAGAAAAGTACAGATTGTGTATTGCACCTGTGCATTAAAAAGTAGACATGTAACTTACAATAAGTTATTATATATAAATTGAGAAAAAGTAATGTGCAAGTTATAAAAGTAGTATTTGTTCGGTTGATTGGTGCAAGTTACAGCGCTGATGTAAACATCTATGTTTGTTGAGAGCAGTTTTGATTGCACAGTCTGACAGCTGCAGGGAGGAAGGACCACTGGAAACGCTCCTTCTTGCATCTAAGATGCAGCAGTCTGTCACTGCTCACCAGTGAGTGTATATACAAAGAGCACCGATTAAAGTACATGAAATATTTAGGAGGAGGTGAAAAAAGGGACACACACACACACACACACGAAAATGACGTGACATTATTCACGAGAGATGATTTTGACATGTTTCACAGATTGTAGGCCAATAAGTCATTTGCAACAGTTTGCATACACTTTTTAGAAAATACCGGAAATCATATTTTTTGGCAAACGATCAGATTTTGCAAAAAAGTAGGGAAAAATTTGTGTGTCACTCTTTGATGAACAAACAAAGCAGGAACTACATGGGGGTGAACACTCTTACGTTTGCCGGGTGTGTGTGGGCGTGGCTTGCAGCGAGAGGCGTTTAATGTTGCTCAGGACTGTCGGAAGCTGGTTTGGTTGGTATGTGGGAGAGCGAGTAGTCCTCCGCAGCAGTCACGACTATGTGTAACAGGTGAGTTGTTTTGGTCCCTCCGCTGCTGAGTGATTAATCTCACCTGTGTGTGGATCGCATATCTGTTCTTGAGCTGTCTGAGTAGTCTGGCTCGGCACAAAGCCGCTTCTTTTGGCCGCTGCCTCACAGCTAAGCCTCATTAGTGAGACAATCTCGGGTCCTCTCTCCCCGCCTTGTTTTGCAGCCTTCTGCGACTTACACGCATTTCACTTTCAAATGAGTGCTTTGCGAGGCTGATTTGCGTTGCCAGCTATGTCTCAACCCGTTTTCTGATTGTCTTAGTTTGCGTTCAAGAGTGCTAACTGTGATATTTTGCCTCCCAGGCTTGGGTTGCAATGGCAGACATGGCTGAAATAATCTCCGTCAGCGCCGGTTTGCTCCTGCCTTCCTCTATCAACGCCACCGTTAAGGTCCAGGAGGAAGCCAGCCCGACTCCTGCCGTTGTCCCTGCTCCCCAGAACAGCGAGGACTACCTGTTTGTGGAGACCAGGCACCCCAACACAGTCCTGCAGGGCCTCAACAGCCTGCGGCTCAACAACGCCTTCTGCGATGTGACTCTGTGCTGCGGAGGACAGGAGTTCCCCTGCCACCGCATAGTGCTGGCATCTTTCAGCTCCTACTTCCAGGTAAACGCACTTTTCCTCACATGTATGTCCATACTGAAAACGACTCCACCTTTAGAATCATGTGTTTTCCTTCTCCATCCTTAGGCGATGTTTTCCGCTGACCTCATAGAGTCCAAGCAGGAGCGTGTTGCCATCAATGGTGTTGAGCCTCAGATGATTGGCATGCTGGTGAGCTACGCCTACACATCAGAGGTCTACATTTCCAAAGCCAACGTGCAGGTAGTGAATCTTCTCATGCCTCTTCATTGCCGTCATTCGTGAAGCGCGTGCGTGCTTAGAAAGTGATCTGTATCCAGGCGCTGCTGGCAGCAGCCAACCTGCTGGATGTGATGGCGGTCCGAGAGGCCTGCTGTCGCTTCATGGAGCGTCAGATGGACGAGATGAACTGTGTGGGTATTCACTGCTTTGCTGAGGCGCATTCCTGTAAGGTGCTGGAGAAACGCAGCATGGACTACATCCTTGAGCACTTCAGCACGGTCTGTCAGCAGGTGAGGGTGTGATGGAAACCCAGAGTAGGGAGTCGTGAAGGAGGTAATCTTGTATCACCTACTGTTAATGCAAAGCTGTGCCCTCACATAAATAATCAAACTCTCGGCGCTTCCTGTCTTCCTCCAGGAGGAGTTTCTGTCTCTGTGTGTGGACAAGCTGACGGAAATCCTTGCCAGCGATCTCCTCAACGTGCCCAAAGAGGAGACCGTGTTTGAGGCCGCCATGCTGTGGTTGAATAAATGTTCCTCTCGCAAACAGAGCTTTGAAAAGGTGAGAGGAGAGTTATTAGCAGGTAATTTCAGGCTTATCTTTAAAAATAAAAGGGGGGGTTCATACATTTTTGTTGTTTGGTGCTATCCTGTTATCAGGGGCGCCATACTCCATGAATGAAAATCCATGACCACAGCAGCTGCTCATGAGTACCACCCATCAGATCCCCTTCCATTTTTGTTCCTCAAAGGTCCTGGAGCACATCCGCCTGCCTCTCATCAGCCCCTATTACCTCCATGATGTGATTGAGTCTCTGGACGTGGTGAAGGAGAGCCAGGTCTGCCAGAGGCTCATCTCTGAGGCCAAGGACTATCTGCTGCTTAAGGACCGGCGTGGAGAGCTCTACTGCCTGAGAGCGAGGCCTCGCAGGTCCACTGGTAAAAATAAAAAAACACTCACGTCTGAATCAAAGAGCTAATTTTTAGCTTTGCACTATTTTCTGTCAGCCTGGTGATTTGTTAGTGTGTATCTGTCTCCCCGTCCTCATACTCCGCAAGGGTTTAAGAATGCTCGGCTATTCAATGGAGAGACGATTATTTGGGTCTATCTTCTTCTATTAGAAGAAAGATTTTGGATTCCAGATTTTTAGATGTTTGCTGGTTTTCCCGGTTTGTGTTATCAAACTGTGGACCAAACAGTTTTAGCCTAATCCAGATGCAAATCAAGAGAATAGTGGAAGTTGAATATTAAATGGCTGGCAGCTCCACGCACTCTTATGTTGTACCATACAGGCTGCTTTTTTTCTTTTACATTAACATATGTGGCTCACTCCTCTCTTCCTCTACTCCTGTTGCCACGGAAACAGGAACCGCTGAAGTGATAGTCACAGTTGGCGGGGAGGACGACAAGGTGGTGCTGCGCAGCGTCGAGAGCTTGGATCCTGTGACGAGCCAGTGGAAGAACCTGGCATGCCTGCCCTTCGCCGTGAGCAAACACGGGCTGGTGGTCTCAGGTGAGGGTCAGTAAAACTCAGCCTGATGGGTTAAGACACTCTGAAATGCACAGATAAACTTAAGTGCTGAAAATGTATACTTCTGCTTATCCAATCACCTTTCTTCCTTGTCCCCGCCTGTAGATTCGACCCTGTATTTGGCAGGTGGAGAGTTTCCCGATGGCTCAGCCAGCAGAGAGATGTGGCGCTACGACCCCTGCTTTGACTCCTGGATGGAAATGGCACCCATGAATGTAGCTCGCTCAGAGTTAGGTGAGGGAGTCTTGGTAATTACAGCTTCTGTCTTTCAGCCACGTTACCCTATTTTGCTTCTCAAGAACTCTATAAACTATCCTAACTTTGTTTGATTCTAGTAGCTCCAAAAGGAGTCTTTTGATTGTTATAATCCTACTTTAAAAAATTAAAAAAGAGAATCCAGACATTTCCATAGCAGATAATAGAAAAATGGGTCCCTTTCTGCCATTTAATTGTTTTTTTTGCTGTTTGGTGCTGAGGAGGAGGAAAGTGCTTTTATATAAGTGCCTTTGTGTAGTATGAATGGCAATAGTAGACGTCTTAAACAATAGAAAAAGCTGTAAAACTTATGACAACACAGCTATAAGTTCAAAATCGACACACTCATTCACATTTTTTGTTTTTTTTTTTCTTTTTTTCAAAGCCTTCCAGTGGCCCCCAGTGCAGTCTTTGCTGGGCCACTTCTGTCCTTTGGACCTCATGTTTGGCACCACTACCATACATGATGCACAGTTCAAAATCTTTATCTCAAACTGACCCTTAATGAGCTGTCTTACCTCCTTTCCTCTCCCTCTAACCCAGCTTTTATCTGATTGGCTGCCCCTCCCAAACAGAAGGATTGAGGTGGCCATAGCTGTGCCCTTATGATCTATGCGCCTCCATAAGTGGAAAATAAGTGTAAAACTGAGCATTAAATGTACTTTAATATTGCTAATAGTGATGTCTTCTACATATACTGACTTTATTAACTCAAATGTTGACCTACATTAATGAGCATCTGTCGTTGTAATGGTTAATGAATAGGACAGAAAACATGAAAATTAGACCGGGGCATGAGATGTCCAACTGTAAACTGAAGGACTGTTTTTAATTGCAACAATGTTTATTTATCCGCTGTGCCTTCTCCCCACAGGCCTGGTGATGCTTGATGGCTTTGTGTACGCAGTGGGAGGGTGGGAGGGACGCTCACGTCTGGACTCGGTGGAGTGCTACAACCCCCACACCAACTCCTGGCAGTTTACAGAGTCTGTGAAGATGGCCGTCACAAGTCCAGCAGTGGTGGCTCTGGACGGCCTGCTCTATGTTACTGGTAGAAAACGCAGGTTTTTACACGTGCAGGGTTTTTTTTTTTTTTTTTTTTTTTTTTTGTTGTTCATTTTGATTCTATGTGGTGTATTTATTCACTCGGGATGTGTCACGGCAGGTGGTGCGGTCCTAGAGGATGGTGACGGCACAGATCTGGCACAGGTGTACAACCCTAAAACGGCAGTATGGACAGAGGTCGCCCCCATGCAGATTGCCCGCTCTGGATCAGCTGCTTGTACTCTTAAAGGAAAGATTTACGTCATAGGTAACAAACTTATCATCCAGCCCATTAACTGTGCTTTGTTCTGGTTCCTAAAATTGCAGTCATGTCTGTTAAATCCTTTTTTTGTAGGCGGATGGCATGCCTCGACAGAGAACACAGATAAAGTGGAGTGTTACAATCCAAAGACCAACCAGTGGACGATGTGTGCCCCCATGAAGGAACGACGCTATCGGCCCGGCGCTGCTGTCGTGGATGGCAAAATCTACGTCTTGGGAGGAGAAGAGGGCTGGGACAGGTGAGGAGCTTTCTAGAAAAGACGTTGCCTGTAAATTTCGTGTTTTCCAGGCGATTGCAGAGCTCACATTTATTTGAAATATTAAGAAAATGAGGGTTAAATTCCTGTGGATTAAACACAGGAGAGGTGAATGAGGTTGTCTAAAGCTGATCCCGCTCTGCATGCAGATATCACGACACTATCGAGAGGTATTGTGACGAGACGGACACGTGGGAGATTGTTGGGGAGATGCCTACCAGCCGCAGCTGGCTCAGCTGCGTCTCTCTCCGGCTTAGAAAGGACATCCAAGTGAGCAGCAGTCCCGGGACGCCCAGTGAAAATTGAGGACAACAAATGGGAAATCTCCTGTGGTTTTGTTTGTTTTTATTTTTTTAAATTGCACTCTCCTTGGAGATTATGCGCTACAAGACTCAGAGCTGCGAAGACTGGCGTGCTGGGGAGTGATGCCTGGAACTGGCACTGAGCTGCTTGAGCTGTTTCTGGGACCTGTTTGGTGACAGCCTGTGGAATAAGTCTTAATCACTTTGGGGTCCTTTCTTTTGTGGCTTGGCAGCAGAGGTGCAGTGATTTAACATAAATGATCTGATGTCCGCAGTCTAAACTCGCTCTGTATGATGTGAACATTCTTTAGTTGTTGTTTTATTGTCCGAGCGCCACAATCTGGATGTTTTCCCAGCCGATGGGGTTATTTTTGTATTATGTGACTGTATTTATTGGAGGTTGATAAGATTAGAATGGTCCTCTTAAAAAGCTCTGTGGGCCAAAGAGTCAGTTATGAATGTTTTTGAAGGTTACCTGTGTGGGCGGGGCAAAGGTGTACATGTGAGTGTTTTTTGTAATTACACATTGAACTTCTTAGTGATTGTCTTGACTACCTGTTATATGTTGAGTATATTTTTGTAATGTGCGTCATGCATACTGGTGAATTAAAGTGAAAATGACTTGTAATAAAGATGTTTACTTCTTTACTGTGAATGTGGGTGGGTCAGTTTTGTTTTTGTTTTTTCTTTTTACAAATGAAGCCTGAAAACAATCGAAAGTATTGATGAATGCACTCCTGCTACATTGACATTTTTAAAGAGTATCAAATACCCAAGATCAGAATCAGCTTTATTAAGTACATGTAGAAAGCAGATGATACTGTCAGCATGATGCAGACAATAACATGTATTTCATATTTATGGCTCAGTGTGAAGATGTTGGAATAAATAAGGGATGGATGACAATCTCATAACAGCAGTAGGTACAGTCAGCATGTTTAATGCTGTTTTGTTTTTAAAATTAAGATTTGTTTGTTTAATATTACAATCTTGAAATCTTTCAGTTGCACAGAAGACTTTGGGGCTCTTGATGTGTTTCTTGTCTCTAGAATTGATTTTTTCCAGTCAAATTTCTTTTTGGTTTTCTTCTTTCTTTTCTGGTTCACGCTTCTTGTCACCGCTTGCTCCGCTTCACCTGGACACAAACGTGTTTCCTTCTTTAGAGAAATGGGGGCGTGGCTGCATGCAGACTGAACATTCTTGGTTCAAAATCAGTCTGCCTTCCTAACATACGCACGGCGGTGTGCACGTTTTATAATCATATAATTAATTTTGCGCACATTTTGCTTGTTTTTTTTGCGCAAGGCGAAAAAAGTTTCCACGAACATTTAAAGACGGGCTCGTGCTGCCTACGTGCGATCTCCACACAGCCACACCCACATTTATTTAAGGAAACACGTTCACCTCCAGGTGAAGCGGAGAAACACCGACCGCAAGAAAAAGAAGGAAATGGGTGAAGGACAAGAAGCGCGTGACCTTTTAGCACGAGATGATAAAAACAACAAAACAATAAAAATCCAGATACCTCATAAAATCTGGGGGATAATGCGAAGAAATTTAGAATAAAAGTTTTTAATTAACATTGTTTGGAGGGCTGATATCAAAGGCAAGATTTAGGAAAAGCAGCATTACAGTAAAAATGCATCAAGCTGGCAAAGACTAAGTATTTTTCCTCTGCATTTTAAATACATTTTCTTAGGTGGCCAAGTTCACAAAATCATTTCAGTTAGTTTAATAGTTTTTTAAATTGTCTAGTGTTCTTTTTTCTTCTTCTTGTTTTTGTTTTAAATCGAAGTTTAGTTTTTAGCTTAGTTTTAGTTTTCTGTAGTAGACTTTGTGTAGTTGACTTTGTGACATCCACACCACCTTTCTGGTACAATAACTTTAGTGCCATGTCAAATTGTATCTATGCTTTTCCAAGTTACAGGCTTTCCCTGATTTCCTGGGGTTGAGAAGTTTTTCCAGCATTTCTCATGTTTCTCATGTTTACATAAAAGACCAACAAATTTTATTGTGCGTGGTGAAACCGATGCTTCATTAGCTAAATTTATCTCATTAAAATGCCTGGAGGCTGTCTGCATCTGAAAAACATTTTAAAGAGGCAAATGAAGTTGAAATGTGTGGGTCCACTATCCAGAGTGATGGACAATGCAAAAAAAAAAAAAAGAGAGATGTAGGCAGGATGGAGTGGGACAGAAGGATAGCAGCAAACCTGAAATGAAAGGTTTACAGGATGGTAGTGAGACCTGCTATTATGTCACAAAAAGATAGAAGGTGAGTGACTGTAATTAACAGGTTTAGAAGTCAGTACATCTGAGGGACAGCTCAGGTTGAGCACTTTGGAAATAAATCGTCCAGAGGGGGGTGAGTGGATATACTGGACAAAGGATGTTGAAGAACGAGCTGCCAAGCAGGAGGAGAAAGGGGAGGAATGATGTTTATTATTATTTGCTGATGTTGTTAATGAGCCACAAGCCGAACAGTTTTCACTAGCTCAAGGAAACTTGAAACACGCTGTGATACTTTTATTTTGAAAGGTTTAGCGACTACACGGCGCAGTGAGTTGTGGGTAAGACGTCAGTCTGCCGTCATATCTGTCTTTCTGTACCGGCTGAAGGAGAGAGTGAGGAGTCATGAGAGGAATACAGTCTCTGAACACTATCTCCGTGAGTCCTGTGTTGTGTTGGTGCGGTCTGAGTGGTGTCATCCGCCGGATCTGCTCCCTGCTCGTCCCGGTCTAAAAAAACCGACCATTCGCTGTAGCAGTTAGCCTGCTAGCCGGTTAGCTCTCCAAGTTTACCTACCGTAAAACGGTTTCTGTCTCGAGTTAGGGGCAACGTTCTAATTTCATCATTCACACGTACTGAAAACAATAAAATAAACATCAAGTGTGCAGTAAAAAATATAAATACAATTTGAAAAGCGTGTGGGCTCGACTTAGCTGTTTTATGTCGCCTTTTGCATTGCTGTGGTAAGCTGGGTGTAACCTGAAGGTCATCCCTGAATTCCAGTCCACCAGCGTCCGTTTTGACCGAACCAGGCCCCCTATTTGGTCATAAATTCGGTGTTATCCAATTATGATGCTAGTGCATTCCCACATTAGTCCCAGACTTTGCTGCCGGGACATAAATGTGCACAGGTCACGTCAGGTCAAGCTGCTCTCAGCCTGCACACACAGGTGCTGTTTTGATTTTGTGGTCCTATTAAGACGGCCTGGTTTTAGGGGGCCTAGATCATACTTTTGGGCATTTCTGCAAGAAAAATTACTATTATCAGTTATGCAAACCCAATTAAAAGTAAAAATAATATTAGATGATTGCAGTATTAGATTATATTAGGTTGTTGTCTCAAGACCTTCCTAAAGCAGCTCCATGTGACATAGAAAGGCGGTGACTTCCCTAGCTGGTGATATTTGTGTAATCTGCGTGTTACTTGTATGTGTTAGTAGCTATTATGTAACATTAGAGGTCATGTTACTCTTTGTTGGATTAAGATTCTGCCAATTTAGTGTTTACACACAGTTTAAAGCAGCACGATATATACGGGATTGTGGCTATAATTCAGTAATAACTTCCTGTTCTTATTTTAGCTGCTAATGAATCATTGTCTTTAATTACGGTGTCACCTTCCTGCAGAAACGTTGCTACGCAGCTGCCAGGAGGAGCGGTAGTCTGGCTGAACCCCTCTCAGGTCTGAAACCGTCCAAAGGCGCACCTCTTCCTCCCCAGGATGTCCAGGTAGGTGCTGCTCTCGAATCGAACAAAACACAATGGAAATCTAACTCACAGCTGGTTGTCATGATATTTTCTTCCGAAAAAACACTTCTGCTGTGTTTTGTGAGCTTTTGCAGTATTTTTCTAATTGCTGGTGTCGTCTTAAGTTGCAGTGTACCACTAGTTTTGTTTCTGTGTGAAAGTTGTGTGTTTTGTGTAACATTTTTTCTTTCCTCCTTCAGGTGTCCAAGCTCCCAAACGGCCTGGTGATAGCTTCGCTGGAAAACTACTCCCCCGTGTCAAGTGTTGGTGTGTTTGTGAAAGCTGGGAGTCGCTATGAGACTGTGGAGAACCAGGGTGTCTCCCATGTGTTACGACTGGCAGCGAACCTGGTAAACTGTGAATGAGCTTGTAAGCGTGTGATAGCTAACTTAATTATTCCTGAGGTTATTCTTACCACAATAAGAAGGACATGACTGCACTTGTTTTTATCAGCACCTCTAGCCTGACAGCCTACGCTGCTTACTTATCTTATTTTTATTTTTGTAGACTACAAAGGGAGCGTCTGCCTTCAAGATCTGTCGCAGTGTGGAAGCAATCGGGGGCAGCCTGAGGTCAGTGAGCACACTTCATGCACACACTGACCGTCGCTGCTTTTGTTGCTCAAAATTATGCAGCGGATCACACTGAATCAGCTGTGTTGTCATCTCTATCCATGCAGCGCGACATCATCAAGAGAGACAATGGTCTACACTGCCGACTGTTTGAGAGATGACATGTAAGTGCTCCCATATTAACGTCAAGTTATTTTTTTCTCTTCTCTATTTTCATTAAAACTCGTCAGGCTGTGTTGACACTTCGCTGTCCTATTTGTGTCCAGAGATTCATTAATGGAGTTTCTGGTCAATGTGACTACAGCTCAGGAGTTTCGGCCATGGGAGGTGGACGAACTGACGCCCAGAGTGAAGGTTGACAAGGCTCTGGCTCAGCAGTGTCCTCAGATAGGTGTGTAACAGAAGCAACAGTTCATCTCCTGATTGCCTGTATTTTTACTGAGGAAATAGTTTTATCAGATGTGAAAGTGATTTTTAATTTCTAAAGAAGATCCTTGATGATTTTATTTGGCTATAATTATGTAAAACATCAAAAATCTTCTCGCTAAGCTGCGGTAGACCTCAAGGCTATATAATGTTTTTGCTCTGAGTTTTGTGGCCACTTCAGAAATGCTTAACGTGAGCTGTTGGGATTGAGGCATTTTTTGGTTTTTTTGTGCCATTTCAGTCAGATCTGTAGCCTCATTGAGCAGTAAGCATTCCAGTCCCTCTCATATTACTGTAGATATATTATATTCTGCATGGTTTCTGACATACGTTAATACTTGTGCAAAAGTTGTTTAATTAACTTGATTTCTGAAAAAAGTCCTGTGCATTGTTGCTGTTTTTGTTTGTTTGTTTTTTAGATGCAGCAGTTTTTGATTATCCATATTTAAAGTTTTCATTGTGTCCTGTTCAATTTTCTCCTGCAGGTGTAATTGAGAAGTTGCATGAAGCAGCATACAAAAACACCCTGTCCAACTCTCTGTACTGCCCTGACTACATGGTCGGCCATGTCTCCTCTCAACAGGTAAGGATATGCGTTACATCTTTTTTTTTTTTTTTCTTAAGGGTCTTAAAGGGTCTATTCAATTAGCAAAATAGTACTTTTTGTGATGCACTTAAACACCTGTCCTCCTCCTTATCCTTCCCTGTAGCTTAAGTCATTTGTTGAGGACCATTTCACCACTGGCAGAATGGCTCTAGTAGGACTAGGTGAGTGTTGTCCAGCCTTGATTGCTTCATCACAGCTGCCCCCCCTTCTTCATTTGGCTTTCCTAATGGGTAGTTAGCAATCTCCAGCCTAAGCAGTCTTGCTTACGTGTGAGCTTACGCTTGTCTTAAATCTCAATGAGATAGTGAGTCACTGCTGACATGTCAGAACTCTGTTCCACTTCACTCATTTATGGATGTTAATCTCATTTACCCATTCAGGTGTAAACCACTCGGTCCTGAGGCAAGTGGGTGAGGGGCTCTTGAGTGCCCGCAGTGGGGTTGGGGCCCCTGTGGCTAAATCTGTGTACCGTGGAGGTAGGAGCTTGTGTTTTAAAATAGCAACTTTAAATTATTTCTGCAATCCGCCGCTGCCTTGTTCTCATGAGGAAATATTGTGTGTTAGGTGAGCTGCGAGTGCAGAACAAGGATGAGCTTGTCCACGCTCTGATTGCCAGTGAAGGTGCTGTGACAGGTAGTGCCGAGGCTAATGCTTTCAGTGTGCTGCAAAGGATCCTGGGAGCTGGTCCGCATGTAAAGAGGGGCTCCAGCATCACCAGCAAACTGAGCCAGGGGATCGCCAAAGCTACCACACAGCCCTTTGATGTGAGTTGAAACAGGACAGCGACACTGGTTTTTGTAGCCGTAACAGTTCAAGTCCATTTTTAATGAGTCTTTCTGAGATGTGTTCCCCCGATTTAACGCAGAAATCTGTCAAAAAAGCCAAAAACTGGCGCACGATGCTTTCCGTCAGTCTGGAACTGACAGACAAAGAAAAGGCTTCAGTAGTCTTTTCCTTTGATGAAGTCTCTTGGGGAAACTTCTCCAGAAATCTGCTGAAAGAATGATTTGCCTCAATTGGAGTATTTAGAATAGTTTTATTTTTTAGGATGCTTGGCTGTTCTTGTTATAAATGCACAGTTTCTCACTCTACATCAGATAACCTCTGGTTGTCTTTCAGGCCACTGCCTTCAACGTCTCGTACTCCGACTCCGGCCTGTTTGGGGTCTATACCATTGCACAAGCTGCCTCTGCAGGAGAGGTAGTTGCCAAGTTTTCTGTGTCTAACTTGATTTAAAAAATTTGCCGAAATGCCAGAATTATTCTCTCTGTGCAGGTGATCAAAGCCGCCATTGCACAGGTGAGGGGTGTGGCCGAGGGAGGCGTGTCTGAGGCTGACATCACCAGAGCAAAGTAAGTTCATACAAAGATGACGCAGGTGGAGTTCTAACTGGTCTGTTGCTCACTCCTGTCTGTGTTTGACACCTCTGTGCAGGAACCAGCTGAAAGCGGAGTACTTGATGTCGATGGAGAGCTCAGAGGGGCTGCTTGAGGAGATTGGTGCTCAGGCTCTCACCGCTGGAGTGTACCAGGCCCCTGACGCTGTCCTCAAGGCTATAGATGCCATCACCCAGAATGATGTGGTTAAGGTGTGTGCTTTCAGTGAGATTTTAATAGCATGACTTAACAAACAGCTGCAGAAGAACAAGCTAGCTGTTAGAAGTGATTATTGCAGTCTAGAGTACAGTTGTGGTCAGACGTTTACATCAACTCATTAAGGGAATGAATGTCATGTAATTTGGGGATTTTAATGATTTCTTTGAACTGGGTGGAATGTTTGTAAAGCATACATCTTTACATACATTGAATCTACAGTGGGGCAAAAAAGTATTTGGTCAGCCACCGATTGTGCAAGTTCCCCCACTTAAAATGATGACAGAGGTCAGTAATTTGCACCAGAGGTACACTTCAACTGTGAGAGACAGAATGTGAAAAAAAAAATCCATGAATCCACATGGTAGGATTTGTAAAGAATTTATTCGTAAATCAGGGTGGAAAATAAGTATTTGGTCACCTCAAACAAGGAAGATCTCTGGCTCTCACAGAGCTGTAACGTCTTCTGTAAGAAGCTTTTCTGTCCCCCACTCGTTACCTGTATGAATGGCACCTGTTTGAACTCATCATCTGTATAAAAGACACCTGTCCACAGCCTCAAACAGTCAGACTCCAAACTCCGCCATGGCCAAGACCAAAGAGCTTTCGAAGGACACCAGGAAAAGTATTGTAGACCTGCACCAGACTGGGAAGAGTGAATCTACAATAGGCAAGCAGCTTGGTGTGAAAAAATCAACTGTGGGAGCAATCATCAGAAAATGGAAGACATACAAGACCACTGATAATCTCCCACGATCTGGGGCTCCACGCAAGATCTCATCCCGTGGGGTCAAAATGATCATGAGAACGGTGAGCAAAGATCCCAGAACCACACGGGGGGACCTGGTGAATGACCTGCAGAGAGCTGGGACCAAAGTAACAAAGGTCACCATCAGTAACACACTACAACGGCAGGGAATCAAATCCCGCAGTGCCAGACGTGTTCCGCTGCTGAAGCCAGTGCATGTCCAGGCCCGTCTGAAGTTTGCCAGAGAGCACATGGATGATACAGCAGAGGATTGGGAGAATGTCATGTGGTCAGATGAAACCAAAGTAGAACTTTTTGGTATAAACTCAACTCGTCGTGTTTGGAGGAAGAAGAATACGGAGTTGCATCCCAAGAACACCATACCTACTGTGAAGCATGGGGGTGGAAACATCATGCTATGGGGCTGTTTTTCTGCCAAGGGGACAGGACGACTGATCCGTGTTAAGGACAGAATGAATGGGGCCATGTATCGTGAGATTTTGAGCCAAAACCTCCTTCCATCAGTGAGAACTTTGAAGATGAAACGAGGCTGGGTCTTCCAACATGACAATGATCCAAAACACACCGCCCGGGCAACAAAGGAGTGGCTCCGTAAGAAGCATTTGAAAGTCCTGGAGTGGCCTAGCCAGTCTCCAGACCTCAACCCCATAGAAAATCTGTGGCGGGAGTTGAAAGTCCGTGTTGCTTGGCGACAGCCCCAAAACATCACTGCTCTCGAGAAGATCTGCATGGAGGAATGGGCCAAAATACCAGCTACTGTGTGTGCAAACCTGGTAAAGACCTATAGTAAACGTTTGACCTCTGTTATTGCCAACAAAGGTTATGTTACAAAGTATTGAGTTGTATTTTTGTTATTGACCAAATACTTATTTTCCACCCTGATTTACGAATAAATTCTTTACAAATCCTACCATGTGGATTCATGGATTTTTTTTTCACATTCTGTCTCTCACAGTTGAAGTGTACCTCTGGTGCAAATTACTGACCTCTGTCATCATTTTAGGTGGGGGAACTTGCACAATCGGTGGCTGACTAAATACTTTTTTGCCCCACTGTATATATCATCCTAAAGACTTTAAAAATACTTATACAGGGCTCTAGAGTGCGACCAAATTTTTCAGTGGTGCGACTAAAAAAATAAACAACTGTTCAGGTAACAACAACAAAAAAAAAAATCTCTGCAACTCTCCGTGTGGTGAACAACAGACACACATTATGCCCCTATCGTGGACTAAACCAATCAGAGATAGTCAGGAGCGGGACCTCTCTGATTGGCCGTGGTCCAGTTGAAAGTGCAGGTGGATAGAGGGAGGTGAGTAGCTTGAATAAAGCGATATCGATTCATTAAATCCTGAATTGACTTTAAAATATAACTGTGTTTTGCCAGAAACGGCAGATTCTCAGATTAAAGCTCATAAAACTATTTCAACAACTATTTCAACAACCACCAAACAGCAAATGAGAGCAGGTACACGCACTCCACACAAAGACGTAAACACAGAACGGACTCGACGCATCAGAATCAGCTTTGTCTTTCTCGGCTTTCTCGCCCGACGGCCCGTAGACGGACACGCTGTCAGAGCTTAGCGATTCTGATGCGTCGGTCCGCTTTGTGTTTACGTCTTTTTGCGCTGATTCTGAGCTACAGGTTTTGTGTCTCTCCAACCAAAATTCACCGAGCCAGCTGCAAAAGAAGCAGCAAACTACGCTTCACATTTGATAAATGTCGTCATGAATTCCCTCTGACTTTTGCTGTTTTGCTTCCACCACAATAAAAATCACACTTCATGCACAGCTCTCTCTCTCTGTGTACTTCAAGAACAGTTTCCTGTCTCAAATCTCTGTTTTCTGCATTATTCATTCGCTTATTAACCACCAGTCCACCGTTGTTTACAGCGCTGTCGGCCACTGTCTTTTTCTTTTCTTTTTCTTTTCTTTCACTTAAATGACCTCGGACAAGAAAGCCTAATTTCTGCTGTTCAATACTGAAGAAATTTCAACTTTTTAAAATTATGCAAAATTGCAGAATATTGCAGAATATTTTTAAGGTTATCTGCTATAAAAAGCCAGACCAGAAAAATCTCCTTCATGTTTTTCTGTGTTTTATTCTCAGTTACTTTCACACAAAGGCATCTGCTGTGATGTTCACAATTCTGATGAAGTCTCATGTGTATCAGTACTGATAAATGATCAGAGTTATAATATTTCTGACTGTCTGAGGCTAAATTGAATCGAATCAGGACTTTGAGAACCGGAATCGAATGGATTTTAGAAATCAGTGATGATACCCAGCCCTAGTGAGCAGCCTTGGCCCGACAGAAGTGGATGTAGCTGTGGGTAATAAGAAAAAATGAAAAGAACGATTGATAACTTTTTTGTTAAGTTAAGGCCTGATCCGTCTGAAATTCATAGCCAGTGCTCTGACACGGTGCCATCAATCTTTGAATGCTGAAAAAGCACAGTGTATCCAGAAAACACATTATATGCTGCAATAAATGCACTGCCCAAGTGTCCCCTCTCCCCACTGCCTGTCAGCAGCATGCAACAGCAAACAGGTCGTCAGAGGAGGCCGAGATGATGATTAAGTTTAACATTTTCTACAATATTGACAAAGCACTTTAAGCACAAGATTGTTAGTTAATAATTTAGAAAATTATGGCCCATGGCACTAACTTTTTGCCATGGGCGCACCGGTGCGCCCATGGCAAAAAGTTAGTCTAGAGCCCTGCTTTATATATACAAATACTTGCATACACCCCTATTAATATTTGGTAAATGTCCCTTAGCAAGTTGCACCTCAACAAGTTGCTTTTCATCATTAACAAGCTTCTGGTATGATTCTGTGGGGACCACTCTTCCTTGGTTCCTTAGACTTTTCCATTATTCTGAGTAGTGGTCAGTCCAGTGAGTGCTGTTAAACAAATCCTTTCTATGTTGGCAAAGAGAAACTACCAGCTGTAGTCAGTCTCTCTCATTAGTTCACTAACGAGAAGTTAATAGGCGTTATCAAATGAAAAGGCATTGTAGAACCTTCAGCACCACTTATTAAAAGTTATTTTTAAGTAAGTATTTGAGGTTATATGCATACTTTTGACCCTGTGTGGATTAGAGAAAATCCAGAATAACTTGAAATAGTCATTAAAGTATACTGTACAATCATTCAACCCTGAAAAAGTTTTAAAAAGTCATTAAAAATGACCATGACATCCATGTCCCTGTAAATTTCCAACCACACTTATATACATGTGGTTTTTAGATTCAATGCATGTCAAATTTAAACCCATTTGATGGATTTTATATCTGATGTCGTGTCATTGTTACATTACTGGGTTGCAGTGGCAGCAGTCTTACCTTTATGTACCCCATCTGTAGTAGAGCGTGGGTTGGAGTCATAAATCATCCAGTAAAGGCTCACTAGTTTGTTCATGTCCAAATAAAACAACAGTTCATTAAGAAGCGATGCAATAGATCATGTTGACAGTGCGTTTTACTGAAGGGCTTTTGGGATTATACAGATCATTACAGAGTAAATATTGTTTTAGTTTCACATTTGAACCTCATTTCAAATAGAAACACTGTAGTTCCTCTGAGCACTGGTGGCAGCCTCAGTTTGAAAATATATCCCTGAAGACTATACTAACAAAAACAAAAGTTATTAAATTATGCGTGCAGGCTATTTATTCATATGTTTAAACTTGCATTTGTGTTTAGTCGCTGCGTGGGGTTCTGTGTAGTGTCGGAGCTGTGGCAGGGTTTCGGTGGACTATAAATACTGGGATATATTTGGAAATATTGCCCGTCAGTGAATTTGCTCTGTTTTCTTTACAGGCTGCAAAGAAATTTGTGGATGGCAAGAAGACCATGTCAGCTAGTGGACACCTCATTAATACACCATTTGTGGATGAAGTATGAAAATGCACATAAGAATAATAAGAACAGTTGATTTTTCTTTCTGCTTGGGCATGCTGTGCCTGGATGTTGCCTCCTGCAGCAGTTCATTGGATGTCACCTGTCATTTGTAGTTTGTCCTGCAATATGTGTGAGCACCAACAGAGAGATGCAGAATTGTAATGTCTGTTGTGGGGGAGAGGGTGGATTCATCAGTGTAACTGTACATCAGTGTAAATTAAAACAATTACAGTAAAACACTTGGGTTGTTGCTTGATTTTGCATTTTTGAATGACAAGTTTCTGGCATGTGTGCCGTGCACAAGTGCGGTCTTCTGCATGAGATTGATGATTCCACACCATCATCTTGAAGAGTGCTTGGTTTTGGATGACGTTAGCACTATGTGCCAACACTGGCAGCAAAAAGCTGTTATTTTAGGTAATGAGCACTTTAGCACCAAGAGGTTTTGTTTCATTCATCAGCCAGTGGGGGGACCCAAAAGCGCACAAACATAAGTTGACGTTTGAGGGTTGTCTTGTAGATCGTCAGTAAAAGAGCTAATACCATACTGGCAATAAACTGGGTTTCATTTAAAACATAGAAGCCCTCTACAGTAAAGGCCTAAGCCATCTCTACTTCCTGAGATGACTGAGGTTGTTTAACATCTGCCAGCTCTCATCATGCGCTCAACATTTTTCTGTAATTTAACAAATGCATTATTTTATGCCCCCCGTGTATTCTGTAAGGTGCCTATTAATGTGCAGGCTGACTTGTGTCTGTAAGATGAATAGTTGCACACAAGAGGTGGAGTTTGTGCAAAAAAGTAGCAGAAAGTTGTAATTATTTAGTGGAATATGTGATATTTAAATGAGAAACTTCCCTCTGGGCATGTTGTCCCTGCACACTCTAAGATAACTTGTACTTTCCATTCAGTAAATGGCTATGAAATCAAAAAGGAGAAAAAAAAGATGAATCCTTTCTGCATCTAAATATTAAACATTTACAAAAGGGAGTCTAAGTCAACAGCAGTTATATAGTATTAATACCAATGCTGGTATTGGATTGATATTAGCGTGACAGGATCGATATAAGTTCACAAGGTCTTTTAGGCCAATTAAAATGTGAAAAATTAGCAGATGTTGTGTGCAGTTATAACTATTAAAACACTGAAATTTCTCAAATGAAAACCAGTGAGCAGTTTATTATGAAAGATCGTGTTTTTTCTCTTATTATTGGTCATTATTTAGACAAAAGTGTTTTTATAGGATTACTCGATTTGTGTTAAATATGTTATTTTTAGAAATGAAAAAAAAAAGTTCTTTTGTGTTGACTGTCAGGCATATTTTATTTATAGCCTTTGGGGCAATTAAGAGAAGTTGAGCCGCTTTGGAGACCTGCACAATTATATTCCAGGTCTCCAAAAAACAAAAAAAAACCAGTTTCAAAATAAATGATAAGCTGAAAGGTGTTAACTAATTATTCTGGAAAATAAAAATCAGTGATTTAGTAATTACTAAAATATGTTCACAGTTTGCAAACAAATGATTCCTCTCATACATCATAAGCTGCCTATTATAGGCTAAAAGTATCAGTATCGGTATCGGCAGTACTCGCTCTGTGTTTACTTGGTATCGGTTCCATGCCAGCATTTGCAGGATCGCACAGCACTATTTTCAGGACAAAAGACCCCCAGTCTTCACACAGTATCGCGAGATACCTCCCCACCGAACGTGAAGACACCGAGGTGTGTGTGTGTGTATGTATGTGTGTTTGTGACGCTGCGTGGGGGTGTCCGCCTGATGTCATTAAGCAGGAGGGGAGGTTGAGCTAGCGGTGGGCATACGGGTGGAAAGCATAACAATAACGTCCAGGCTAGGACTCACAGCGTTGCTTTTGCATTGAAATACGCAGTGTTTTAAACTCCGGGCTTCCCATCACCGTGGTCCGGAGCAGGAGAACACAGGAGTCGGGTAGAGGCTGGCAGGCTAACGGACCGAAAGCACCAGATGCTATTCCAGCGGAGAAGGAGAACGGGGTCCCAGCAGCAGCAGAGGGTGATGGGTTCTCGTTTCCCTGACGGGTAACAACAAACCTGAGCTAAAGACAGAAATAAACGCGGATATTGCCAAGTGAGGGGAGCTTTCTTCTGTTCTCCGGCACCTCCGTTTGTGTGACATTGTTCCTGAAATGCTAGCGCAGTTGCGGTCTCGGCCGTCGAGCAGCCTCTGGGCCGCAGCTCGGCACACCGAGCCCGAATCTGGGAAATAGCTAGCTAGCTGCCTGCTAGCCGCAGCTGTACCCCGATGCCGCTGCTGCTGCGGCTGCAGCTGTTAAAACGGATCCAAAAAACAACTCAAGCTGTTTGGGGGCTCGGTGCTGATTAAATTATCGTTTTACATTAGCGAGCTACAGCAAGCACTTGAGATGTGATGCTTTTGTGCCTCGTATTTGAGCCTTTTGTAGCTGGAGGCTTTCGCTTGGCTGACGCGAAGGAGCTAATGTTGCTGCAAAATGCACAGCAGAACCACAACAGCAGGCTCCTGTTGAAGGGGGCGAGGTTGGACTGATAACGGCCACGGTGTCTCTCAGCACCCCCGGAGTCACATTTTGGACATTTTCCCACGTCATTCACAGCTTTCTCGGCTGGCGACATGGATAAACTAACGATCATTTCGGGGTGTCTGTTTCTGGCAGCAGATATCTTTGCAATAGCCAGCATTGCAAACCCGGACTGGATCAACACCGGTGAATCAGCAGGTAAACAAGGCTGGCCATTTAAAGCACTTTTGTGGGAGTGTGTGCGTGTTCTGTCTTTACATTGCAGCAGTGTGTGCCATGAGGTGAGCTAAAGAAAGAAATATCCCATTGTGTGTGCAAGGGTTTCATCTGCAGCAGCATCTTTTGTCTTTCACAGCAGCAGCAGCATTGTTTGTAAAGCTGATCGGTTTCATAATTGATTAATCAGCACTTTGGACCTCCGACATAGACTTGTCACTACTTGTTCTTTTCAATCAATCATTGAGCCTATATAGTGTCATAAATATGTCCATCATGAGATTGAGGGATGCTCCTGTGTACATCAATATCTACCTTGTTGACAGACAGCTGATGTTTGCATAGCAGTGGTTTATATTTAGTCATTTTTGTAGTGAATGTTTCCCTTTTTTTATGACAAAAAGGAGAAATAAATAACAGAAAAACATTTTTTAACAATAGTGTGTCACATTGTTTTCCAAGCATAAAATCCACCTGCAAACAATTACATGAAATTCACAAAGAAAGTGCAAGATATTTGAAAAGCTAGAGCTGGAGACTGTTTCTTTAGGAAAGCTGTAGAACAGCTGGCTGATGAAATGGTGAGCTGAGTGTGTTTTTAAAAGTAATTTATCAAGGAAGAAAAGACAAATTATTGCTTGGACCACCTTGTAAAATCAGCCATGGATTCCTTTTTTTGATTTCAGCATCTATAAACTCAGCATCTTTAGATTAAAAAAAATCCAGTCATGTTATTGCTTACATATTACTTTCAGACATTAAGAAGATTCATGAAGCACTAAAAGTAATCCTGAGTTAATGCACTTGACTTGACTTTTGAAGCGACCTCCGTGTGATCAGTCCCATAGCCAGCATGTTTATTTGTGGCGCTCTGGCTGATTTGGGATGGAAGCACGTGCTGTTCGGGCCGTTGACAGACAGCTGCTACTCTTTGTTCCCTCTGCAGGATGACAGCTTAGTAACTGGGTCATGGAGGGTTCATCATCCACCAGTACACATGCACACTGCGTTTGCTTGGTGGAATAATTAATCTGCAAAAAAAAAAAAAGTCTTAATAGGATGCTGATGAAATGAGGACGTTGTCTACAGTGACTTCAGTTTGATCGAGCTGCGTAATTGGTCTCCAGTGCAGTTTAGTTCTGGACACTTTGTCTCAGTTCATCTATACTTAGCACACTGCAGCCACAAGAAGTGTGCATGGTGACTGCACGCTGAGATCTTCACTTCTGTACCTGCATGTGATGAAAGTTGAGCCATTGCTATATTTGAAGTGGAGGATTGTGATGAGTGTGGGCGTTGTTATTGGGGTGGATGTTGTACAGTGATCAGGTTCCCTGTTGCTGTCACTCTTCTCACTTCCCTTCACAGGTATCACATTTCTCTTTGATGACTGAGATGTGGCCACTCTTGGATGGTTTTATGTGGCATGTGGGTGATAAACCACTCGTGTTCATCTTTTTCACATCTTTTAAATTGTTTTTTTTCTTGTCATTTTAATAATATATGAAGCATTTGAAATGCATAATAGGAGCTTGACGTAGGTTTACAATGAGTGTTAGTCAACATTATGTAATGTCTTTTCAGTAGTTTCCCACAGATTTGAATTCTCTTTGTGAGGGTAGCACAGTTTTGTGAGTGTTTCAATGGAGGAGGGACAAGCACACTAAACAGTTCTGTTTATTAGGGCTCCTTGATTATGGTAAAAGTATGGTAATCATAATCTGAAGTATTTTGTTCAGTGTTGGGATTGCAGTTATTTACCATCATATAGGCGTTGGAAAAATGTAGCTTTAATCTGTTTGTCCACTTCGGGGTTGTGAGTGGGCTGGATTCTGTCTCAGCTGTCCGTAGGATGACAGGCAGGAATGCACCCTGGACAGGTCGCCAGTCTGTTGCAGGGCATTCATGCTCACATTTAATTCAGAATCCTCAATTAACCTAACCCATGCATGTCTTTGGACTGGGAGGAAGTCAGAGTGGCTGGAGAGAACCACCAACCAGACTGGATTCAGTACCAGGAACTTCTGGCTGTGATGTAACCTTGCTAACCACTACACCGTTGTGCTTCCTGCAATTTCTTTAGTCTTTTAATTATATTTCAACAAAACTAAAAATTCTACTTAAAGGCAAAATGAGCACATGATTGCAAAACAGTGTCATTTTCATTAGAATTTAATTTGATTAAATACACAGCCTTACAGTGGATTTATGTCTCTGTTCCCAAATCTGTAAAGACCACTTGCATAGGCTATTTTGTAGGTTCTATATAGATTCATTTCAGATGTGTGTATTAAGCTTTACTTGGATTGGATTGGTTGGATTTAGCAGCTTTAACAACTTAAGGAGTTATACTCCTTAAGTTTAGAATTTGTTTCTAACAAACCAAAATGTGGTTCTGTTTCTTAATATACTTTTCAACACCTTAAGGATGCTTATAACCAATATGTAGTTCAGTTTTATTTTTATGCATACATATAATTGAAGGCACTTTATATGGTAAGGTAACCTTGTAAGATATTAGAGATGGGACAATCAGGTGATCCTCTATGACTAGTAATTTGGCAACAGTGGGGTGGAAGAACCCCCTTTTAACAGGGAGACACATTCAGCAGAACCAGGCTCAGGAAGGGGGGACAATTTGCTGTTATCTATTGGGGTACAGAGAATAATACCAATAGAACCAATTGCAGTAGTCATGTAAATCCTGATATTATGGTTTAGAATGAGACAGTTATTCATTACCACAATGGTGTTATAATTAACTGCACATCACTATATCAAAGTGCATTATTCCTACTCTTTCACTATACCAACTACAAAAATGAACACACATGCACGCCGGCACTTTCAGTGTATGTGGGAAAACTGAACATGCTTGTCATCATAGACACAAATCAAACCCCTTTTAGCCCAGTGGTTCTCTGACTTCTTCTGCAGGCCCTCCCCTCTCAAAGATTAAAAAAAAATGTTCAAACTACTCTTTCCCATCCTTACAGTGAACCAATATAAACACACGCTTGCATTGCACATATAAAATTTCAGTGTGTGAAATTACTGGAAAAGGGAATGCAGAACAAATTGTATTGTAAAAGTCGTGTTTTACCTAGTTTGGCTTCATTCTTGCCCACACTAGGGATCATCATTTTTCATTGATTTTTCTCTGGGAACTATTTGACTATCCATCATTAACATCCTTCCAGGCACCAGTTAAAAATATTTTAGGCAGAAAATGGTCTCATGAAGAATTTTTTATTGTTATGTAATGTATAACTTGAGTGTTTGAAAGGCTCTGTGGTCTTTCAGCGTGTATGAGATATGCAGCATTACTTTTTGTGGTTTTTCTATTTCTATCTGACTTTTGGTGTTTGTTAATTTGCCTTAGGGCTACTTGTCATGCCTTAAGCAAACTTGTCCATGCCTTGCTAGCAGTGCAGAGCTTTCTTTAACATCAGTGCCTCACACTGATCCCTATACAGTGGGGCAAAAAAGTATTTGGTCAGCCACCGATTGTGCAAGTTCCCCCACTTAAAATGATGACAGAGGTCAGTAATTTGCACCAGAGGTACACTTCAACTGTGAGAGACAGAATGTGAAAAAAAAAAAAATCCATGAATCCACATGGTAGGATTTGTAAAGAATTTATTCATAAATTAGGGTGGAAAATAAGTATTTGGTCACCTCAAACAAGGAAAATCTCTGGCTCTCACAGACCTGTAACGTCTTCTGTAAGAAGCTTTTCTGTCCCCCACTCGTTACCTGTATGAATGGCACCTGTTTGAACTCATCATCTGTATAAAAGACACCTGTCCACAGCCTCAAACAGTCAGACTCCAAACTCCGCCATGGCCAAGACCAAAGAGCTTTCGAAGGACACCAGGAAAAGTATTGTAGACCTGCACCAGACTGGGAAGAGTGAATCTACAATAGGCAAGCAGCTTGGTGTGAAAAAATCAACTGTGGGAGCAATCATCAGAAAATGGAAGACATACAAGACCGCTGATAATCTCCCTCAATCTGGGGCTCCACGCAAGATCTCATCCCGTGGGGTCAAAATGATCATGAGAACGGTGAGCAAAGATCCCAGAACCACACGGGGGGACCTGGTGAATGACCTGCAGAGAGCTGGGACCAAAGTAACAAAGGTCACCATCAGTAACACACTACAACGGCAGGGAATCAAATCCCGCAGTGCCAGACGTGTTCCGCTGCTGAAGCCAGTGCATGTCCAGGCCCGTCTGAAGTTTGCCAGAGAGCACATGGATGATACAGCAGAGGATTGGGAGAATGTCATGTGGTCAGATGAAACCAAAGTAGAACTTTTTGGTATAAACTCAACTCGTCGTGTTTGGAGGAAGAAGAATACTGAGTTGCATCCCAAGAACACCATACCTACTGTGAAGCATGGGGGTGGAAACATCATGCTATGGGGCTGTTTTTCTGCCAAGGGGACAGGACGACTGATCCGTGTTAAGGATAGAATGAATGGGGCCATGTATCGTGAGATTTTGAGCCAAAACCTCCTTCCATCAGTGAGAACTTTGAAGATGAAATGAGGCTGGGTCTTCCAACATGACAACGATCCAAAACACACCATCCAAAACGCAACAAAGGAGTTGCTCCGTAAGAAGCATTTGAAAGTCCTGGAGTGGCCTAGCCAGTCTCCAGACCTCAACCCCATAGAAAATCTGAGGCGGGAGTTGAAAGTCCGTGTTGCTCGGCGACAGCCCCAAAACATCACTGCTCTCGAGAAGATCTGCATGGAGGAATGGGCCAAAATACCAGCTACTGTGTGTGCAAACCTGGTAAAGACCTATAGTAAACGTTTGACCTCTGTTATTGCCAACAAAGGTTATGTTACAAAGTATTGAGTTGTATTTTTGTTATTGACCAAATACTTATTTTCCACCCTGATTTACGAATAAATTCTTTACAAATCCTACCATGTGGATTCATGGATTTTTTTTTTCACATTCTGTCTCTCACAGTTGAAGTGTACCTCTGGTGCAAATTACTGACCTCTGTCATCATTTTAGGTGGGGGAACTTGCACAATCGGTGGCTGACTAAATACTTTTTTGCCCCACTGTATATAACTACAGGACCTCCCAGGAGTCTAAACCATTGCCTTCCTATTTTCAAAAAAAACCTGGACAAACTAAATATTTTTGGACAGCACTACTATGCAAATGAGACAAAAATGTAAGATCTTCTAGTAGCTTCACACAGCCATAACCTTTCATTTATGTATTTAAAAAAAAAACAAAAAGAGAGAAAGAAAGACCTGAGTTTATCAGTGTATTGTGAGCTGTTGCCATTAATTGGTCTACCTCGTACAATACCTTGTGGCATTATTTGAATCTAAGGAGTGAGAATCCCTGATAACTCCTCACATTCCAGGCAGCTGTGTCCTTCAGCTTTGTTGTTGTCTTATCCGAAAGCTCAGTGCTTCCCTTAAAGGACCTCGGCTTGCCATCTTTAGTGTATTTGTACTCGGAGCACTGAGAAACGGTCGCATTGACCTTTCTCAAGACATATGGAAGTTTTGCCTCCGTCTGTCGTGTGAAGGCATGATGAATAAGCGACTTAACATGTCCTCAGAAAATCATTTGGCACAGATTGCCTCTTCTTGTTATTGCCTGCAGTGATTGCAGTTGGGTTTGGTTCACGTAAAGACAACCCCCCTGTAAAAGTGCCCAGTACGAGGGTGACCACTGTTCTCCCTCAGCACTGCAGACAGAGAGAGTGGATCCTTGACTTTGTCCTCATCTCAGTGTGATATTCTCAGGCCGTAACAGCAGAGGCTGATTTCCTGCAACGAGCTTGAAGACAAAGCCATTGTTACAGCAATGTCAGACACAAACTGTGACTCTCAAGAGCTCCGCCAACGACTGCCCTCCTGCAGATACTCGTCACTACAGTGGATGTCTTTCTCTTGAGCCTGAGTAACCTCTGAAAGAGTGTGTGCAACTCGCACTTAAAAATGCATAACACCTCTGTGGTTCAGGATGCCGGATCCAAAGCCGTTGATGACATACGTACCATCGTTTTTAACTTTAATTTCAGTCTCAAACCTTAAAGGCAACCACTTCACAAAATCAATTTTGTACAAGTGCTCTTGTCAGTAGAGCGCACCAACACTTACCGTTCCAACAAAACTCTTTCCTGAGATTACTTTGGATGTGTTTTATTGCATGCAGTTAGCTACTGAATGAGCTGAAATAAACAAAAAGTCCTGTTGATGTGCTCAGAAGGCGGTAGTAATGACTTATCAAGACTCTTCAAGTAAGTTCCTGACACATGCATTTACGTTTTTATCATCATCACTTATTGTAAATAACCTACCCACTACAGGAATTTTCCATTTAAGCATGAGATGTTTATATTACCCCTAAGTGCCTGATAGTCAGTATCACTTATGTAATAATAAACAGACAAATTTATTTTCGACTGCATCAGCTCTAATATGCTTCTGTGGGTTTTGATTGTGCTCGAAAATCTAAATGGACTATGTTTAGAGGAGTTAATGATGGTTTAAAGTGGACTGATTTCAGCAACTTGCAAAAAAAATCACGAAAAAAAGATTGTAAAACCACAAACAATTACATAACACTGAAAGGCTACAGCAATGCTTGGCAAAATTACAGTATAGTGAGTCAAGTGCCGAAGAACTGCTGCTGTAATTCTGACAATACCTAAAATAGATGAAATGAGAGACTATTAAATCCTGTTATTTTAGGTGTCTCTTTTCAAAGCACAAGGACACACAGTATCATTGATACAGAGCAACTGAAACCGGTCTGTCCCATTCTCCAGTTACAGGGCTGCAGTGCCAGCAGATTTGACCTGCAGTTTACCTGAAATGTTGGAAGGACACAAACACAGCTGCAGAGGTGGGAGATGTGACCATGTTCACCACCTTCAGGCACCGAATGTGTAGTCTTGAGGCATATAACTGAAGGCGATACATTTTTTGTAAACAAGGATCTACATGGCTACTTATTCTTTTATAATTTAATGACCTGCTTCCTGGAGAAATTGACGTGGTAACTCATTAACAATTAAAGTGTATATATAGGATGCGGCAGCTTCAGTTCTTGTTCAAGTGACTTGTTTCACAAAACTTTACATAAACTTTTTTTGATGATGACAGCTGAGGTGTGCTGCAAAGCAGCAGCACCCTATAAATTACATCACAGCCCTGATCAGTTCACGGCCTTTAAGCTATGTCCATACAGGAAGTGATTCACAGTAGCGTGGAGGACCGTTAGACATCTTTAAGAGACTACATGCAACTGCAAAAAAACCCCAAAACGTTAGCAATATGAAGTGAGCAATTAAAGTGACTACTAGTGACAGTGCAGAATACTGGTGATTGACATATGACCTTGTACTAAATACATTAGAGGGTTACCTTGGCAACCAGAGTCTGCAGTATCCAACTGTCACCTTGGCATCGCTCCCTTTGTGCACACAGCTTTTCTTTCTCCCCCCAAAAAACTATGTCGTCTCTTACGCCATAACCTTATACTTAATCTGACATGCACCTAACTCATTTAACTACACACTGGGTTGCCGCAGCCCACAACGACTGAATGATGTGGAAGGTAACTGCAGGAGGTTAAAAAGGGGTTTCCAGTTGAGTGATGACGTACATTTCCTGCAGAAAAATACGCCAAATTAAAAGTAAAAGGTGCCTCTTTTGAGATGTGGTGGTTGCAGCAGTAAGACGCAACTTTTACTTTTGCTCTTTTCAGCTTTGCTACAGCTTGGAGAGTGTCTGGGGACAAGTCACCGTAATTGCAAGCTATGGGCGGCAGCGGCCAAAGCAATCCAAAGAGGTTTTTGGTGCAGCACTGTATACTTTTTTGCAACCAGTTTGACCTGACAACTACAACAACCAGCAGGTGTTTTCCTAGCAACTGGTAGTTATCAGGGAGTCAGTGATTGGTCTCTGGGGCCTTGGGTCCTTCTGGTTAAAAGTCAAAATGATTCCAAATAATAAAAACACACTAGCAATCACTTATTGGTGGGCTGATGGTGTCCTTTTTATATTACTGAGCGTTTTGTAAATGTTTTATTTTTTTAATTATTTAAATTCTTTTAAATTTACTTTGGATGGTAAGGTTTGTCCATTTAACATACAGTCATTGTTGACTGTGGTAGTGAGGAAGGTCTTCATGAAAACTGCTTTGTCAGGCTGGTGTTTAAGTTTGGGGATTTATGTAATTTACTCTAATTTCTCTCTCTCTCTTGTTTTTTTTTGTTTAGTTTTTTTGCAGCTACGAGCATCGTTTTATATTTTGAGAAGTGTTTTTCTCTTTGTTTACGCTTTGGGTCATACGTTTTCATTCATGTCAGTGTTTGTATCCCATTTGTCGTTGGTTTGCCTTGGTTTACATGTGCGTTTGGGCCGCACACAGCTGTGCTCCACTGCCCCTGCATGTAAGTGGGCACTGGAAAAGCCTCCAGCAGCAGCAGCAGCTGTTGACTGCCTTGACTTGCCTATTTGACGCCCACCACAGTTCAGAGGCCTGTTTGACTCATCCCTCCAGAGCTTACAAACATCAGCTCCCCCTGTGCTCTACTAATGACAGCATCATCATGCTGAAGATAAGCAGACACAGCGCTCATTTCCTCTCATTTGGCCCGAGACATGGTGAGAGGAGTGTTTTGATCATAGCGAGCACAGAGCTGACTGCGGGGTAACAGGGCGTGATGGGAGCGTGAATGTAAGCAGGGCATCAAATGGAGAATTAGCCCATTATTTTCCTCTAATGAAAGTGGGCAAAAGCCACGTGAGAATTGTTGGCGTTTGATTTATGCCTGTTTCTAGCAGGGCGAGGATGTGTGAATGTTTGCTCCATCTTGTATTCACTTTTAATTGAAGTATGTAGTGTGACTCATGAATTCGAGCCTCTGTTTCCTGTCTGGGTGTAATCATCTTCTAGTTCCGGTGGGCTCTGACTTGAGAGCCCACCAGGCTGTCTTGCTGTGATGTGCTTAATCAGCCGAAAGAAACGCACATGCACTCGCTATGTGGCACAAAAACTACAGCTGCTCAGGCTTCGTTCTTAGACTGCGATCTCTCTGCTCAGCATTATTTATGACCCCCCCCAGCAGAACTGTGACTTTTTGGCACCGGTTTTAAAGAAAGTTTAATGTGACTTTACCTTCCTATAGCACCTTCAAGTTGTTTAATTTTCACTCTGACCTGTTCTTATCTTGGCTTTGCAGCTATCTACTTACTTAGGTAGATAGCTGCTTCTTTTTTTTTGTAATTATTACTATGTCATCTTTTAGTATTAGTAGTGGACGATCCCCTTTGCTCTTATTTTGAAAGTTTAGCCTCTGCTAGCCAGTCCTGGCCATTATAGCTAATATATTCAGAATATGTGAGACACTCAAATCTCCTGTTCCACCATCTTGGACTCCATCTGTAGACAGTAGTCCTTGTTCTGTACAGGAGAATTATTGGGAACTAACAAGAACCTTGAGCAAGTGGAGAACAGTTCATGTGCTGCTCCACAGAGGAGAAGACTCTTTAAATGCATTTATTTATTTTTTGACTTGCTGTCTAGGTCATGTGGAAACATTGCTTTGGATGAAAAGAGCCTTAGGTCTGATTAGTGGTTTCCACAGCTGCCAAAGCTGAACTACTGTGTCACATTTCTTTTAACATCAAACGCACACAAAAAAACCACAAAACCTTCGAGTTGAAGTTGCAGATATGCTGGCTGTAACAGCCAAGAACCGTTGTTTGCAGAACTTTTTGACATGGACTAAATCAACTAGTTTTTCAACCACAAGATTGATTGAAGTTGATGTACTCAGCATCACAATATAGGGCACGTAGACCCACGCTGCAGCAGGTTAGTTTTTTGCTGAACCCAGATCAGCTCTTGACTTCAAAAGGAGGCCTAGTGTACTTAATTCCAGCTCCATTTTCCATAAGCTCTGTTAGCAAAGCTTTGCATTGTTCACAACTCACAGCGATCCTTATTTGTGTTGGTGCCGCTCGTCAGTTGATCCACCTGAAATTTGCAGCGGTTTCTTGTTGGTGTGTTTGGACAAAGTTTGAGGTAGAACATCATGTGGTATCTTCAGAAAAAAGCTGCGCAACCCGTTGTTGCTTTATAACCGTTAAAGTTTAAACTAGAACAGTTTGTGCGCCTGTTTGTTGAATTGTTTACCTGTGTCCATGTACCATTGCGTGCCTGCCTGCTGTAGGGCAGAAATTCCACAGAGAGCTTGTGAAACAGCAGGAGGCCAGAGGATCCTGGGGAAATGGTCGTAAACCGGTGCCATTAAGATGTGCTATCAAACGTTGGCCTAATGCTCTGCTGTTCACAGCACCAGTCCTCACTCACCTTCTGTTCTTTAATTTGTTCAAGGTTACTCTATAATAGTGAACTGACTTGAGGAATAGACTGTTGAGTAAGCTGTGAGCCATTCAGGTGCCAGTTTTGTCATAAACCCCGACCTCCTGCTTTTCTTCTTCTTCTTCTTTTCGCTGTTATTACGTAAGTGTTCTGCACAGTGAGAACTAAATTGCCAAAGCAATAAGGCAGACTGCGGGGTAAAATTGAAGGCAGAAAACAACATTTTTACTTGGTGGAATGAGGCATATGTTTCATCGGTGGTGTTCCAGTGTGGATACCTCTCTCTCTGGAGCTGTGAGTTTTATAATGCAACACTTAAAGACTCCAGAGGCGTTTCTTTTGAGCCACTGGCATTGTTTGTGTGGGCTGGGCTGTGTTTGATTGTTGGCGTAAAAGCTATGCTTTCGTTTGCTGTTAAAAAGGGTACAGGATTTCCTCTGGACAGCCTGCAGAGCTTACTACGCCCCCAGGGTCAACAAGAGCACTTCCCTCACACAGGCTGTTTGGATTCAAGCACTTAAGCATCATATATTTAATATGTACCAAGGTTATAAAATGTCTAGATTTGGGTGCCAGACGAACAAAGTGCCACACTTGACCTTCTGAAATTCCAGCTTGCATACTTGTCTCACGCTCGCGTCCACCCACCTGCCGAGCCACAGTTGAACTTTTATGATGTCGCCCACACAGCCTTGCCTTTTCACTGAATGGGGTTATTTTGTGGTCAGTGTTTACCACTGCTTTATTTTTCTTTTCTCAGATTATGTCCTAAAACAGCAGAGAAAATTATCGTAGTATTATTCTGAGCATACTTTTCACCACCAGAGCTTCAGCTAACAATTACTTAACTTTCTTTTAGCAGTTTTACATATACAAATGGTGTTTTTATTTACTCTCTAGAGATTTGGCCTACAGTGGTGCTCTGAAGTTCACGGTTACTTTTTGGAGGAAGTTTTACAAAGACATGAACGAGAGACACGGCACACAAATAATCCTGAAGAAAAATCTGTGGCAGAACTCTGAGCCAGGCAACCACCGAACTGGCAAACCCATACTGAGGCTTTTGTATTTATTTTAGTAAAGATGTAACTGTGATTATTGTATTGTTGGCTTACTGTAGCCATAATGAGCTAGGAACACTGATCAGGGCTTGGGAGGTAGAATGTGCCATCTACTAAACGGAAGGCCAGTTGTTTGATTTCAGGCACCTCCAGTCGACACGTGAAAGTGTCCTTGGGCAAAAACATGAAGTGTGAGTGTGTGCATGATTGTTATAAATCCCTTTAAGGCACTGATTAAAGTGCTTTATCAGTTTATTTGTTAAAAAGCAAAAAAAAGTAAACTACACAATTATTTTGTCCATGTTGCAGAAAGTTAAATCTCAGTGTTTGCTGTTTTATGCGGGGGGGGGGAATCATTATTTTCACCAAAACAGTCATTTTTTCCAGAAACCCAACTCGCAGAAAAACCCACCCAAAGCTGTTTGGATGACTTAAATCGAAAGAAGTCTCAGTGTTGTCTGTTATTTGTAAAGGTGTTGGCGGACAAAGAGTGCTCACAGGGAAGAACAAATATTATTTCACTTCCTTTTGAAGTACTTTTTCCTGGCTCATAATTGGTCTTTAGGGGGGGTGACTACACATGAAAGCATGATTGGTCCACATAGTTGCAGGAACCGTGCTGCCTTATTTTGTAAAATTCCTGTTATTTCTGGCCATTTAATAAATAAATATGTATTTTATGCTTGAGTAAATGAAACCCTTCTGATTTTTTTTCTTAGTGCAAAGCCAAAACCTCTCTCGGAGGTTTCTTTGGGTATTTTTTTTTCTTTTTCTTTTTTGCTGGATGCTGGCAAAACCCTGCTTGTCTGATTTCTGATGAGCTGTCAGCTTTCTAAACACATCCCCGTTCAGTTATTTACACATGGAAGAAATTACACGACAGCTCATCACGTTATGCCAGTGTGCACTATCCTCTGATGAAACCCCACCCTGAATCCCCCTCCACCCCACAAGTCTTTCCAGATAGACACTACTTAGCCCTGCAGTCTGTCGTCTGCCCTGAACCTGTGATCAGCAAAGACCTGAGCAGTGTGACGCTGTTCTGCTTACTCAGGTAGAAAATCCCCTCGAGGATGTGCTTTTAATTGAATGGTGTCTCCAAAGTGGCTGTACTGCTGGAGCATGATCCCGCTCTGAGTACTGGCCTTCACACTCTGGCAGAGGTTTGCTAATGACTCAGCCTGAGGAGCTAATCCATTTGTCTCCCATGCCTGATCAAAGATGGATAGGTACTGTGGAACATTAGGCGATGTCATGTTTCTGATAGCAGATGTGCACTACTTAAAGTCTCTGGGCTCTAATTGTGTGTAGAAGACGAAAGATGGAGAGGGTGGATTTAAAGAGTAGGTATATTTTCTAGTCTTTAAATAAACGTATTCATATTCGACACAGTGGGTAGCTCTGTATGTTTGATTTTTTTTTTTCCTCATATTTTTGCACTGAATGCCCTTCCAATGCAATCCCAAAGGGATTTCTGGGGATCTTTTGCTTGTTTGCCGATTGTGTGATATTGAGTGTTTTAAAGCGGCTCAAAATTTGTCTGATATTATTCCAGTTTCTTACAGCGTGTCTGCGATTAGCAACAAACCTGTGTGGGATACATCCAGTAATTGGCTGGATTGATTTAGTCTTCACCCTCTCTGCTTGAGTGTGAAAATGCAAGAAAAAAAAACGTTGGCCACTTAAATAATTGGGCCCACCAGTGTGAAGAAAGTTAGTCCTTGTTTCATTTTCGTGGGTGAATTAGTGACATTTTAAGGATTTATGTTTTTTTTCCTCTCATCGTCCCTTCACCTGTTCCTTGTTCACTGTGTTCTCAGTTTACCTGCGTCACATTTTCCTCTGCAGTCAGTGATGGAGGCACTTACAGTATTTGTTACTTCTTTACTGATTACTGTCTTTACTTTCTTTTTTCTCAACTTTTTTACCCGTGGTTTCGGTCCTTCTTCTTACTGGGACTTCTAGAGGCACAGTTACTGGAGATCTATGCTTCAGCATTAAATTTACACCCTAACTGCCAGTGCTGTGCAATACTACAAATTTTGGTGTTGATCCATTACCAGCACGGCCAACATTGCCGATACAGATACAAATACTGATACTCCTATATAGGGATGGGTATCGTTTAGGTTTTATCCGATACCGGTGCCAAATCGGTACTTTTGAAATGGTGCCGGTGCTCAAACCGGTGCTTAAAGAATGGAGAACACAAAATTAGTCCAAAAACCTCTCATGTTCAGCTGGTTTTTTGTAAAAAGATAACAATGTTAGGCTTTTCTGCAGCTATGGGGCATATATGGTATCACTCTTGGCTGGAAGCGGTGCTTAAACAATGGAAAAAAACACAAACTTTGTCCAAAAACCTCTCATGTTTAACTGTTTTCCACTTTTTCTTTGGTCATTTTAGCCTTTTTGGCCAGGGTGCAGGGAGTATCTGCCATCAAACAAGAGGACAGCCGCATGTAGCTATGATGATGTTTGCTAGTTCACCTTACCTGCATTAATGTAATAACGTGGTTAGCCTACTCAATTACAATTAAATTACACACGAATAACATTAAGCTACTCACCCAGAGAAGAACGGCTGCTGCTGCATCATCATCCGTCATCATTTCTGCTACACTGGCAGGGCTAGGGGCCAGGACTCTCCTCTTCGGGTTTTTGGGGGATGTTGCACACTCCGGGTCCAATAACAAGCACCACACCCGCAGTAGATGTGCTCAGTGTGAGGTCTCGCAGCAAGCTATCAAATACGGCGCATTTCTCGGCTTTTAAAAAAAACGCTAAGCGTCGCCAGGTGTTTCATCGGATTCGAGGTGTTACCTCCTTTGACAGTATCACAGTATCAGCTTAAAGCACTTGTTGCAGGCTGCTGAGTTTGCATATTTTGCTGTGAAGTACAGCCAGACTTTTGACCGCTTTGCCTTGGGCACTTTTAATCTGTAGCTCTGCTCTAAAAGAACGTACGTACCTGGCCCCGCTTACTATCCTTGGAAACGTAAAATGATTGGCTAGAAGTGTATCACAGCTCAGGAAAAAAAAGCACCGAAATGTGCACTGCTTTTCGGTCTGGTTACTACCGTTTATGTCAGAACCGGTACCCATCCCTACTCCTATATGTAGGGGGGAGAAGTGTCTTGATTAATGAGATGAATTGTCATCAATTTGCAAATTCTGAGCATATTTTAATGATTACTAAATCAAAATAATTTTTGCTTTCCACAATAATTAGTTAATACAACAAAACACCTTTTCAGCTTTTTGTGTATTTTGAAACAGATCCTCTTGCACTAGTATCGATCCAATACAGATACCAGCATTGGCACTATCGATATTTGTCAATCCACCCACCTCTACTAACTGCAAACCTCTCTGAAACCCTGTGCTGTCAATGTAACTAAATGCCAGTTTGATGTATCATCCACTTCTATAGCTTATACCATAGCCTCTATGAAGATTCACCACAGAAGTCTGAATCAGGACTTAGTGGGTCTGTGAGGTCAGGTTTCCACGTCATTTATCATTTATTGCTGTATGTGAATGACAGTAGCTGTAATTTCCTGTTGGCTTATTTACAGATTACATCCTCTTTATGCTGGAAGTGGGAAATGAAGTCTGCAGTGTGTCTCTGTCTCCCTCCTAACTGCAACCCTGCTGTGCGAGTGATTAGCAGTGGAGCTGAAACCTTTCCCCCTCCCATAGCTTTGTAATATATTTTTGGATTCGTTAAGAGTCCTGATGCAGATCATCTGAAAACGGCAAATACTTTTGTTTCATTTTATTTATTTATTTGTGTGAGGAGGGCGACTTAAAATGTCTGCTTCACTGACCCTCGTCGTCTTTCTGCAGGAGCCCTCACGGTCGGACTGGTCCGGCAATGTCAAACGATCCACGGACGAGACCGGACTTGTATCCCACCAAGGCTGCCCCCAGAGTGGGTCACCACACTGTTCTTCATCATCATGGGCATCATCTCCCTCACAGTCACCTGTGGACTGCTGGTGGCATCACACTGGCGCAGAGAAGCCACCAAATATGCCCGCTGGATCGCCTTCACTGGCAGTAAGTGAACATTTTCCCTGAAACTGATGAGACGACCTTTAGAAATTCCCCTTCACCACACCACGTCAGTATATTTATGCATCTATGCAGAGCAGTGAATAATAAAATGGGAGGAGGTTAGGTTGAATCGATGTAGAAATTTGGTTTTAGCCGAGTCTTGCACATCCTCATTTACATGTGTGATAATGTGCACGGCAACAGAAACATCCGAGGCTACGCACAGGATATCAGTCAGTTTGTGTTTTTCAGAGTGATGCGAGGACCTGCGTGTGTGTGTGTGTGTTTTGTTGCATTTGCACATTTATGAGAATTATTTTATTTTTTATTTTGTTGCATTCTTGTCGATTATGCTTTCTCCCTGAAGCCGATATTGAGTTATGCAGTTTGTCTGGTACTTGAGTGGGTGGCCTATGTGCCACGGCAATTTTTTTTTTTTTTTTTTTTATTTTTAAAATCTCCCTCTTTGCCTTGAAATCGCAGCTCCTCTGCCCCCCCCCCCCGACATGATTTTTGTAAAGGTACGCTTCCACCATTCGATAAGAACTTCCATCTCGCGTACTGACTGTGTCTGGGCTGGTTTCGTAAGGCTGTGTAGGAGGGTGGCATTTGATTGGTCAGACAAAGACAAACCTGAACGTACTCGTACAGATGCAGCAGTGGTATGTGAAGTCACAATGCCCTGCAAAAATTGTTTGAAAGCCTGTGTATTTCTTTTTCTCTCTCCATAAACATTGAAGTTTCTTTTGCCTGCCTGGCCGATTGCGGATTCATATTTTTTATTTTTACTTTTTTTTTTCCTGATCATGTGATGAATCACTGCTTTTCAGAATCCCGATTTTTTTTTTTATTTATTTATTTATTTTTTTTAATTAATTTATTTTTTCCCCCGCTACACAAACTGCCTGTCCACTAATCACAAAACAGTGTTACATGCTAAAATGAAAGCAGTCGAGTCATTGTTTAACGACTGTACTCAAAGGAAAGTAAGAGCGTTGCCATGGCAATTGTGAGCAGTTGTTACCCCCCTCCACACCACCCTCCTCCCTTCCCATGTACAGCTTCTGCTGGGCATATTAGACAAGAGGTATATTTTTAGTTCAGCTTTAAAGCATGAAAACGTTTACCAGCAAGGAAATAAATGAGGGGAAAAAAGGTTGGAGGAGGAAAAGACTTGTGATCTATTTGAGAGATGAAGCTACGCCTGTGGCAACAGAGGGAAAAGTGATAGAAAAGCATCACTTTTTCTATTTTTAGTACCCCCATTAGTTGGCACTTTAGAGACTGATGGTCTACCTGGGATTCTCTTGTAACTCTTGAGCGGGTAAGGTGGATGAAAAGGGGAGAAAAGTGCTTGATGTTGCTGAATTTTTGCTGTGACGTCTAAAATATTTCATGTGGCTGAGAGAAGGGGGGGAGGGGGGTTAAGTGAGAAAAAAACTGGTGTGATGGTAAAGATGGCAAGCTGAGCGAGTAATCTTGTTTTTAGACATAAAGTGAGAGGTTGTTGCCCATGTAAGGATGCAAATCGAAAGAGAGGAATAAAGTGAAGCTGGTAGCAAGAAGGCAGGGCTGGTTCATTTTGGGCAAAACAGGTGATGAAGGTTGAGAGGAGGTGGGCAGTGTGTAGTGTTACTGGCTCCAGGCCATCGGGACTTGAATGGACAGCTTTGTGTAACTGGCACAGGCCCGCCTCTGTGTATCGCTGTGTGCACACCAGCAGCGTTTTCCCCCAAAATATGAAGGTCATCTGTGGGGGTGGAGTGGATGCAGAGTTATAGAAAATGTCATTGTGAAGATTCGTTAACAGTAACTGCAAACCATTCGCTAATTAATGAAGTTAGAAAATGAACAAAGCAGCCTTTTCTCTCTCTTTGGATACTATTTACAGCTTCTTCTTTTTTTTTTTACCACTTTAAACAGAATCATTCTTCTAGATTTAACACTGAACTGGTTTCCATGGATGCCAACTTTATTAAATAGCCTATTGATCCTTTTTTTTATTGTGTTTGTTTTGCAAGAGAAGCCACCCAGATCCTGCAAATTTTGAATTAAAAATCTGTGATCCATCCTGAGAAAAGTGAGTCAAGGCATCAATGTCGTGTTTCAAATATGTGAGTTGAGGGGGAAAAAAGAGGAAATCTTGTGTTCTTTCTTAAAGGGGGTTAAACTGCTGCTTATGGTCCTTCTCTGGGTAGTTGCACATTTATGTGATTCAGGTTTATGAGTTGCAATGTCAGAGCTGAATTGTGTTGTGTCTAACTGATTAAAACGTAATCTGTGACTACTGCTGGTGCACAATAAGAGATACTGTTTAAAGACCTGAATTTTTTAAAAAACCCCAAAAACATCAGCACTCAGGAGAGTCAGAGACTACCAGCAACATAAAGCAGTAGTGCTCACACTGGTGGTATGCCTGCTGGTGGAGCACTGAAGCATTTCTGATGTGGACACATGTTTCCAGGGGTAAAACTGCAGAGCACAAGAAGTTATTAGAATCTGATTGCTGAAGGAAGAACCACCAAACAAGCTTAATGGAATCAAAATTCAGGTTTGATTTATTCAGGCAGTCCTATCTGAAAAACTAGCATGTGCTTATACTCCCTATACAACAGTTCAACTGAAACATTTCACAGAAAGAGCTACTAAATTATCCTTTTAGAGCCCAAAAGATGATGCACTATATTGCCAAAATTATTCTCTCATCTGTCTTCACACACATATGAACTTGAGAGACCAAGTCTTGTTATGCTGAAACATTACGAGTTCCTTTCACTGGAAGTAAGGGGCTGAGCCCAACTCCTGGAAAGACAACCACACAAAATCCCCCCTCCACCAAAGTTTACACGAGCAGTGAGACTCGTCCATCAGGCGGCATCCTATCATGGTACCACGCTGGAAAATAAGAGACACTCATTCTCTCAGGAATGTTTGTTGAAGCAGTCTGCGTGCTTAGCTTCTTGATTTTATAGACATGTGGTCATGGAACTGATTTGAACACCTGAATTCAATGATTTTAATGAGTGAGTGAATACTTATGGAAATATAGAGTATATGCTGTGCATGAAATCTTCGTTATCTGCTGTTTGGTTGGCTCAACTCGTGCTGCCTGCTTCTAAATGACCTCTAACTTATCTTTGCAGTATCTTGTTATTTAAATCTGTCACATTTCTGATGCAAAGAGTCATCTGTTAATGAGCAGCATCGGTCTCTTTAGTGATACACTAACAAGCAAGTGCAGCTCTCATAGTTGCTGTTAGTGGTTACTGCTGCAGATTAGACTTGTATATTAGATCGTCTGGATTTATTAACACTTCAGTCTACAGCATGAAAACCGTGACACTTCTCCCCAGATGTAGGGAAAACGCTGCACCGGTGAATTCACAGAAATAATATAAATATGTTAAAATAATATTCTGAATAGTATTTTAAAAAATTAAATCAGCATCCTATAGAAAAGAAAATGTATGCTTAAGCAAGTTGAACAAGGGAGCAGAATAACTACTTGTAGCATGAGTAATGTGGTAACTGTTACTCTTTACAAGTATTTGTATTAATGATTAAATTATTTTTCTAAATCTCTGTTGCCATAAGAAAGAAAAACTGCATATTTGTCATTTGAGCAGGTTTCTGCTAATTGGAAGCGTGGTGGTTCGATCTCTCTCATTCAGTCTTATGTGTTGAAGTATCCTTGTGGAAGCTTCTAGGATGCATCCATTAACGTGTGTGTGTGTGTGTGTGTGTGTGAGAAGTTAAAAGGATTTAGGCATAGAAAGGGGTTTATGTATGAGTGAGTATGTGTAAATGGGTGAATGAGCCTTGTGGAAAGAAAGTGCTTTGAAAGCTCAAGTATTGTGCATTTACTATTTTAGAAAAGGTCCTTAAATGATTAAGTAGCTGATGGTTGTTTTTAGATATTTTCTGTCAATCAACTAAAGAATGAATCGGATAATTGCTGCAGCTCTCTTGTTTGAGTGCAAAGAATGACTGCTTCTCTGAAGGCTCCATATGTCACTGGTTGAAACACTTAAGAGAAGCTTCTGACTGAAGTGCACTTTGCTCAAGTTTTCAGGTATAACGCTGAGTCGTGTATTTTTGGCTGCCTTTTAGCTCGCCTCACGAATAAACACATGTCCGGAGTAATGAGCGGGCATGAATCTAAACTCGAATTGTGATGCAAGTTTACTCTGCTGGGATCTTTTGTGCTTGCTAACAGACGGGAGGAAAGCAAACCGGTAGGTTTATGAGTAAAACCTCATCAGATGACGCAGGAATTTTTATTCGTGATGAAAAACGGCTAATAGGAGCACAACACTGTAAAACCGGTTTATTAGTTAGTAAAATACCTGCGTGAATGTCACACTCGGTTAATCTTGTTTAGATTAAATGCAGGCGCAGTTACAGCTTGGTTGCCAACCCATAAATATTCATAGTTTTATTATATTTTTGGGGTAATGTGGCAAACAGATAGGCACGACTCACTTATTGGATTTCTATATCTTTGCCTTAAGAGAATAAAGCGTATAAAACTTTAATCTGTCTGAAATTTAAATTGCAGGAGAATCTAAAAACAGACTCTTTGCTTCATTTTAACAGTTTATAGTCAGTCTGTTATTTTATGCATATTCTACATCCTAGTAAAACCTTTAATCTGTGAATTGCAGGAATTAAGTCTCAGATTTTTCTTTTTCGGGAAACTGTATAGCGAAACATTAAAATTTGTTAATCGGTTTGTCCCAAAAAAATTGAGACTCAGATACTAAAATTAACATTAAGAAACTCATTTGCAACAATATCGATACTATCTTTGCTGTCGTGCCTCCTCCACTTGACGCAAAGCACACAGCTCCTTCCTTTGCTAACAGCTGAAGTAGTTGATGTCATCAACACTGAACAATACTTCAGGAGGAATTTAAAGAGGCCAGTAAAGCTCATGTTAACATTAGCCATTTAACTATTCGCAGTTACCCGATAGCCACATTAGCCAAATGTTATAAGCATTCGGCTAGTGGACTGCAGCTCATGGATGGAAGAGTCCTGGTGGTGTAGTCTTGTTGGTGTCACAGACACATGGGGAAGCGGCCAGGACTGTGCAGATCTGCGCCGAAGCCGTAGATGAACTGAGGAGAGAGTCCAGAGTGTGGAGAACAATTTTACCGTAATACGTTTTGTGCAATAATTTAATGGTTTAGATGCGTTAGGTACGTATTTGTTTATTAGTAAGTTCTAAAATATACTTTACCTCCACCATCTGAAATGAAATTATGTAAATCATTTTAATTAGTTACTTTAAAACTAAATCTTCTATACTTCTGTACCCCGTGATATAGAAAATGACATTGAATATTTTTCTGGGTATTGGTATAAAGTATGAAATTCTCGTTCTGTGACAACGCTGCTTGTAACCCAGTCATTAAAAGCAAGCGTTGCTGGGCAGCTATCTTGGTGTTGCCTCCAGGCAGTTATTTTAAACCCTTCTAAACTTTAATTTTTAAAGCTCACAAGGATGAAACTGTACGTATTATAATTTGTATTTAAAACGTGATGTTTTGGGGCATTTTTCCCTTTTATTTATTTATTTGGACAGTGAAGCTTTTTTTAAATAGGAAAGTGTGGCTAGAGCTTTGGGGAAGACACACATCAGATCCCTGGGTCAGAATCGAACCCAAACCGCTGCATCGTACCTCCGTGACACATGGTCACCCGCTTTTTCAGGTGAGCCAAACTGCCACCGCTTATCTGCATCTTTGTGACAGTAATGAGTTGATACGCCTGTCACCACACAATTAATGCTGTTTTGAACTTGTATTCACACATCAGTGCAAGAGCAGGACCGGCTCATATATTTCACAGTTCGGATTTCTTATTGGCTCTTCGGGGTAAACTGCCATCTTCGCCGTCTGGCATTGATTTCTATTCAGGGTGCTTTGAGCATTGCATTTCTCTCCTATGTCTGTCTAATCTGAAAATGGCTCTTTATGCTTTCACAACATGTCACATAACCTCAATAAGTCAACAGGGCTTCTAGAGTACGGACACACAACTTTTTCTAAACAACAAGGAAGTCACTCTGAACTGATGTAGGAAAGGATATCTAATGCAGTTTCCGTTTGCGGTGTTGCTGCTTCAGGCAGTGCAGAAAGAAGTGTTGATCTAAAGAAAAAAAAAATGCACAAAAATGGTGAAAAGCTCTTTGATAGATCAGTTATTTTTAATTACTTGAAGCTATTCCACAAATTCTGCACAGCCATTGATTTGGATTCAAAAACCACAGTTTGCTTTGCTGCTTAACGTCACTGTGAGTTACATAAGTTGTCTCAACTGGACCTCGAGCTTCAGTTACAACACTTTCAAAGGAAGGAAGAGAAAAGGGAACCTTTGCTATTGGCAACAGCTTTGTTATTCCATTTTTCACCTACTTCCTGGACATTTGAGTAAAACCACACGATGGCTTCATCCCTGATCTCTGCTGTGCTTGCTCTGCAGCCGCTGACTTGACCACTGTGTGTTGAGCAGAACATCACACTGTTTATTGAGAATGGTGCCTGTTGCAAAAGCAGCGATTCCCAGCATGCGGTCAACGCGCCGAGCTAATTGATCCCGCAGGGCTTGATGGTGATTGTCAGAGCTCACCAATCAGCGGAATTGGATTTGCAGAAGGAAACCAGGTTAACACAGAAAAAAAAAAACATGTCCCATGGTAGCTGAGCTCCTGTAGGGGCCTGACCTCTACATCATGTACTTGGAAGACACACTGAGACATTAAATTCAGAGTTCTCCGATATGTAGCCGTTTAATAATATAAAAAGGAAAATTATCTGGTCCTTAGCAGGTCTTAGATGAAATACAGTATATGTAATATTACACTCTCGCCATTTAACAAGAAATAAATGCAGTTGATTAACTGATCATTAGCAAGTGAGAGCTTTGGCTGTTTGCAGATCTGTAGCATTGAGGTGCCAACAGAAAGCCGTCATTGCTGCTGATGCTGGGAGGAGTTATGAGGCCGTTTTGAAGCAATTTGAAGTTTATCGTTGTGCATCGAGAGATGATTCACAAGTGAAAAATATTCAAGACAGTCAACAATCTTCCCAGAAATCCCTGTCCCAGCAAGTGTCACCCCAAGGTCATACTGTGCTTCAAGTGGCTCTGTAATTATTATTTTTTAACCTTAGTGCTACAGCTCTACTTCATCATCATCCATTTCATAGCTGCTCAGAGAAACTGCAAAAAAAAGGGGGGAAAGGAAAAAAAACCCAAGAGCTATATCTCGCTCTACAGGCCAATTAGATGTCAAAATTCATGGCAGCACAATTGGGTTACCAGAAGAAATCCTTTTTCTCTAAAGAGAAGAGGGCAACACAGGTCATACAGCAGCACAATGATCCCAAATATCAAAGCAAATATACAACCGAATTGCCTGAAAAGAAAAGAAACAAGGTGTTGCAGTGACTCAGTCAAAGTCCAGACTTTAACCTGATTGTTATGCTGCAGAGGGACCTGAAGAGAGCCGTGCATCAACAAATGCCTGTAGAGTTCAATGAACCGAAGCATCGTTGTAAAAGGAGTGGGCCAGAATTTCTCCACAATGATGTGAGATACCAATAAAGTCATTTAGAAAAGTTTTTCTTTTTCTTTTTCAAGCTATTGCTGCTAAATGTGGTTTTACAAGCTCCTGAATGCTTTTAGTTTTTGTCAACTAAATGTCATCGTAAGTTGATGAAGGTGACTAAAATCTAAAGTGTAAACTTTGTTGTGTTTTACCAGGGAAAGTTGCTCCACACAGTTTAGAAAGCATCTTATTTTCCTTGCCATCAAATGTGAAATGCATCTACTCATCTCTTCCTCCTAAATGTTGACATTTTGTCGCATTTTCATTCAACTGGGAGGAAAAGAGTCAGCTGAACTAATCGGATCACCTCCAAACTTGTCCTGCCTTTCTACACTTCTGATTGGATCTAGTCTCCCCAGAACAAATTTAATCTCGGTTTTTATTCAGTGACGAAAGTGTCAATATTTGTATGAAATCCAATTAATGTATTTGCTGTCGCACATTTTGGGGGGTTTATTTTGGGTCTATATTACGGTTGAGTTGCATTGTGGGTAAAGTAGTTGATGGGCTTTGATAAGAAAGAACACATGGAGTGGAGTTTACTGTCCTATAACTCAGCCTTGGAAAACTTTGTGTATTTGTTCTGTTCTGGTTAGTCTTCGACGGCGTTTCCTTCAGCATTGCTTTTGCTTTTCTAACTTAAAATCTTAGGACTATCTTTTCTACTTTGATGAACACGTTTTTTGTGCCTAACTAAAGGTTCAATTAGTAAATCACACCTCTCATGTAACATCTAGTGGCAGTCTCAGGAAACTACAACATCTGCAAACGTGTCATTTCCACCACAGCTTCTAACATTTGTAAATTTGGTAAATCCCTTTTCTGGATTTGACTTGACTTGCAGCGTATAAACGGAGCTGCAATGTGCTTGTTTAGAAAGCTTAAAATGTGATTACTGATCTGCACCTTTTAAGCTTGTAGAGAAATGTACTGTGTTAATCAGCCTGAGGTGGCATAAAGAGCTTGTTTATGGTTCTTGGAGGAGCATTTACTGAAACTAATGGTATATTCTGCTAGTCTGGGAAATGGTGTCAATTCATTTTGAGCTCAAGGGAAGAAGTTAATGATTTACCAACAAATAATTCACACACAAACTTTACAAACTTGAAAGCTTAAATCAAGCCCATTACTGCTGGCTGGCTTTCTTTTAGAGATTTGCTAAAACATTTAACTGTGGAAAAATGCTGCCTTCAGGTGCTGTAAGAAATATTATTTAAATATAAACGATGTCAGAATGCAAGCATAACTGGCAAAGAGGACGATTTCTGGGATTTTTGAGACACAGGTTTGGACGAGGACGTTGACATGGTTCCTTAGAAAATGTTGCACATTTATTAAGAACATCACTCAAAGTCCAAACAAAGTTAATCAGTATTTTATCAAGATTTTGATGCTGAGCTGCACATCTGTGAACAACAAACCTCTACTGTGTGTGTGCGTGCGTGCGGCTACTCTGTATAAATGCACAGCACATTAGTGGTTTCCAGCCTTTCCGTACTGTCAGTCCCCCAAACGCTCTTCGGTAATCTCATGACCTCACAGGTTTATTGAAGATGAAGGAAAAAAATCCTTTTGTCACCTGAACTTATACTTTTTATATAAGTAAGCACTGAATCAGGGTTTTTGCTTCCTCGCTGGACAGACGGACATCTCTGAGGTTTGCTGAGGATCAGGTGTCTCCTTAAATTTTTTTGAGCAGTGTATTAAAATGTGACCGAAAAGTTATAAGTTATGGCTTTTTCACTTTCTTGGTTAAGTTTCACTCTAATGATTGTAGTGCTGCGTTTACCTTGTAGTCATATATGATGTGCTTTTAAGTGTTTTCAGTGCCTGCTTCAATCTTCTGTCTATAGAAAGTTCCAGCTGCTGCTTTCATGAACATGTCTCTCTCTGAGTGTTTCATTTCTCCGATTTTCTGCAGTCAGCTGCTGTTCATCAACTGAATGTTGAAGTTTTCGGGGTATTTTCAGCGATGTCTGCGCAGCTGCCCTTTTTGTTTCCTCTTCGGAGGAAGATTTAACTAAAAATAGAAATGTCTCATTTCTACAGGAGACTAAATTTGGTTTGGGCGAGCTTGGACTCAGGCTAGTGTATGCTTGTCAGACTAATGTATAATCTATGACGCACATTAACATTACATAATTGAGTGCCTCTGCCTCTCATCTTTGTGAAAATGCAAGGCAGAATTATCTGCATGCCATGGGTCTGTTTGCTTCTGAAGGGACAATTACACCATTTGAAAGGCGGTGTTGTATCTCACTAATGAACTCCCGAAAATTGAAGTCAGTTTGAGGCTATGCTTTCTGCTCAAGCTGATGAGGTTAGGCTTAATTTTCTGAATCCACTGTGGAGAACAAAGACTAGAATAAGAGCTGACACTCCTTTAGTGTCATTTATCAGTTCAGTCTGTCCCCAGAGCTTATTTTACACACAAGATTTCAGTGCATTGAGGAAAAGCTACAGATTAATTCGAGTCATCTTTTAAGGAACTAATATTTTTCCTCTCTCCCTCCCTTGCTTCCAGTGATCCTGTTCTGCATGGCGGCGCTCATCTTCCCAATAGGCTTCTATATCAACGAGGTGGGAGGCCAGCCGTACAAGCTTCCCAACAACACGGTGGTCGGCTCCTCATACGTGCTGTTCGTCCTCTCCATCTTCTTCACCATAGTGGGACTGCTGTTTGCAGGCAAAGTTTGCCTCCCGGGCTGAGGATTCCAACGCTGTCGCCTCTGGACTGACACGAGAGGCTCTGAAAATGTCATGGGATTTAAAAAAACAAACAAACACACATGCAAAAATGACTGAAAATCAAAAACGACTAACTCTGGCCAGAAGCCTGAAACGGGGGAAGTTTCTGCTTATGTGTCGAGGGACCGCAGCACCGTGGAGTACCCAGCGACTAAAAAGACGAATAAATGAACAAAACACTTAAAGGGGACATGGACGCAAAAGGTTGGGGGAGTGCGAGGGCAGCCGAGGCTGCTGCAGCACCCTGCCACTGTTGATTTAAAAGAAGAAAAAAGAAAAAGAAAAATGGTGTCTCTCTGTTGTTGTTCTGTTGGAAAGGGTGCTCAATGTGCTGCTGTCATGGCAACCGCGACCACAACGCTGGCGCACATTTCTTGAGGACCACTAAAGTCACTCCTCGACATGATTTCCAGCCACCCGCCCCACCTCGCCGCTCTCAGCATCATCTGCGCCGTCACGACCGCTCCTGTTGCTGTTTTTGGCTTCTCTTAGCTATTTTTAGTTTTGTGTTTTTTCTGTTGTTGTACAATTTGTGTTCTTTTTTTCTACTTCTTCTTCTTCCTCCCCCACCACCTTTGTCCACTGAAGTTGTTTGAGTGTTACTGAGGTTCACTGAGCTGAACCCTTGAAGGAAACCCTTCGGGGGAGGTGGGAGATTGCAAAAGCTTGGCTCTAGAGTGGGGTTTATTCTCTCCTGTCACATTTGCACAGCCCCAGGTGTGTGGGAGAGGTGAGCAGCTGAGGTCACAGCTGTCAGGGGGCCACACACGGGCTGCTGTGGATGAGAGGAAGATGCAGGTGTGCTTCCTCTTTTGTCTCCAGCCGGCTACTGCTCAGGAACAGGTAGCCCCAAAGGGGAGGCTGACCTCCCTGGGCAGCAGAATACAAGGTCAAGCACCATTAAGGAGAATGCCACTTACTGTAAGACCTTGCATAGTGTTATTAATAGCAGCAAAGTATTAGCGAGTGTAGACAGCTCTGCTAAGCCATCAGCTAACGCCATCATGCTGATACACTCCCACAGCCAGTAACTAGAAGACTGTGAATTTAGAGAATCATCATAAACGCACCTCGTATTTATAGTAATACACTTAATTGCGTTAAGCACAGCCACATGCCTAGTGGCCTTTTCAAAGTATTTTGTAGGGATCACTGCAGTTTTGCATTTTTCTGCAGGTTGGGAGCTTCCCTGAGTGGAAGCTGGAAGTTACAAGTGGTGTGAAAATAACATGCGAATGCTAAAAAATCAGTGGTATTCTCCTTTAATGTTGGACAGGAAGTAAGTGAGCCAGGAGCAGTTTGTTCTTTCTTTCTTTCTTTCTGCATAAGTGAACGGACTGCAGGTCAGGTCCATGCATAGGGGGGCTGTGCCTCGGTTTGCTGCTCGTGATGTCTGTGAATGCAACACACACATACATAAACGCACACAAATACAAAAATATATTTACCCTTGCAGGGTTTTTCCTGGCCTGCAGTGAACCTTCAGTGAGTTATTTTCCTGTAGGTTTGAACACTTCACATTAAAATTAAACCTTTAATTAAAAAAACAATTTGGTGATTCTGGCATAAGGTCTTTTAAAGGATCCCAAAAAGTCCTCTGTGAGGGGGAAAGCCCTGCACACAGTCTGCACTGTGTGCAAGCTAACATGGTTTTATTGTAGTAATTACTTTATCAGTGTCCAGATTAATTTGCACCACTCTTTGCTCACCACAAGTTCTTAGCTGTCTTGCCTTCATCAGGGTGATGTCTGAGGTTGTTTCTGGTCTCTTCCTACAAATAGAAACTGCATAAAATACAACAAAAAGAGTGCTCCTTTAACAAATATAATCAATTAGGTTTGAACCATGTAAATGGGACAATATTGCAGTGCTCTGTACCATTTATACTAACAGTGAGGGTGCGACTACAGTAGTTGCCACTCAGACACATCCTCCTCATCAGCACTGGTATAAGAGTAAAGGTAATAATCTGTGAATTTCTGAACTTTTATACTGATATATCTTTAAAGGAAGTAAAAACCAACACAATGGTGTCTTCAGCCCAGCTGGGCAGTGGTAGCACCAGTGTAAAGTTACAATGATCCTCAGGCAAGTTTTGAATTTACTAGAAGGCTCTTAGTTAGGATTTAGAAGTGGACTTATCAAGGTTGATTTGTTATGGATAACATCCTTGGGACGTGCGAGTCTCTCGAAAGTTAAAAAATAAAAATAAAAAATCAGTGAATGTTGAGATTGAACTGATAAGTCTGACTTCTGTCCATCGACACAACCTCGTAGCTCACACACTTCTGGATTAAACACGGCACCAAATTCAAACAGATACAATGTATCCATCCTATCTTCCATTGGCCTTCACAGAGCCTTTCCTTAACTAAACAAATAAAATAAAATAAAAAGTCACAAGAGGCAGAAATGATTCGTTTTCCACCAGCACTGGGGTGTCGGCACAGGATCGTTGGAACTACTGTTCTCACTGGGCGCGTTTGGAGCTACTGCAAGAAATTCAGCAGTGATTGGCAAATGCAGCCCACCGATTTGTCCAATGTGATTTTTATCTTCTTCCCACGGAAATTACCCCATCAAACCTGTCAAAATGTGAGCCAGTTCTTCAAAAATACACCACGGCAGAGCTGGCCCAGCATCAGTGCTGTGCTGGTGGGAAAAGAGGTGTCACTGCTGAAGCTGGAACCAGCAGAAGATTAGCATTTCTGATTTATTATCGAAATAGCTGCTGATTCATTCTCCTTCAGTCATTGCAGCTCTTTCACACATTCATACCATACTGTAAATGTAGGGAGCATGCAAGCTGCTGACCCTAGGACTTGTCCTGGAAAGTGTGTGTGTGTTGAACCGATCGCAGTCGCTCACTCGCCAAGTCTTAGACTTTTTGTTTTGTATTTTCTGTTTCCTGCTCAACTTTTCTTACTCTGTCTGATGATGTATACGGCTATTCTGTACACTTTGCAGTGCCCTGTCTTGGTTGGTTCAGTATTGTGCCATGACCTACTTCTTTTTTTTTTCTTTTTTTTTTTTTAAATAATGTACAGACACAAGAGGCAGGATTTCTGTATTAGAAAGCACTGTGCATTCAACAGTATAGGTAACAGACATAGAAGCACCACAAATGTATAAAAAAGAGAACTTCTTACCTCATTGTTTTTTGGTTTGTTTGTTTTTTTTGTTGGGTTTTTTTTTGTTTCAGCTATTATTTTCTAATGGTGGCAACATGTGTGCCCTCTAATTTGTCTCTTGCCTTGATCGGATGTCTACACGTAAAGCCTATGATCATAGGAAATTATTTATCACTGAATAAAAAGAGAAAAGTGGGTGTGTGTGACTCTGACACGGTCTCTGTGTTGTGCTTATTTAAAATGGGTGAATCTAATCGAGAGGAGGATGACGGGCGAAGCGGAGCAGAGCTTAATCTCATTATGTTTTTGTAGGATGTGGCCCAAATGTACTTTGCCTCTTCCTACTTCATTAAATCGAAAAAGAGCTTGTTCTCAGACACAAACCTGCTGTGATTTGAGAGCAGCTACCCATGATGCATCAGTGAAGTGCTTTCTGAGTGCATTTTGTTAAATACTCAATGGTTTCTCGCTCTCACGCCGAGCCAGACCTCCAGCACCGCAGTGTCATAAACAAGAGGCGCACATTTCCTCTGGACCTGTGAAGATCGTGTCTCACTTTTTCTGCTCGCCCCTCAGTGACCTGGAAATCTATTTTTATAATTATCTAAGCTTAGTCACTTTTACTCCTTCTAATTTATTAGTCCCCCTCAAAGTACTCGCACCCAGATCAAAGCAGTGGGATAAATTTTAATCGGCCAATCGCATCACAGCAACTCGAGTACACATAGGCATGTATACCTGGTCAAGATGACCTGCTGAAGTTCAACTTGACATAAAGTGACTCTGAATGTGGCATGGCTGTTGGTGCCAGACGTGTTGGACGTGTTTCGGGATCTGCTGATCTACTGATATTTTCCCCACACAGCCACCTCAGGGTTTACAGAGACTACTCAGGCAAAGAAAAAATTTCTAGTGAGCAACGGTCCTCTGGATTGAAATGCCGGAGGTTCTGGGAGAATGGCCAGACTGGTTTGAGATGAAAGGCAATAGTTACAATACATTGAACCTTAATGCAGCAGAAGACCAAACTAAGTGCTACTGCTGTGATCTAAGAAGAGGAAACGGGATATAACTGGCAGAGGCTCAGCAAGAATGGAAATGTTTGGTCTGATAAGTCTAGGATTTCTGGCAGAGTCGTTGGCATAAACAGCAGAAAGCATGCATCCATCCTGGTCTGCTAGTGTGGGAATATTTTCTCTGCACACTTTGTGCACCACAGTCTACCTAAGTATCATTACTGACCAGGTCCAACTCTTTATGACCCATCCAACTCCAGTCCTCAAGGGCCGGTGTCCTGAAACAGGCAACTGGCAATTCAGCCATTTGATTTATGTTGCTGCAGCTCATGAGGGCATGAACATGGTGCAATAAAAGTCAATTTTTCCAAATGCTTACATTTATTTACATTTACTTGAGTAGGATTAGGGGTTGCCACCTTGGGGTGCAGTCAAGTCCTATAGTGTCTTGCTAATGACCTACTAATTTTATTCATGTGTGTTGCAGCGGGGACACATTTAAAAGTTTCAGGACATCAGGCCTGGAGGTCTGGAGTTTGACACACCTGCTCTAAAGGGTGCTTCTGAGAGGATACCACACCATGTCACAAGCTCTAATCCTCTACAACTGATGTGTTGAAGATGTCAATCTCACTGTACACAGATCCATTAGAGCACCTTTGGGACTTGATGGAACGGGAGAGTCACATCATGGATGTCCAGCTGACAAATCTGCATCAACTGTGTGATGCTATCATGTAAATATGGCGCAAAATCTCCATAGAGGAACAGTCCAGCAGCTTGTTGAATCTATGCCATGAAGAATTAAATCAGTAGCAACCCAGTACTAGCAATGAGTAGCTAATAAAGTGGCCCTTGAGTTATATACATAAGTAGCAGATAGATTTCTGCCTTTGATTTAGATATATCTGTTTAAATGAATATCCAGCACCTGCTACAAAAGATTAGAGCTGATGGGAAAACACGAGCAGCATTGACATTCATTGGTTTTCCTAAATAGAATTTCCTTTTCATTCACTAATAATGGCACTTACTTGGCAAAATCAATCTCAGGACTATTCACAAAAATCTACAAATAAGCACACAACCCAGGCCCATTAAAGCAGGCCTTTCTATTCATGTTTCTCATTCATTCAGCAGGAAGAGTCTCCTTCATTCATTTCTCACTTTCTCCTTGTCGGTGCACAGCTGAAGATGAAAAAGCACTGCTCCTCCCAGGACTGCACTCCCCATTAGCTTCTCTGTGACCTGCAGCGCCCAGTTCAGCTCCAGTGGTCTTTCCATTTAGGATTTCAGAAGGTCACAGCAATTCAGCTCAGTGCATCACATCAGGCCACTTTGCTCTGCTTTCTGATGACAACTTAGGGATGTTTGTAGAAAAACAAAAAATAAAAATATTTTCTGGAAATTTGATCTCAAGTATCACGAAAATCAGTGGTGGGCAGCATGTTTGTTTTTTCCCCAGAGGGCCGTGCTGACTCCTATAAAGTAAGAAAAGGGCCGCAGTTTGGATAATGACATTGAAACCGAATTCAAAGGAAGGAAAATAAACAGATATTTAACAAAATTTTAATTAGCCTGGATTTTTCCACTTGTCTGATGGGACAGTTCACTGATGAAACACAGCACTGGAATCCAGTTAAATACCAGCATAGACTAACTGCCGTCATCTGCCATAAGATTCGTTTATTAATGAAGTCTGCGTGCCTTTCCCCACTTGTTTCACTTGCAAAGCTTCTCTAGTACAGTGATCGTAATGATGGAAACCATTTAACTCTTTCAGTGGCTGAAAGAACCAGCAGCTGATGCTTTTTTTGGAAATATTAAATTTATGTCAAGAACCAACAGCAGAAATCTATGAGTGCTGTCTGCTACTGCAGTGGTTTCCTGCCTGGCTTCAAGATCCTTTCAGGAGGGACCTGGAATGAATCTAAGTTAATTACAGATGCATAAACAATAAATAAAACTTGAGCGTTTGCAGTCACGTTAGCAGGTCTGTGAGGTTGTTCTCGATCACAGCTGAGCTAACATCAGCTTAAATACCGATGTTTAGTTATGATTTTGATCATTTTAGGATGTTAGCATTCTGATTATGCTAACGATTTTGCTAATTCAGTTTATAGCTCAGTTTCTGAACTCAATTTTCTTAATTTCTTTCGTTTTATTGAATCGTTTCATATCATGTCATGTTAAATTGAATGCTTTCACTGTGGAGTCTCCAAATGTGAATAAACTAAGCACACGCTGTGATTTATGAGCTTGTAGGTCCACCTTTAGCAGCAACAGCTTGAATCATTTTCTGCCTGACTTTATCAGTCTCCCACATCATCGTGGAGGATTTTGGCCCACTCATCATTAAATGTTGCCTCCGTTCACTGAAGTTTGTCGGCATTGATTTTTGCACAGATCTCTTAATGTCACAGCACGGCATTTCAGTCAAGTTGGACTTTCTCTGGGTCTTTGCAACACCTTAATTATTTTTCTTTTTCACCCTTTCTGTTGGAGATTTGCTGTTTTGCTTGGGATCATTAACCTTTTGTGTTACCAAATTTTAGGTAAGCTTTAGACAACTGAAGACTCTAGAATACTTTGGTGCACAAAGGACTTCCTGGTAGACTCAGTGACTGCAAAGTGCCCAAAACAAATCCTAATCGTCTCCCATCTTCCACCACGCCGAACAGTCGGTATGTGGCATTTTCTTTTCACCAGATGAGCTTATATTTCCTCCTTGGCATCGTGTTAAAACACACCTGAATGCTCAAGACCAGCAAACTGCCCAAACTTCTGCTTTTATAGAGGTGCTCCCATTTTGCTGATCATCAATCTGATGATCATGATGAACACCTGGCTTGGAAGCAGAAAGGGTGTGTTCTTTTTTCACATCACCTTATGTATATGTAACCCGGGTTTAAAAGATGCATAAATAGTAAAAGATAAGTGAAGTCTGAGAATATAAATATCAAAGAGTTCATTTATTTAAATTTTCTTGTTTATTAAAAAGGTAAAAGTTCATGTAAAATTATTAAAAACATGTTTGCATTGTTTAAAATAAGTTATCTTTCTTTTCTTGTGAATTGTTTGTGAGAACTGTAATTTCCTACGGGGATAAGGTCGGTGAAGGTAACACAGGGTGGAGAAGGAAAAGGGAAAAAGAGACGAGAGCGCGAGAAGAGAGGGCGGTGGTGCGTGAGTTACACGGAGCATCCGGAGGAGTTAGCTTGTTTTTTATGTACTAAGAGTAAGTGTGTTTTGACTTTTCGGACAGATAAGTCACAGTGTCGGTAAGCTAGTGACATAACACGTAAAGTTTCAGCGTGAGTCTGGACTGTGTGCTTTGTTTCTTGCGGCTGTGCACGCATTAAGTTAAAGTGAGGCTAACCCAGCCGTTCGCTAATAAGGACTATTGTAGGCTGCCGTTTCGCTATAGTTGTGGAACGTAACAAGCTGCAGAGGATCGTTACCGAACTGGTTAACGACGGACACACCCCAGATAGTCACTCTGAGTGCCCGCGTCACTCAGAGTACCTCTGGCAACGTGGGAAGCTAAAACAGGTAGCTTGTGGAGCACGTGGAGATCACGGACCTTCCTCATCTTTGTGCTACTGCATTCAGAGCGGAGTGTTTCTGACGGAGCTGAAGACAACTTGTTACCTGGATTAAGCTGGTGGGAATTGCACGTTTCACAAGGTACTGAGTTTATTTATTTATTTTTTGCTCGTTGAGTGAAGAACTTCCGGTTGGGAGATCGTTTTGGATTTATACTGGAGCAATACAGGCCTGCAACATAGGGTTTATCTCTGCCGGCTTTAGGTTTAGTTTGGGACTATAATTGTTTTATCACTGGTGGTTTACACTGTATGTGTGGAGATTCTGTGTACAGTGGGTAAATTGCTGTGTGTGTTTTTGGTTTGCCTGAATACTGAAATCTGCCATTTTATTATTTTCTTGTTTTCATTGTTTGGTAAATTAAAGGAGGGTTGCAATGCTCTACTTTACATGGTGTATGACATGATTTACTGCACTATAGACACTAGTGTTAATTTTCGCGTGTAGTGCTACTGTTAAGGAATAAGCTTCATTGATCCCAGAAACAAAAGAGAAGTTAATTTAAAACATCGTACGAGAGTACACTAGAAAAAGAACCCAAAGCCCATTTATTTAATGGTATTGAGTAAATGAGGGCTACATAAAATGGAGGCACCGCTGGGATGTTTTTGGGTCTCATAGAAGTATTAAAGGAGCCACACGCTAAAAAAAAAATAAAATTAAAAGTTAACCTACAGTAGCTAGTTTATACTTCTTAGTATTTTTGGCTATTATGAGTATGGCAGACCACACCGGGCTCGCTGCAGAGCTGAAGAGGTGGTGTCGGGGTGAAGGTTTGGAGGAAGCTAAAGCACTCTTGGTTCTGGTTCCAGAAGAAGTGGAAATAGCCCAGATAGAAGAAACCTTGGAGACTATTAAGTGTCTAGGACGAGTCCGGGTTAGAGGGCGCTTGTTCCACACCCCCTTGAGCTGCCTAATGGTTCTCTGCGAGTGCAAACAAAGTATACCTAAAGATAATGCACCCAAGGAAGTGCTGGACCAGCACAGTGGTGAGAGATGGCCGATAGTGACTCTTAATGAATGTGCAGCTCGTGACGATTTTGCTGTGAAGTTGAAGAGTCTCTTAGACACTGAGGGTAGGACTATGGAAGACATACAAAGCTTATTTCGCAGCTTTGCTCCTCCGCAGCGCAGCTCTGATCCTTCCATAAACTCCACTGAGTCTGTCTTGCAAGCGGTTGGTGATTTTTTGGAGAAGGCACGTAAACCACAAGCTGAAGGTGGTTATCGGCGTTTGAGGCTGTTTTCAGGGAACTTACCAGTTCCCCCTAGTGAAGACCCCTTTGACCATTGGCTTGAGCAGGCATGGCTCATGGTAGAGGAAAGTGACTGTACAGACAAGGAGAAAAGGCGCAGGCTGATGGAAAGTTTAAAGGGGCCGGCGTTGGAGATTGCCAAATCGGTCCGTGAGTCAGACCCTGAGGCGGGCCCTGTTGAATACCTGGAGGCTTTGGAAAGCGCCTTTGGCAGTGCTGAGTCTGGGGATGATCTCTATTTTGCTTTCCGCTTAATGCAGCAACAATCAAGTGAAAAACTGTCTGATTTTCTGAGGCGTCTGGAGAGGGCCCTCAGTAAAGTTGTTCAGAGAGGAGGATTTCCAGCTTCTAGCAAAGACAAAGCTCGCCTAGAACAACTCCTGAGAGGGGCTGTTGTTTCCGATCTCATGCTAATTAATCTGCGCCTGAGAGAGAGAAAGTCCAAACCCCCAACTTTCCTCCAACTCTTAAGTGAGATTCGCACAGAGGAAGAGTATGAGGCATCAAGGAGGAAACTCAATACCTCAGTCCAGCATGTGCAGACAAAACCTTTAGGGACTGACAATACAGAAATACAAAGTCTCAAAGCTGAAGTTAAAGAGCTTAAGGCCAAGTTAGCCACCTGCATGACTAAGTCCCCTGATGTCAAAGAGAAAGGCCCGTCCTCAATGCAGTCAAGTGAGCCCAGTGACACCAAGGAACTGGCTGCTTTGAAAAAACAAGTGAAAAGACTGCAGCAGAAAGTAGCCCAAAGAGATACTGTTCCGGACTCCTCTTTAAAACTGGCTACCATGGCAGCAGTAGAGGCTAACTCAAAGACAAGGACCCCTTACCAGAACAGAACGCCTTTGGATGAGCAGTTCTGTTACCGTTGTGGGGAAAAGGGACATTTTGTCGCAAAGTGTCAAAATCCTGAAAATCAGAGCAAAGTTATTCGAAAGCTCATCCAAACTGTCAAGACACTGAAAGAAAGTTCAGGTACTTCAACAAGTAATGCCCCTGACACTGACTGTCATGTCAAGCAGGGTCTTCTGACTTCTCCCACCCCAGCTGGAATTCCGGAGGGACTGATTGGGCCCCCAAGTATTGTGCCACTTAAAGTGAATGGACAGCCCTGTAATGCCTTATTTGACAGTGGATCACAGGTCACCATAATATTCGAGTCCTGGTACAAAGCCCATCTGCCTTCCACCCCAGTGCATCCAGTCACTGGTCTCAACATTTGGGGTTTAAGTGAGTCCAATGTCAGTTACCCCTACCTCGGCTATGTTGTGGTAGATGTTGAGTACCCGGCTGAAGTGACTGGCACCAAACACACAGTACCTGTCCTTGCCCTGATCTGTCCAAGCCCAAAAGAAGAGCAGATTCCTGTCATTGTTGGCACTAACACCAGCCATGTCCGCAATTTGGTGCAGGAATGCAGAAAAGAGGGGCGTGACATAACCAAAAGCCTGGGCATCCAAATTCACAGGGAGTCGCTACCCACTTTCACAGACTCCATCACCCTAGGCTCTCAAGATGACCAGGTTGGCTGTGTGACTTGGCAGGGTTCAAATCCCTTGTCCTTACCCCCTGGAAAAGACTTGCAAATAACCTGCAAAGTTCATTTTCAGCAGACAGTTGGCAAAGAGATCTTGATGTTTGACTCTTCTCCCTTAGCTCCTCTGCCGGGTGATGTCCTGCTTCAACCCATGGTTGTGCCCGCCAATGCGGTACAAGTTAACAGCTTCAGGATCCTGGTGCAGAACCAGTCCGCCAGGGAAACCATTATCCCGGTTGGAACCGTCATGGGTCACCTTTATCGCACCGAAAGCGTCATCTCCATGCCAAACAAAGAACCAGAGACGACAGCATTTGACAGCAGCCAGATCGACTTTGGTGACTCTCCTGTGCCTGAAGAGTGGAAGGGCCGGCTTAGACAGAAACTAGCGGAACGCTCCCACGTCCTCTCAGTCCATGAATGGGACGTTGGCCTTGCAAAAGAGGTGGAGCACACCATCCGCCTGGCTGACACAAGACCTTTTCGGCAAAGATCACGTCGACTGGCACCTGCAGACATAGAGGATGTAAGAAAACATCTGCAAGAGTTACTCTGTGCCGGCATCATTAAAGAATCCCGTAGCCCCTATGCCTCACCAATTGTAATAGTTAGAAAGAAAAATGGCACCATACGGATGTGCATAGACTACAGGCTCCTTAACAGTCGGACCGTGCCAGACCAGTACACGACCCCCTGCATTGACGAAGCACTGGATTCTTTGTCTGGGAGCAAATGGTTCACAGTGCTGGATCTGCGTAGTGGATACTACCAGATTCCAATGGCAGAGGAAGATAAAGAGAAGACGGCGTTCATCTGTCCCCTAGGCTTTTTCCAATTTGAGAGAATGCCGCAGGGAATAACAGGAGCACCTGCGACTTTCCAGCGTCTAATGGAAAAAACAGTCGGAGACATGAACCTCCTCCAAGTCCTGGTTTACTTGGACGACCTGATTGTTTTCGGAAAGTCGCTGGAGGAACACGAAGAGCGGCTCATTAAAGTCCTAGATCGTCTTGGAGAAGCAGGACTAAAGATCTCCCTGGACAAATGTCAGTTTTGTCAGCCACAGGTGAAGTACCTCGGGCATATTGTGTCTGCCCAAGGTGTCTCTCCTGATCAGCAGAAGATTGAGGCTGTTACCACCTGGCCTCAGCCCCACGACCTAAAGACTCTGAGATCGTTCTTAGGTTTCTGCGGATACTATAGGCGATTCATTGCTAACTATGCTGCCATTGTGAGACCTCTCACTGAACTGACCAAAGGTTATGCTCCGACACAAAAGAGCAAGAAAAAGAGTCCAGACATCAACAAGTCCTACTTGAAAGAGTCAGAACCCTTTGGAGATCGGTGGGATGACGCCTGCAGCAAAGCCTTTCAGCAGATCATCCACTGCCTAACCCATGCACCGGTATTAGCCTTCGCTGATCCTACCAAGCCCTATGAGCTCCACGTGGACGCAAGCTTCAAAGGATTGGGGGCTGTCCTATACCAGCTACAAGAAGGGGACCTAAGGCCAGTTGCATTTGCCAGCAGGAAGTTAAGTCAGGCTGAGAAGAGGTACCCCATACATCAGCTGGAGTTCCTGTCATTAAAGTGGGCTGTGGTTGATCGCTTTCATGACTATCTGTATGGGGCGCGCTTTACAGTGCGAACAGATAATAACCCCTTGACTTATGTTCTGTCTACGGCAAAGCTCAATGCCGTGGGACACAGATGGTTAGCTGCTTTGTCCACGTATGACTTTGATGTCCATTACAGACCAGGCAAGCATAACATAGATGCAGACATCCTCTCCAGAAACTTTGACACTGATGCTGAATGGGAGACTATACCAGAGGCAGCTGTTAAATCCATCTGCAAAAGAGTACAAGTTTCAGAAAGCCCAGGGTGTCCCACCAGATGTGTCGACCAAACCGGGGCTTCCCCGGAATGCATCCCTGACATCTATGCATTTCCTCTTACAATGGAGTTACAGTCACTGGAACACGTCTCAAAAGCTGATCTCGCTAAGGCACAGAAAGAGGATCCAGTCATTGGTCCAGCGGTCAAAGCTGTTCAACAGAATTTATGGACAGGCAACACACCGGAGCTGTCGCTCCTAAAAAGAGAGAAAGATAAGCTGACCCTGCTGAGTGACGGTCTGCTCTATCGCATCACCAAATGTCACTCAGGGGAGGAGGTCCATCAGCTAGTCCTGCCAAAGGTGTATCATGATGTTGTGTTGAGATCAGTACACAATGACTCAGGACACCTCGGCATAGAGAGAACTCTGGATTTACTCCGTCGAAGGTTCTACTGGCCCAGAATGTTGCAAGACACTGAGGACCATATCAAAAGTTGTGGTGAATGCATAACACGCAAGACTCCTGCCCAGAGAGCCGCACCGCTTCACCAGATCTCCAGCAGTGGACCTATGGATCTGGTGTGCATTGACTTTCTCTCAATGGAGACGGATTCCAAGGGCATGAGAAATGTTTTAGTGGTCACAGATCACTTCACGCGCTACGCCCAGGCATTCCCGACCAAGAATCAGACGTCTCAAACAGTGGCCAAAATCCTAGTGGATAAGTTTTTCGTCCACTATGGTCTTCCGGCTCGTATCCATTCAGACCAGGGGCGAGACTTTGAGAGTCGTCTGATCAAAGACTTGTTGAAGAACATGGGGATACGGAAGTCGCGCACTACTCCGTATCATCCGCAAGGAGACCCTCAGCCAGAGCGGTTCAATCGAACGCTGCTTTCTATGTTGGGTACTCTAAGCACAGAAAAGAAACGTCAGTGGAGCCAGCATGTCCCTTATTTGGTCCATGCTTACAACAGTACAAAATGTGATGCAACTGGTTTTTCGCCATACTTCCTAATGTTTGGCCGTGAAGCCAGACTGCCAGTGGACTTGTGCTTTGGGACCACAATTGACAAAGCTGAGGAAAGTCATTCACGCTATGTGTCAAAGCTTAAAGAAGATCTCCGTCAAGCCTACAAGCTAGCATCCGAGACGGCAGACAAAGTCCATCAGAAGAACAAAAAGGGCTATGACAAGAGAGTTTGTTTCCAGTCTCTAGAGATAGGAGACAGAGTCCTACTAAAGAACTGGGGTCTCAAAGGGAAGCACAAGTTGCAAACAAGATGGAGTCCAATACCTTACCAAGTTGTTGGAAAAATGCCCAACCTTCCTGTCTACCAACTAAAGAAAGAGAATGGGAGTGGTCGTCTGAAAACAATCCACAGAGACCATATCCTTCCTATTGGCCAACATGTGAAATTGCCAATCCCTGAAGAAGGCAATAACTGTTGTGACAGACAAAAACCAAAGGGCAAGAAACCAAAGCAGGCCACAGTTGCGTCTGACCCTCAGCTGTCACAGGATTCTGATTCGTCCTCAGAAAGTGAATACTATGAGCCTCAGAGATACTACTACACTCAAGAAAGAGTGAGAGAAGCATTAAGACAGGCTCTTAGATCTCAAGCAGTGCCACAAGAGGATTGTGCAGGAGACCAGGATGACGTCAGTGATGAAACGGATTCTGATCAGCGCAGTGAAAAGGAGGAACTGCCACTGGAGGATGAAGACGTTAATCGGGACAGTGAGACTGAGCCCGACCACATGGTGGATATTCAGGAGGAGTCTGACCAAAATGAAGAAGATGATCAAGATTCTGCCCCAGAACCTGATCTGGATCCCATAACAGCCCGGTCTGCCAAAACTCAGAAACCAAATACACACCGTAATTTGTTGGGTGACACTCCTAAACTAAGGCCTAAGAGACAGATTAAACCAGTAGTTCGTTTAACCTATGATGAGCCAGGAAAAGCTAAAGATCAGCCTATCACTATTATACATAGAGGGGTTGTTATCACTATAGGCCAAGACTAAGAGCCAGAGTATGTAAAAAGGTCATCCTACTTCCCAAGTTCTTGTAGTTCCTTGGTAGTCTGTTGAGGACACCAGACATTTAGTGGGGGGAGGGTGTAACCCGGGTTTAAAAGATGCATAAATAGTAAAAGATAAGTGAAGTCTGAGAATATAAATATCAAAGAGTTCATTTATTTAAATTTTCTTGTTTATTAAAAAGGTAAAAGTTCATGTAAAATTATTAAAAACATGTTTGCATTGTTTAAAATAAGTTATCTTTCTTTTCTTGTGAATTGTTTGTGAGAACTGTAATTTCCTACGGGGATAAGGTCGGTGAAGGTAACACAGGGTGGAGAAGGAAAAGGGAAAAAGAGACGAGAGCGCGAGAAGAGAGGGCGGTGGTGCGTGAGTTACACGGAGCATCCGGAGGAGTTAGCTTGTTTTTTATGTACTAAGAGTAAGTGTGTTTTGACTTTTCGGACAGATAAGTCACAGTGTCGGTAAGCTAGTGACATAACACGTAAAGTTTCAGCGTGAGTCTGGACTGTGTGCTTTGTTTCTTGCGGCTGTGCACGCATTAAGTTAAAGTGAGGCTAACCCAGCCGTTCGCTAATAAGGACTATTGTAGGCTGCCGTTTCGCTATAGTTGTGGAACGTAACAAGCTGCAGAGGATCGTTACCGAACTGGTTAACGACGGACACACCCCAGATAGTCACTCTGAGTGCCCGCGTCACTCAGAGTACCTCTGGCAACGTGGGAAGCTAAAACAGGTAGCTTGTGGAGCACGTGGAGATCACGGACCTTCCTCATCTTTGTGCTACTGCATTCAGAGCGGAGTGTTTCTGACGGAGCTGAAGACAACTTGTTACCTGGATTAAGCTGGTGGGAATTGCACGTTTCACAAGGTACTGAGTTTATTTATTTATTTTTTGCTCGTTGAGTGAAGAACTTCCGGTTGGGAGATCGTTTTGGATTTATACTGGAGCAATACAGGCCTGCAACATAGGGTTTATCTCTGCCGGCTTTAGGTTTAGTTTGGGACTATAATTGTTTTATCACTGGTGGTTTACACTGTATGTGTGGAGATTCTGTGTACAGTGGGTAAATTGCTGTGTGTGTTTTTGGTTTGCCTGAATACTGAAATCTGCCATTTTATTATTTTCTTGTTTTCATTGTTTGGTAAATTAAAGGAGGGTTGCAATGCTCTACTTTACATGGTGTATGACATGATTTACTGCACTATAGACACTAGTGTTAATTTTCGCGTGTAGTGCTACTGTTAAGGAATAAGCTTCATTGATCCCAGAAACAAAAGAGAAGTTAATTTAAAACATCGTACGAGAGTACACTAGAAAAAGAACCCAAAGCCCATTTATTTAATGGTATTGAGTAAATGAGGGCTACATATAAAAAATGGAAAGAAAGAAAGGTTGGAAACCTGTTATGGAAAAAGTAACGTGTATTTAAAAATGACTGAAGAAATATTCTCATTAATCTAATCTATACAACTGAAATAAACAAAGTCAGGCTATGCTTCAGGTAGGTGCTTTTTTCTTTGTTTTTGCCTTCCCTCACTGCACGCGTGGATAGATCACCCTGTATTTACAGAGCCAAAGTGAGGGGGTGAGAGTAAAGCAAGCCAAGAGGACTCACAGATGAAGCTGCTTGACTCGATTTGCTCTGGACCTCCTGATCGGCAGCAGATGCTTAATAGTGAGTTATTAGAGTAGAGATCAGCACTGACAGATCCAACGGCAGCGCTCTCAGCCCAGATGGAGGTGAGTCCTCAGCGCTTATAACTCACCAGCTAATCCACTGAAATACAATATGCACTGCTTCACCTTTAAAGGTTAAGCACATCATTAGCTGTATCTATAAAGAATTTGTGAACAGAGCATCAGTACACGCAGTATGTGACCCAGGCTGGATTTCATCTTACTATCCAGACCTCGCTGAAGTTTAATTAAGAAAGTTTTCAGTTTCAGAGGATTGTTAAACAGCTCAGAAGAAGCCCTTAGCCCTGTAGTACATGGTGATGGATTGTTCCCATACGACTGATATGATTAGTTGATTAGTTTTTCCTGTGAAAATATTAAACTTCCTGTTGAGAGCTCAGTGTGGTTAATTGGACATTATAACGCACTTTGTAATTTTGTGTAAATGTGCGTCATTTAACAGCCATCTGCTGAACCGAGGTCACACGAGTGTCACATTTTGTGCTGTAGCTGTAGTTTTATTACGTATGAAACTGCATTTTTATTGTAATGGCAGACTTTTTACTTCCTGATTCAGTATTTGGAAATGAAAATCATCTATCAGGAAGCTTGAAATGCTCCAGTCTGCTTTCAAACATGGCTAACAAGAGCTTTTCAGCCCGTGAAGCAGGTTTACCTCACCGAATCCTTGAATCCTGATTCCTGTTCACTGCAGCACACACAGTGATAAGTGCATTATCATGACATAAGTTGTGTGGGTGGAGGAAGCGGTGAGAGAAGTCTCAGCGGATATTTTGCTGCTGCACGTACTCCTTTATTTTATATCCCCTATTTGCAAATGTGTGCTTGCGTGCTCCTTTCATGGATGTCCGTGCGCTCATGGGTGTGTGTGACAGATTACAGTGACAGCACGATGCCAAGTGCACTTAGATGGAAATATGGTCACCATCTGCTCAGAGAGACTGTTCCAGCTCCACCTGTGGAGAAGAGTTGCCTTATGATGAAAATGTCATGTGTTTGTCTGGCTGCTGTAAGTTTTTTGATTATGTAAGGTGCATTTTTGCTTTTTTAAAAAGCAGGAAATACAAAAAAAAAAAAAAAACTTTACGAAGCAACTACTTGAATATTACTGCTAAACATACCCATCCCTTTATGATCGCAGTGCACCCACTCATTGGAGAAATTCCCTGAACCTTTCTGGGGGTGACCCATTTGATTGTACAAAGAAGTTCAATCACATAGTTTATGGAAAAGCTACCTTTAGGCACCCTTGATCTATGACATCAGTAAACAGTGACATCTCAGTCACTAATTTTAGGTCTTGCTGAATACACATTATGGCCATTTTCTAAATTACAGCCCTTAGAGTCACAAAAGTACAATAAATGATGTGCTTTACGGCAGCCCTAAAGCACATGGCTCTCTGCCTTATGGCGTCTGGTGTTCCTCTGTTTCTCAGTCAGATTCATGTATTTTGTCTGTGAGAATGACAACTATCTACTTTATGAGTCTGCAGTGTCCCTGTTTTCTCAGTCAGATCCAGCACATGCTCGTAGTTGGTTTGGGTGATATTTGGGTAGTTGGTTTGGGTGATATTTTCTCTGCACACTTTGCAACAATGTGCAGCCGACAAATCTCCAGCAACTGTGTGATGCCATCATGTCAATATGAATCAAAATCAAAAGGTGATCCAACCCAGTGTTACACTTAATTAAGTGCCGGCTGAATCTACACAGGATGCTTCCTGCATATGAAAGTCTTGTGGGTGTAATGTAAACCTCAAGGTTTCAGGTTTCATATTGCACCCGGATCCCACCTACTGATGCTACAAAAAAAAAAAAGAAAAAAAAAAAAAAAAGGTTGAGCATGAATCTAAAACTGTAAAGTATAATGACTTCTGACACCTATCTCGAAGACAACACCAGGCTCCCACAAACATGAATTTTACACTATAAAACGATCCCCCTGTCTCACACTATATCGTGAGTGAGAAATTCAATTTAGTGGCTTTGTTAACGTTAATGTGCGCATTTCCTAAAAGGCTATTTATAAGCAGTAACAGTGCAGCATACACATCGCTTTCACAGAGACACGCTTCTCTGAAGCCTCGGGGATGCTTTGCTGGTGCTAACCTTAGCTGCCTTCAGTACTGATTGATCTTTAAGTGGGCGATAGAGCCCAGCAGAGGATGCAGTGCTGTTTCCTCCCAGATGGATGTCTGCCTGCTGCTCGTCAGCATCCGTCATACAGCAGACCTGCTGCTGAGCCAAGAAAAACAAACAAGACAAGAAAGGCTGTGAGTGGAGGGCAGGAGAAGCATCCCAGCATCGCAGCAACAGTACCTGTTCTATAATGTGAACGATTGTGTTTTAACCTGTGTTATAATGAGGCAAAGAGGCTAATGAAGGCTAAAGTTAGAGTGAACTCTTTTAATTTGTGTGAGTGTATTTGAATGATTCATTCTGATCGGCTTTTCACTTCAGTTTAGGAAACATCGGTTATGTGATGTTGGTGACACATCCTGAAGATTTCCCATGATGCACTAAACATTTATTTATCCACGCCTCTTCTTTTCTCCCCATGCATTTACACGCCACTACTGCATGTCATTAACTTTTATCTTTTGTCTCCAGTGGGTTGTGTTTGTCCTTGATCACAGGAGATGTTCAGAGTAACATGTATTGGTGCTTCTTCACTCTGCAATACAAAACGCCTCGATGCAGCTGTTGTTAGTCGATTCAAATACCCATTTTTTAACAGGTTTTCCAGACTCACAGTGTTGATTTGTTTCCATCTTAATTATGAAGCCATTTTTGAAGTTTTTACTTACTTACAATCGATCGAATAACTGTGGGTAATGTGAAAAATGTTGCTGATATCGATGTCGTTCGTTCTTAGGTTTATTTGGCATATTTCAGCTCATTATTTTGTTTTTGTCCCATATTTTACAGTTTTGCTTCCCTTTCATTCTTCCCATCAGATCCATCCAAAGCCAGACAGACACTTTATTAGGTACAACTTCATTCATTCATGCATTCATATATGCTCTTCTGCATACATTGGCTGTTGAAAGTGTTCCTTTCCTGATTAGATATTTTTGTTAGTGAGCAGTTGAATAAGTGTATCTAACAAACTGAATTAAAACTTACCTAAAGAACCATCCATACATCCATCCATTCGCTCCCGCTTATCCTTTTCAGGGTCGCCACACTTACATGTTTCAGAGCAAATTAATTGTGATAACCTTGTAAATACTAAAGGAGAAAAATTGTGTGATGAGTCTTTCACATCACTGTGGAGGAACTTTTAAGTCTCTTTATTTTCTGGTGGTTCCATCAATTACAAAGCATCCCCAGATCATCACACAACCATCACCATGCTTGACTGTTAGCACGAAGTTCTTTTTATGAAATGCTGTGTTAGTTTCACGCCAGATCTAACGGGACTCAAACCTTCCAAAAAGTTGATCTTTGATCACGTAATAATTTCCCAAAGGTTTCAAGGTTTCATTGAGATGTTTTTTGGCAAATGTGAGATCAGCCTTTGTGTTATTTTTGGTCAGCAGTGGTTTTCTCCTTGGAACTCTCCCAGTGGATGCCACTTTTGCTCAGGTTGGTTCTTACTGTTGAATCATGAACTCTAACCTTAACTGAGGCAAGTGAGGCTTGTAGGTCTTTAGATGTTGTTCTGGGTTCCTTTGTGATCTGGATGAGTCACTCAAACATGCTTGGAGTAATTTGATAGGGTTGCCACTCCTCTGAAGTTCGGCATTGTTCTAAGTTTTCTCCGTTTGTGGATAATGGCTCTCATTGGAGTCCCAAAGCCTAGAAATGGCTTTGTTACCATTTAAAAACTGATAAATAAACGTTTGGCAATACTCATCACTTCCGACGCTGGTCTTCTTGGTAATCAAAGTCACAGCCCAAGCTCTGTTGGAAATCTGTTTCACCTGCCTGTCTCCCTGGCACAATTAAAGGATTCACGGAAAACACTCCCTCTGGACTCCCAGCTTCTGGACACTCACCCGGACTGCTTTGGTCCTGTAAAACCTGTAAGGCGCTCTAAGTTTGCTTACTCTGACTTACTTGACCAATCGCCCCACTCACTGACATTTATCTCTCTGTGTTCCAGTGCCACTGACCGATCATAGTTCATGTTTTTGTTCTTTAGGTTTATAGCTCATGTTGCCATCTCACAGGTCATAGCTCATGTTTTCAACCTTATTGTTCTCATCGTCAGTTCCTAGCTGCTACTTGGACTCTTAATTCCCATGTAAACAGTAAGGGTGGACTTAGTTTTTCACACTATTTTTCCTTTTTGGCTTATATTTGTGACATATAAAACGGCACTGTGTAATATATCATGTTGTTGTTCATCTGAAGTTGTATTAACTAACTTTAAGACCTGCCAATTACCAGATGATTTTTTTTATTAGGTCTGAAACCACTCTGCACACTTTCTGTGAATTTCTGTGAGGTGTTTGGATGTTCTCCTCATGCCTGGGTGAGTTTTCTCGGGTACACTAAGTTCGAAAGTTGGTGAGATATTCACTAAAACCTAAATATGAATCAAGTGGCAAAGGGGAGATTACCCTGTCAGTGCATCATGGCTGAATTGCAACCCCCTCCCTCCCCCGTTTCTTCTAATAATGTTTGAGATTTCCTCTTCCTTTCTCACCTTTTTTCCTTCTACTCCTTTTCTCCCTCCCTCAACTTCCCTCTAATTATTTTCTCTCCCTCCAGCAGAACACCACATACTGATGTAGACTGGCTCGTGCTGTGACTCTAGAGGCAGGCTACATGATTAGACCTGTGATTTGTGTCACAAACAATACTCACTAAATACACATACAGAAAATATTGCTTGCAGCAAGTGGATATAATTGATTAATACCCCTGATTTCAACAGAGCTGAGGGAAAAAGACTTTAGCATCTCTTCAGATTCATTTGAGACTACAGAAGAACTCCAGCGCACGAGATCTTTGGGCTCTTGTTGTTTTTCAGTGAGTCTGTGTGTGCACTAGATAACTCTGCAGATGCCAGTGTGTTATGGAGCGGAGATCAGAGCCGAGGCAGACTGATGGGCTCTGTCAGGGACGACTGGAGGACGCTGCAGTCACTGCGATAGCACAAGAGATGATGCTAATCCTGTTTGCTCCCTTCCTTGTCTTGTCTTTCCTTCCATTGAAATGCACGTGCATTCTTGTTCCTCTCATCTTTATTTATGTTTATGTCCCCTTCCTAAGCAGAAGACAGATATGGAGTTTCTGCAGGAGAGGCCCTTTGCTTCTATCCTCTCACTGTCCTGGAGCCATTAGGTGCATCAGGACAGCTGCTCGGCTGATTGGGCTCTGAAGCGGTGGACCGAAAGGTAACTTGCCAAATATCGATTCCCTTCAAGCGTCTGACCTCTAAAAGAACGGCCTTAGAGTAAAATCTGCTTGTCAGATTATGCTGTGATATGGTCTGTGCTGCTGTTCAGCCTTTCTGTGTGGGGGTTTAAAAAAAAATACGAGCTTTGAATACTAGAAATAGGCTGAAGATACATTTATCCTTAAATACAGCATTTCTGTTTAACCTTTCCCAGTCATTATGTTCTCTGTTGATTTTTAGTATTTGCTCTTTTTGGAGTGACCTGAAGCGTTTCCTGAAAAAACAAAACAAAAAACACAGATATTTGCTCCTCCCTCTCATTTTATCTGTCCTTGAAGTAGCAGCACTGCCCTCATCTCTGTTCCGAGCCTCCAGCTTCATCCTCTAAAGAATTATGTGTGTCTGTCACTTTCTCATTTTCCTTCTCCTTTATCTCTACGTCTGAAAGGCTCCGAAATCCATCAGCTATATAATTGTACCTACATTGTTGTTAACATTTTCGTTAGCTGTGATACACACTAAAAAACCCATATATATATATATATATATATATATATATATATATATATATATATATATATATATATATATATATATATATATATATATATATATATAAATAAAAATTCCAATACAAAAAAAAAATGAAATGAAATAAAATGCATATGTACATATAACAGTAAAAACTTTATTTGTTCATAAACTTTAGTTTTTTTGCAGTTTTATGGTTAAATATGTTTTTTTGTTTTTGTTTTACTGGATTGTATTTCTAGCCTCAATCTGCTTTATGCTCCATTTGCTGTATATTCAGCACACCCGTATTGGCCACTTTATTAAATACAGCTGCCAACTGCTTGTTAACGCAAATATCTGATGTAGAGGCATGCGTGGTCAAGAAACCTGCTGAAGATAGTCAGTTGTTGCAACTAAGATGTGCAGAAGAGCATCTCTGAATGCACAACATGTCAAATCTTGAGTAGCAGAACGCCACACTCGGTGCATCTCCTTTCAGCTAAGAAAAGAAAACTACATGATGCTACAATTCACACATGCTCACCAAAATTGGACAGAAGAAGGTTGGAAGATGTTGATCGGCTTGATTAGTCTTGATTTCTTTCTTAGAGAAAGACAGAAAACACATCCTCACTCCTTACAGCACAGACAGTGTGGAGGTTTAGAAAGTTCACCAGCTAGGTAATCAAAAGAGCAAATGGATCAGCAAGAACATACCTTACTGATTATATGCTACTGTGTGATCAATAGACCTTTTCCAGAATTGAGGATTATTAGCATGCTGACCCTGCCAAGCTGTTACAGAGTCTTCTGTCTTTGTGCAAAAAAACAAAACAAAACAAAAACAGTCTGTGGAAAAGAGAAAAATGAAACATGGGCAACAACATGGGAAAGAAAATCAATTTTAAAAAGTTTAATAAAAAGAAGTATGCAGAAGATGCTAAACATAAGCCAGGCTCCACATTTCAGGATCTCATGCTAACATTAGAAGAAGAGTAGAGTAATACAGTACTGTGCAAAAATCAAAGCCACCCCCCATTTCTTTATATTTTGCTTCCAAGGAGCCACACTTTCTTGTGAGCTTTCAAAGCGTTCTTGAGTAATATTTCTCCAGTTTTTCTGAAGGTCTTTCAGAGGTTTTCTCTGGGCATTGGTTACTTAATCACTCATTCTTTAGTCCAGTCCTTGCACCTGAACATTTTCACAGGAATTTTTTCTTTAACCCTGATCTATGAATCCCACGTGACTAAAAAGGGACCCTGCCCGAAACTTACTCACCTTAGCAAAGAACCCCCCCCCCTTCAACCTTCTATGCTAGATATGGTCTATGCTACTGTAGAGAAAGTCAGAAAAGAACATGAAAGCATGGATCTATCCTGCCTTGCATCAACAGTTTAGACGGCCTGTAGTGTGTGGGGGATAGCTTCTTGGCATGCTTTGAGCCCCATACTATCAAATGAGCATGGTCTAAAACCCTAGAGCCTGAACACCTGAGTGTTGTTGCTGATCTCCATCCCTTCATGACCACAGTGTGCCAATCTTCTGATGTCTGCTTCCTGCAGGGTAATTTCAAACTGCTTTCTCGAACATGACAACGAGTTTGTTACACCCCTCTGCAGCCCCTAATCTCCTCAATGTGTTCAGTTGGTGCTAATTGGCCACACCTAGTCATTTGTGGATAAAAGCGTACCTGAGACAGGCTTTCCAGAAGGTCACTAGTCTTTGCCTTGGTGGCACCAGCCATTTTAGCTAACCTGCTATGCTATTTTAAGATAAAACCTCTTCGCACTTACACTCTGGTTAGTGAGAAGAGATTTTGAGCCAGGTCGTGACAGAGTTGACTGTACTCAAATGTCCTCTACAGTTACCAGATCTCAATCACCTTATATGGTGACACAAGAAATTCCCATCATGAATGTACAGCTGACAAATCTGCAGCAACTGTGTGAGCGTGTACACATAAAGTTTGATATCTGAGTTTGGCTTGTTTGTCATTTTAAATGAGTATACTAGACCTGTTTGGTAATTTAACCACCCAGGTGTCTTCTTATTAAGAACAAATGATTTCACTTGATTGTTTTCCTCCTGATTTTGAGTCTCTGATGATTTACAAATAAGTACTAAATCCCTTAGAGTAACCTATTTAACTCAATGTTCCCCCAAAACCCAAAACATCCTCATCATCATCCTCATGAAAAATTCCAGCTTTCTCAGGTGAATGGATTTTGACTCAGGTTTCACGTGATCATGTGATCCAAGTACAAACCCATGCAGCCCATCTGGGTAGAAGCAGTCAGTGCTCCTGGAAAAACTCACAATTAGACCTCAGCGGCGTTCTTCTTCTCAAGAAGTATTTTAAAAGTTACAAATGAATTTTAGTCATCACAGCAAAAGAAAAAATAGCGCACAGGTCTGAACAGCCACATGATTGCTCTCGCTCTCTTTTCTTACAGTATAACTGCAGTGGTTTCAGTTAAATGCAGTGCTAAGAAAAACATTAAAACTATTCTTGTATTCTGAGTATGCTTTAGAAAATGTGTCGTGATTTCTGACCCCACTGACAAGAATTTGTCTGGTGGTTGATGTTAATTTTCTTCCTATATGTTGAAGGCTGCGTGGGGGTCACCGAGGCACACTCCCCTCACCCTCTCTGTCCTCGCTCTCCTCCTGTGCCAGTGCAATCAGCCATTACTCTGCACTCTACCTCTCTTTATTAAACTTGGAGGCCACGTAAGGAAAACGCCAAAACTTTTTTTATTGATTGATTTTTATTGGTGACTTCTATAGCATTTCTGCATTCTGTCTCCTGGTGATCAGTATGTGTGTGGGTGTGTGTGTTTAAGTTAATGACCACAGTAGATAAAAATAACCAGACTCCCACAGTTTCTACCACCCACCGGTGTTGGGATGCTAATTGCAGCAGAGAAACACAGATTTCCTCTTTTAGCCCAGCTTGCAGCTTGAATCTCGATCCACCACTTTGATCCAGATTCAAATATTCCAACACCCATTCGACTCTTATGAGCTCCGGTACGCTAAAATGAGACACAGCCACTGTGAAGTCACCCACAACTCTTCTAAAGCCTGGGATGTGGCTTTTTTGGCCAGCATCATCTCAGTGTATCTATTAGCAACTGTGACATTAATTGGAGCATGTACTTTATGTGGTTATCAGAAAAAGGGGACTAGAAACTCAGATGAATGATGAACGAGCATGCGTGGCATCTGACTGAGAAAACAGGGACACTCATAAAGTAGATATTTGTCATTCTCACAGACAAAATAAATGAATCTGACTGAGAAACAGGAACACCAAAACCGAATACGGTGGCGGCTCACAGAGCAGGGCTGCCCTAAAGCACATCATGCTTTATTGTGCTTTTGTGACTCTATTCATCTACAAAATGTCCATAATGTGTGTTCAATAAGACCTGAAATTAGCCATTGAAATCAGTGTTTAATGATGTCATAGATCAAGGGCGACTAAAGATGTGATTGGACTTCTTTGTACTTCTTCTTTCTACTGCCAAGATCTAAAAATATACAACTAAATGTGATTTCCAAAATTTTTGCTTTTCTATATATTATTTTACATAGTTTAGCAGCACCATTATTACATCAATAAATATCTAAAAAGCTTATTTAAAGTAAGATGTGCCCACAATATAGACAACATAAGGATAGTTATTTTGTTGGCTTTGTTTTTAAGGTTTAGGTTAAACTGTCTTTAAAATGAACACAATTCCACTGTTGGGATTAGAAAACTCTGCAGATGGTTGTGCAGGAAAATCCCGATAGATGAGCAGTTTCTTAAATATTCAGCCTAACAAGCACCGTAATTGTCTGATTATATAATTGTATTAACAAGCATTTGAACAGGTGTAGCTAAAATAGGCTGGTGAGTGTGTATCCATCTTTTATCTGCCGACTCTTCTTCGTCTTTTCTCCATTACGTTTTTGGTCTTCACAGGATTATTGCTTAATAAGTCTAGCTGCAAAACTAATCTAATCTGTATTGACTGTAGTTGTACTTTGCTTTAATGCAGATTTGTAAATGTTACCAGCCTAACACTGAGCTGTAAACACTGAAGTAATGTGATAATGTTTGCATTTAGCTATAAAGTGCAGTGTCTTAGTTCAGCTCCACAGAGTGACCGCATGTGCCTAGACTCCTGCTTTCTTCTGCTTCCGTGATCCTCCGGTTCACGATCCCAAACGCTGCTTCACGATAATCGCCCGACTCTCTAACCTCTCCACCGTGCACAGCTTCCTTTCTCCCAGCGCCCCACTTTCCATCACACAAGTCATTGAGGGAGGTTAGCATAAAGTCACGCTAATTGATTTGGCTTAAAATCCTCTCGGTGCACTCTCCGTTCAAACAGCTTTTTCTCCCATGTGACCTCGCAGCTCCTGTTTTCTAAAATGAGCATGAAATGAAAGGATTATAAAGGCTTTTTTGAAATAACAACCTTCACTTAAGGCTTTTAGCAAGGATATTAAATCGCTGCTCTATTGTCTAGTAGATTGTGGGCATCATTAAATGGTGGTGTGTTATTGTCTCTCACATTGTAAAAGTGCAAACGTTTTCTGCATTTCTTTGGAAAGAGAAAATGCTCTGATTTTGCCTTTGATATTTATCTCTTTAGTATTTTAGCTGTCACTCGCGAGCTCCTGCAATATATACTCCTGTGCAGCTTGACAGGTTGGGTTTCAGAAAACCTTCCACCCACATGACACAGTGGCTCCATCATCCAGCGGTCATCTTCCTAAAGAGCTCAGAGCTGTCAGAGAGCTGCTTCACGTGCTTCTTGCTCTAAATTCATCACTTCAGCTATTTGAATCTCATTCATTATAAATCACTGCTGATGTTTTCACTGAAGTCCTGTTGAACAAGAACGTTGTTGTTTTTTTGTTTTGTTTTTTGTTTTGTTTTTCTTAAATCAATACCCAAGAAGTAAACACATCACCCATACACCGACCTCTGCCCACGTGGTCACTTCTTTTTCTACAGCAAACTGGAGAAACTGGTTTGGCATCAGATCGTCTTCTCACAGAGTGACTTTAAGTCGTATCATTCAGTATCAAGTGAACTTAAAAAGAACAAGAAACCTTTTTGGCCTTTAAGGCTCTGGGTGTATTTATAAGCTGTTGTCTAGCGCCCCCTGCTGTTTGAGAAAACCTGTACGCCTGTTGGTGTTTTCTGGTGGATCGGTAGAGCCATCCTTTCCAAAACAAGTGCATTTGAGTAATATGTGCAAGCACTTTAACTAACAGCTGTTTCAGCTTCCCCCAAACCACCTAGAGCATCACCAGCACACATTTACTTTTCATTCATTTTAATCTCTTCTTGGTGTCACAGGAGAACTCCGCACAGGCTTTGCTGCATAATTTCACTCATGTTGAATCCGGAGTTTAACCAGCAGCCTCCTTTATAAATGGACAAATATCCAGTCACATCTGTAAAGAATCACATTCACACACTCTCCAGTGTGTTGTTGTGTGAGAAAAAGCACGCTGCTGGTTGTCTTTGCTCAGTTTCTAATCTAATTTATGCTGGCTAGCCTTTAGCTTTATTACATATTCATGAAGGTGTCTTGTTCACTTCTTACAAAGTGTCCAATCTACAAACATCCCAGCTTCACCAGCCATGATTTCACCTCATGACTGATGACATAACTAGCACTCGTTTGTCTTTTACTGTTTGCCTGTTTTGATGTCATCAAAGTTAAAGTGGAGTTATATATATATACCAGAAAAATATTTTTATTAGTAGCTGTCCAAGAGGGAATTTGTCTAATCGTTATGCACACACACACACAAACACAGACGAACCTTTTGTCCATGCATACACACTTTCTCAAACGCACCTTTAACAGTCCACTGTGGACAAGCTTTATTATGACGTTTTGAACTCTTAAATCTTAAGATTACAGTTGATTTACATTTGAATTACACTGTCACTTGCAGATTTGACATATCTCCTTCTACTTTACATCCTACCGCTGTCCCTCTGCTCGCTGCACTGGAACTTTAATGAGCTCCTCATCCTATTTCCAGTCCTCGCCGTGAACTTCACCTCAGCGGAGAGCTCGGCAAGGTTGCAGACATGAGAGGTCTGTCTGTACCACGGCGCTCCTTCCCCTCACTGCGGCAGCAGGTCAGACAAGGTGAAGGCTCCCTGCCGACTGTGATTCATGGCTGTGCTGGACAGACTTTAATGAGAGTAACTCAAGCCTTTTTATATCACAGAGAGTGCTGAAATAGCAAATGAGCAGCTGGGGAAAGACGTGTTCGTGTTGTATGGCTCGCATTATGGTATGCACACCGACACAGACAATAAATCAAAGATTTATGTAACTGCAACTGGACTTCTTTGGTTCACGAAGAGCAGGTAAGAAGTGAATGACCGTATGCAATGCTCCCCACCTTTATTCACCCCTTTGGCTCAGAGCGAAAGGCGCGACACCATTAGGGATAAAATATCTGGGAGTCCTCATCAGATTGTTCCTGAGCGTCACAATGCTGAGGTCAAGGTTTCGAAAACAGAACTTTTATATTACGCAGTTTTTTTTCCCTAATGCAGCTTATTCACTAGTCTTTAATGGATGATATATGTATAATAAAAATATTAAAAGCCACAACAAACTCCTTCACTCACTTCAACCACTAACAACTGTAGATACCTGCTACCCTCAGGCACAGGCCGCTGTAGCTGGTACCTCACCTACACCTGGGGGTAGCAGTCGCCTTCATTTGAACTGTTGTTGGATGACATGCGTTGTGGATGTGCTAAAAAAGAATCATTACCAGGTCTGGTTTGCTGATGACACGACATTACTCACTGTTACCTGGATGGCAAACAAAAGGTATGGCCTCTGTCCAGCGGTCTGTTTTTTAATGGCTTTTGTTACGCATCTATACTTGCATGTAAATAAATAAATAAATGAATAAATAAGTAAATTTTAAAAATGGGTCCATGCTTCTACAAAATCATACAAAAAGCACCACAATCCTTTTAGTTTGTCTCCAAATTGCCCCGACACCAGACAGCTCCGGTCGTCTCGGCAGCTGCTTGAGACTTAAATAAATGAATAACTTAGTTAACTTTAGAAAATGTGTGCATGCTTCTACAAAAAGATACAAAAAGCACAGTCGAAACTTCAGTTGAACAAAATGAGGTCTGAATTAAATCAGCACATAATGCGCTCTTCTTTAAAAGACAAAGTAAGTGCACCACAATGCTTTTTACTGCAGCTTGTCTCCAAATGGCTCTGATATGAGACAGCTTCAGTCATTCGGCAGCTGCTTAAGACTCCTCCTCCCCACCTCTTTAATTACGTTCAGTGTATTCAATGTCTGCTAAATAAGAAATGAGCCCTCTATTTCTGTCCTCTCCAAAAGCCCAGGGCGAGGAGTGAGTGTTTTACCTGACCGGTTATCAAGTTAGAGATGTCATTCGATGCCTGACCCCACATTTTCTCTTTCCCTTTTTCAATGAAAATATTTTCTGTTATTTTCTCGTAGCGATCTGACTCACATAGGTAAACTCAAAGTGTTTGAATGCTTTACTCTCACTGTAATTACATTTTTATGGTTTTTGTGAGTTGTACCTGTCATTTTACACACTTAAAACATATTTATTCACTAACACTCAAAAATGTATTTGTTCAGACGTTATTGTGCAGCAGAAACTGAGGAACTAATGAACATTCGTCCACTGATGAATATTCATTCATAATAAAATTGCTGCCAAATGTCAGCTTGAGGAATTTCTTTAAAAAAACATAGGCGTTTACTACTTTTATGTATGTATGTATGTATGTATGTATGTATGTATGTATGTATGTATGTATTTATTCATTTATTCATTTATTCATTTATTCATTCATTCATTCAGGTACCTTGTTCTAAATCCTTCCAAGTCTCTTTAATCTTGTCTTATGAAAAACCATAAGTTTACTACCAGCCAGTGAGTCTAAAACATGTACAAATAAATTCACAGTGCCTTTTATGACTCCTAGTCTTTATAATTAAGGAAATTTCTGATTGTGGGGATACAATACTAAATAATGGTTTAACCTTCCAAGTAAAGAATTGTTGGCAAAGGTCATTTGCTGATATGTAAAGCAGGTGCCCCTACTCACCGTGTACTAGAAACAACTCCTTGCATTTATCAAGAGATAAGACTTTCCCTTTTCTTTTTGTCCTTGATATTTATGCAGACTGCTGACTTACCGCTGCAATGACGGCAGGATGAGCAAACGCTCACCAGAAAATACACTTCCTGGCCACTTTCTTAGGTACACCTTGATAGGATGGATCACTTCTGCCTTCCTTACTCTCTTAATTCTGCATGGCACAAATTAAAAGGTGCTGGAAACATCATCAAAGGTTTTGATCCATGTTGACATGATAGCATCGCACAGTTGCTGTAGACTTATCCATGCTGTGAATCTCCTGTTCCATCACATCCCAAATGTTATCCTGCTGGAAGCAGGCATCAAAAGATGGGCGTAGGGAAATCTGATGTAAATTACCCAAAGAATTTTCTGGCTTACTTTCTATGAGTGCCATCGCTCTATTTTATAATGTCTCTTTTTTGGGAAAACACTGTGTAGGATGTGTCACGTCAAGCGGGTAAAAAGATACAAATTAAACTTCCTTCTGTGGCACTGAGTTAAAAAGCCTGTGCAACTTGACATCACCAGTCCACACCATTGTCACAGAAGGCAAAACAGGACAGCCTGGTTCATCTTGTGCTCTATCAGATGTTATTTCTTTTACTTTACTCGAGCTGCTCACAGATGCCCTGCAGAGTGTTTGCAAGTAAAGGAGGCAGCAAGAACACAGTTAGCAGTTACTTTTTTGGTTAAGTATTTGTTGATCCTTATTGCCTCTACTATCAGTTAGCCCTCAGAGCTGTATGGACAAAGTGCAGGTAAATGGCTGTAGCTCAGGAGGTAGAACAGGGCATCTACTAATTGGAAGCTTGGTAGTTCAATCTTTGGCTGCTGAAATCTGCATGTCAAATATCCTGGAACCCAAGTTGCTCTTCCATGTGCCCATTGGAGGGTGTCTGTTAGACAGAAAGCACTTAGGCATAAAAAAGTGCATGTGTGAATGGAATATGTTGTAGAAAGAGCTTTGTGTACTCAAGTAGAGTAGAAAAGCACGATAGAAAGAACCAGTCTATTTACCACAAGACAGAAGGTGACCCTGGAGCTTTTAGATCATGAGGGAGGAATTAATTTTCCCAAGGGCCACATTAGAAACTACAATTTTTTTAGTTTTTGTTTTGGAGGACTTGCCAAGAAGACTGACTAATTTCAGCTCAACAGTAACATTTAATTTTATCTCTCTCTGACTGAAGACCTACTTATGGTTCATTTAAAAGTAGAGTGGGGGCAGAGCCTTCAGCTCCCACTTTGGATTCGGGAGACAGACGCCTCTTTTTATGATAAAGCTTTAAAGGGCTTCCCATGATGCACTTTGTATTTCTTCATCATTCACTTCATTTCACTCTCCTTGTGTGTATAGCCACTCTGCATTTAATCATTAGTTATTATTAAGCTCTGCATCCAAATTCCCACCAGAGGTGTTCCTCACAATTAATTATAATGTTTAAAATAATAAAAATTATGTTTTTTGCAATCTGTAAGTGAAAATGTTGGGTTATTATATTAAAACTTTCTATTTGTAACTAATTTAAGTGTTACGTTTTTTCGCGTGTGTGTATGGCAATTGACTTCAAATTCGGCGGACAGGCGGCGGTTTTTCGCTTCTTCACTTGTATTTCGAAATAATCGAAGGCGGGTATTTCGAAGTCGCAAAGGAATGACGTCACAAGAAGGTGATTGGTCACTTGCAATGTTGAACCTGGAACAACATTAATTATGATGATGTGGGAACAATGCTGACACGAGGAAATCAGATCGTCCGTGTGGCAAACCCCCCCCCCCCCCCCCCCCAACAACTTCCGTACATAAAAAACTGAAATGAGGTGCTTGCTCGTCCATCCGGCGCTTCTAGAAATGTGATCCTCGCTGCCGCGGGCCTGCGCACTGCCTGCAGACATTACGGTAGCAGATGTAAAGTGCAGGTGTGTGACAGGTGAGAAAGGTGACGCATCGAGAGGGCCCGACGGCGAGGTATAGACTGTATTATTGCATGAATCCACCAGCACGGGTACGGATGTGCGAGGAGGACAGGAGCAATCGGGTGAGTAGATGTGACATATAGAGATGACTATCAGGAAGGTATTTTTATTTAATTAAAGAGTGCACGTCATCGCTGTCGGACCTGCGTTTATTCATAGATTAGGCTCGTTTATTTTAGCGAAAAACACGTGATATTCTGCCTAATTTGGCGAAACATGAAGGGGTTATTAACTACAGGCCAAAAGCAAATAAAAAATACATATACACACATACAGTAAAAATATGTATCAGAAATTCTTCTTTCAGAATACCTCCCTCCCCACCCCTTTAAATATCCGTGTGTTATATGCAGTCTATAAAACATAACGTTATTATTTATGAGTGAAATGTCTGACCAGTTGTCATCTCTGACATCTTCTTTATCAAAACTCAACAAAGAGAAAAAAGTGGTGTTCAGGAGCACTGAGCTCTATTTTAAATAATGAAAGACTCTGAAGTGGTACAGCTGTCCGAACTTGAATGATGTGAAAACAAAGGGATTATAAATGACAGGACACTTTCAGAAAGTTAAGATAAATACTCATTACCGGTCAGTTTTTAATGATTCCGAAACAGTGAATATGCATTTTATTCCTCTTTAAAATCCCATCAGAGCATCCATGGAGCTGTGCAGTCCCAGCATGACTGAAAGCGGAGGCTCTCTGTGCCAGGTGAAGCAGTTTCCCTGCCAAAGCGTCCCCATTTGTCGCCTGCAGACCAACGGGCACCACGGGCACAACATCGCCCACCTCGCTCAGCAGCCGTGGGTCATCCATCCAGCCCCAGCAGTCGCCTCCGGGCCGGGGCCCTCTGTGGCTGTGAGAAACAGAGTAAACACCGCCACCGCTGCTACCTGCAGCAGCCCCGACTGTGTGGCCTACAGACTGGGAGAGGAAAAGCACCGAGGTGTCCCAAAGGGGAAAGTGGTAGTGACGGGAGGAGGGGGATACTTTGGTTTCAGGCTTGGGAGACAACTGGCAAATGAAGGGTTTTCAGTAATCCTTCTGGACTTGAATAAGCCTCCCTGTGATATTCCCGATGGAGCGACATTCTATCAGGTATGGCTTTACTCTGTTTACCCCTCTTCTCCACACATTCCTTATAGCTTTGCCCTGGAGAACACTTAATACTATACTGCAGTGTAACAGCACAGGACACCTATTGTTTGATAACATCTTATAACACATGTCAGGTCTCTACATGGTGATGAAAAGCCATTTGAAGTCCAGGTCTGAAGCCTGTTGTGTCACTCATAGCACAGGTTTGGGTTATAAAGGTATGGTTTGTTTCCACCTAACTGACACAACTTCATGTGGAGACGAGGAAATGAATTCTAGTATTTCCTCGTGTTAGCGTGCCTCTTCGGTCCGTATGTGTCTTGGCTGGAAACAGACACGGGTGATTGATCTGTCTCGGCGCACCAGCTGCTGCCTGGGTCAAAGAGGGTGGAAGCATGATTCGGGTTTCACCTGTACTCCTCTTGGCACACTTACCTTAATTATAACTGTCCTTTCAGGGGTTAGATATTGACCATTTTACATGAAAAGCACTGGGTGTTAATGTTTTGCTGTTGTACATTTCAAGCAAATCAACAGTACAAGCCTACCTTCATCCTCCCAGAAGAATCTGATTAGGCATCTTTTGTGTCCTCAGAGTTATAACTAATTATCTGATTGTCTTGTTCTACTTTCTTACAGAGTGACATTCGAGATTATTCTTCCCTGTATAAAGTGTGTGAAGGGGTTGACTGCATGTTCCACACGGCGTCTTATGGCATGTCTGGCCCAGAGCAGGTGACTTCATGCCTTCCTCTGCTTTTTTTCCCCAACAGCCAGTCATTCAAACAAGTCATGTTTCACTTATTAAACCTCCTGTGGAGGAACAGCCTTGTTTGGTATGTCACGCTTTCTGTTCAAACCGTGAACACATGACAGGCTGACCTGCACGACTGGTTGTTTTTCCATGCTCTCTTGATGCAAATCATAGGAGCTGCTTAAGGCTACTAGCAGCAGGAAAAATAGCACCTCAAGGTTCATCCTCAGACTAAAGACAGAAAGTCAATATTTTAAAAACACATGTAACACCTGTTGTAAGTTTTAGCTGTGTAAGTCAAAAAGTGTTAAAAAGTATGAATTAAGTATGTACAAATAAATGTGCCCAGTGTTGCATATTAAACACAAGCTATGTAATTTTTATTTTCTATTTTTCTTTTACATTATCTAATATCATGCATCATATTTTTGGTGTGTACCCCGCCTTTCAGGAGTGGGTGTCAGTGACAGGCTCCAGCCTCCTGCTGCCCAAAAGCTGGACAAGTGCTTAAAAAATGTGTGGATATCCTCAATAGTTCATACGCTTCTAAAGGATTCCAGCTGTGTGCCATAGCTATGAAATGAAGTGTCTGTTACGCATAAGATAACTACCAAGTCCTCAAAAGAAATGAGACTATATTTTGCTTTCCATAAGTTAAAATGTTGTTTTATTTTCTCAAATAATAACCTAATAACACAGAATTTCAAAGGATATTATGGGGGTTAATCTTGAGTTATTTTCTTGGCATTTCAAGTCAGTAAGTAACGCTAATCCTAATTTCAAGTTATTCACTTGAAATTTTAATAACAACCCCAAATTCGGACTTATGGATGTCTTTTTTTCAGTGAGGGAACCAAGTTTCCATAAAAAAACAGCAAAGCTCATAAACAAAGAACATTTATAAATGAGTACTCCTCCCGTTTAGCCATTCGGCTTCTGCTTTAGAGCTCATAAACACAAAACAACATATGACCACAAATTTCTTTTTTTAAATACTGCATTGCCCACCAAACAGTTTGACTGCAAACAGTTCAGTCTGACAGCCAGATAGCTCAGCTCTTTAATGTCAGCTGATGTAGCTTCTGACTTTTTCTGAGGCTGCTCTTTATATTGCTTATGCCTTGTTTTCTTCATCTACAGTGGCTAGCATTGATGTATACAAATACGTAGTTCATCTTTAGTCTCCATAGCCTTGGATTCCAAATCCAAATATAAAAAAGTCAGTGAGGAAAAAAAAATTGCCATCACATGGACACATTTGTTTGCTGCAGACTTGTATACTTGTATTCTTGCTCTTCTGTTGTACATCACTCAAAATCCAATCAAATTTTTCCTATTTTTGTGTCTATTTTTACTATATTTAATGCTATTTGGCTTCTATCTGCTCTCAAAGTTGATTTTCTTTCAAATCTAATATGAGAGCCTAAGTGAGATGGATGTAAAGTCATTATTGTGCAGAGGTGGAAACAAGGGCTGTATTATCTATAGAAGAGAAAATATGCAGTCAGGAGTAACAGCCTTCCTCTTTGTCTCTGGCTTTTAGTTGAGGAAAGAGCAGGTGGAGTCCGTCAACATTGGTGGAACCAATAACGTCATAAATGGTAAGAAAATTTTCTGTTTTTGCTGGTGTGCCCCAGGGTTCGGTACTGGGGCCTCTTTTATTCCTTATTTACATGCTTCCACTTGATCACATATATAAAAAATATAATATTAACCATCACTGTTACGCAGATGAGACTGAGCTGTATATTTCTTCCAAACCCAATTTCACCCTTCCACTCATCTCCCTTTGTGACTGCCTCATGAAGGTCAAATCTGGTTCACCTCCAATGTTTTCAAACTCAAGAGTAATAAAACTGAAGTTCTACTTGCCTGCACAGCTTCCACATTAACCAAATCCCACAAGTTTCCCATTAATATTGACAACTCCTCCATCCTTCCCTCCCATCAGGTTAAGAGTCTGGGTGTCATCCCCGACAGCACTTTGCCATTTCAGTCTCATATTAATCACATCACCCAGTTCTCCTGCTTCCACTTACGCAACATCAATCGTCTCCGTCCTTTCCTCACCTCCCATGCTGTTGCTATCCTTGTCCCTGCTTTGATTGATTATTGTAATTCTCTTCTCTTTGATCTTCCCAACAAGTCCCTTTACAAATTACAAATTCTTCAGAATTCTGCAGCCCAGATCACAACTCGCACACCCTCCAGAGAGCACATCACCTCTGTTCTTCAACAGTTTCACTGGCTGCCCATAGATTGTAGAATCACTTTCAAAATATTGCTTTTCACATTCAAATGTATCCATATCCTGACTCCTCCCTTCTTGTATTATTTACTTAGGTCTTCATCCACCACTCACCTTATTATTCCCTCTCCCCATCTCACTACTATGGAGAACAGAGGTTTCAGCTGCTCTGAAATTCACTTCCTCCTGATAGCAGGAATACTGACTTGCTTCCCTTATTCAAGTCAAAACTCTAACCCCATTTTTTAATACTGCCTTATTCTCTTTAAACATTAAATCCAATTATTTTCTAATACTGCTTTTTTATTATCCTTTTTACTGTTTGTCTTTTATGCTTTGTTCGTTGACCTTGGGTTTTAGAAAGGTGCCTAGAGAGTGACATTTTATAAATGGATGCACACCTGCATAATACATTGTGGCATATTGAGCATTATGTCAGCATTCATAGATTTGACTCTCTTTGTTGTGATCCTCTGTCTCATACAGTGTGTAAGGAGAGGAGCATCCCCAGACTGGTGTACACCAGCACCATCAACGTGGTGTTTGCAGGGAAACCGATTGTGGATGGTGATGAGGCTTCGGTGCCATATGTGCCCCTTGATGCTGTGAGTACTTAAAATAACTGCATTCTCACCACCCTAACGATAACAAACCACAACACTAATGTTCCAGCAAAACCTTTGTCACACCAATAAAAGCTCTGCAATTCTACTAAATACACGTTTGCCAGCAATTTTCTGCACTTTAGGGGGAAATAATAAGGCGGTATTTATGTTTCTGTTGCAGCATATTGACCACTACTCCAGAACTAAAGCGATTGCGGAGCAGATGGTCATCGCAGCCAACGGGGGCTCCCTCAAAGGTTGTGAAATTGATAGCTGTGCCTCATCGCTGAATTACATGGGAAAGGACACATTGAGAGAAAATTGCTTTCTGTGTTTAAAAAAACCAAAAAGCAACAAAAATGTGTGTTTGAAAGAGTGAGAGAAAATAGACAGAGGCAACAGTTTCCATGGAGACTCGGTGTGCAACTCGATCATACAACAGTGATTGTGTTTTAAACTCGGCGCTTGCCAGAACAGTCTCATTAGTGCAGCAGTCACTTGACATTGATGTCTTAAACACACATGTAAAGTATATATTTGAGTGTATATAATGGCTCATTTTCTCATACAGTATTGTTGCTTTTTACACTGTGATTTATAAAGCCTTTCCTTCAGTGAAACCTGCACGCCAACAGTGAGCACCAACATGCAATTAAGCTTAAAAGCATGCATGTCTCATTATCTACTGCAGCTGGTCATGTGTTTGTGTGCGTAATAATAATAATAATAATAATAATAATAACAGGATGTCTGTACTGATGTCAGGAACAACCTAAAAGTCACTGAGATTCTAAGACTGGGTCTGCAAACTTTTGTTTTGATTCAGTTGATTCGCTGAGATTGCAAAATAAGTTTCGAATCCTTATTAATGAGAAGAGAGAGAGAAAAACCCCTCTGCCCTCCAGCTGACTCCATCCCTAATATTGGCAATCAGGTCCAATCATGAGACCAACCACAAAAAATGAACGTAATCAAACACAAACACCATTTAAACATCTAATGAACAGCATACACATCTTTGTCTTCTTAAATTCATACGTGACTCCTACAAAGCCATTTTTAAGTAAATCTGCTCCACTGCACCTGCTCCACCTGATTGAGTCTATATGTAAGGTTTACTTAAGAACACTTCACAGGCTTATTTAATGTTCAGCCATAGTTGTTGTTTCTCCATGCTCTCCTTTTAATCGTTTTCTTTCCATTCACCTGCCACAGCTTCTCACTGGTTCTGCTGGAGGTTTATTCTTGTTAAATGGGAGTTTTTAATCCCACTCTTACCATGTCCTGGCTAAAAATTCTTTATATTGCAAAATTCCTTTAATTGGCATGATATAAATACAGTGAATGATATAAACATAAAAGACATTCAAATTTATCTTGCAGAAGTTTTCTCCTTCTTTGCTTCTTCCTTATTATTATTATTATTGTTGTTGTTATTGTTGTTGTTGTTGTTGTTATTTGCCTTAAATCTGTGTTAATTAATCACACAACATATAAAACTATCTTGATACATTATAAGTATCATATAAATACATATAAATAAGCACAAGTCTTAATGCAGCCCTTTTCCTTGTTTCTGAGTATTTTAGTACTTGTAACATTGGTATTTTAATGCATGTACTTAGTCCACTACTTCTAGAGGAGAAAAAAAATCCCAATTAGATTTTAATAAAGAAAAGCTTTAAAATATTTATGAAATGACATTTTGATCTTCCTTTGTGAAGGTGGAGGCCTGCTGCGCACTTGCATCCTGCGGCCCTGTGGCATCTACGGACCAGAGGAGAGAAGACACCTACACAGAGTGATGGTAAGGGACTAAAGCGAGCGTGTCTTATAGTGATGATGAATTACTTCTGTGCTGCCACTGGAAAAAAATGTTCATCTCGCGGTGTCTGAAGCCTCGCTGGCAGAATTATTCCTGTCTGAAGAGTTTGCATTATTGATGGAGCTCTTCTGGCATCCAGTTACGGATGCCTTTTCTTCCAGTGTCTCCTCTGCGAGGCGGCTGTCGGCACAGTCTGGTGAAGGGCTGCAAGGATTACATTATGTTCTGGGTTTACTACCGGCCAAGAGGCCAGAAGCGTTGACTTTTAATGTTCTGTCGGTTGCTTGTCTCTGTAACCACTAGTCTGGAATTGATGTGAAATAAAATGTATAATTAATCTCTATACATGTGGACTTAAATATTAGCAAACCCAGAGTTAGTAAAACTGACAGTAAAACACTGGGTTGAACATAAGGTTTTGAATTAGACCCATCACCTTTGTTGCAACTCTTCTCCCAGCTTTTGTGCAGATATCACCATCCAAAATGTTAGTTTGACACATTTTTGGGTTTAGTGTCCATGTTTAAATCAAGAAAACGATGCAAGACGAGCTTTTTGTCCCTTGCTCAGATGAACGTGGAGCGTCGGTTGTTCAGTTTCCGGTTTGGTGACCCCCGGGCTCAAATGAACTGGGTGCACGTAGATAACCTGGTACTGGCCCACAGGCAGGCAGCTGAGGCCCTCACGCTGAAGAGGAGCTGTGTCGCTGTGAGTCCACCTCAGAAAATTTAAACAGTAAACACGATGAGTTCCACTGCTCCGGCCTCACAGCTGCTTCAGTCATTTTTAACATGTTAACTGTTCTTTTTGCAGAGTGGACAGGCCTATTTTATTAACGATGGCGTTTCGGTCAATCTGTTTGAATGGTTGATGCCTTTGGTGAGTTGATGCCTCCGTCTGTCAGCAGACTTAAGGAAAAAGCTAAAACCAGCGATTACCTGAAGAGTAACTCTGATTCTGAAAGCTGCTCTTACCTCTGTTTTGAATTCAACTTTCTGTTGCAGTTTGAGAAGCTGGGCTACAGCCAGCCGTTGATAAATCTGCCGGTTTCACTCGTCTATTCAGCAGGTAGCTCTTCTCTCTTTCACTTTCACTATAGTTGAGTGAAACTTTGGTGAGCTGCTGCTAAATCTGTGTGTGTGTGTGTTTCTTCCTATTTCAAGCCATCCTGGTGGAATATCTGCACGTGGTCCTGAGACCGGTGATAACAGTGCCGCTCCTTTTCACCAGAAGTGAGGTAATTATGCAGCTTTCTTCTTCTATAAAGGTTAAGTCTGATTCTGAAAGCTATTTTTAACTCAAGATGTCACTCTATACTGCAGAACGTTACAGCACCGGCAAGCTCGGTACATATATCTACCTTGGAGATGAAGTTACCCGCTGTCTGATGAGAACATTCATGTTTAAGTCTCTCCAACGACAGAGACTGACTCCATTAGTATTTTCCGATCAGCCCCCCCAGCCCCCCCCCCCCCCCCCCCTCATCTGATGCTATCTCTTGCACATGAATTATGAAAAACTAAAGTGAGCCCTTTTTTAAATTCAGCAGATAAACGAACACTTAACTTTTAATTCTGTCTTTGTATCTGTGATGGTTTTGCGTACATTTACTTGACTCAAAAAACTATAAAATTAAAGGAGCAGCTTGGAGTACGACACGTCTTAAGGCGCCTCCATCACATGCGGCCTGTGAGGTCCTCATGAATGTGTGATGAGACAGAAACCAAAGCTGAGCACCATGGGCCTGCATGCGCAGCTCTCTCTCTCAGGCAGCTGCTGGCCATGGGGATCAGTGGTTGCCCTGTAAATAAAACATAAACTGCTGTGGGTCAGACCAGGAAGTTTGAGGTGAAGTTTACAGGAAGTGACATCACTGCAGAGGCGGTTGCTATGGCTGTGCCACCTCTCGGCCGGTCTCAAATGATCCCGGCAACCCTCAGGTTGAGGCACGGTGTGATGTGCAGAGATTTTCCTCTTCCCGGTCTGTGAAGGCACATAGGAAGACAGTTTCAAAATTTGAATCAATCTGTTGTAAGGAGCAACTAAGCATCTGGTTTTATTCTTATATCTTATATAGAATTTCAAATGAAGTACCTTGAAGTGAATATTTTAAAATGTTGCCAACAGAAATGAACTGTTTGGTAAAGAAAAAAAGACAATGCATGAGACAGAGAAGTTTTACTGCTCAATAAATAAATAAATAAATAAATAAATAAAATACAAAGTCTAAAAAGTTACACAAATACAAAGAGCACAAGAAACTGAGAGAAAAGCAGGCAGATGGGCAAAAAAAGATTCTGGTGCAGGATGTGAGGGACAACTGAAATTTTAAATAAAACAGGAAATAATCAAAAGACAAAACATGGTGACACAAAAACTCACATTAAACATGTATGAAGAATTTTAAACTAACACCACAGCAGGAAACCATCTTAACAAAAACTAAACAGGAACCACAGCCGAAATCACACTTAAAATCTAAAGCTCAACATCACCACAGCTGTAAGAGATCAAAGCAGGAATCCAAAACTCAGTCTGCAGAATGTTAAAATCAGAAAAAGAATTGAAAAGATTAACTAGGAATTCAAAACCCCAAAACATCACAAAACTACAAAACCATGATGAAGCACTAGTAAGAAGCCGAGCAGCTGCAGAAGGATATGTGTACTTTGTAAGATGTGTACTTTAGCCCAGAGAATACAAATGCATGGGTCACATTTCAGCTACATTTGATTATAAACTCTGTCCTGGAGTGGTGCCTGTGGCAGTGAGTTACTCCTGGAAGACAAGATGTACTCCATGTGAGACAATCAAGGAAAAATTGAAGGCTTTTCCAAATGCACGGAGAAAAATACTGTATATAGTCAGGATAACTGTCAGGTTTGGCAGGATAATCAGGATTCAGCAGTTTGGTCTTAATGTGTGGATACACAACAGATTTGAATGAGTCATGCAGGAAAACTCCAAAGACCTAAAAGGTGTGTACCGACTGAAATCATTAAAGAAAATGTGACGCATGGATGGAAAAAAGAAAAGGGACAGTAGGAACTCTTTTTTGTCTCACCGGTGTCTGTTTGACCTCTTCTGTCAGTCTGTGTTCACATGCCGAAACCTTAGACTCAGAGGAAAGAAGACACAGTAACTGGAGGCATCCGTCAGTCACAGGTTATCACAATGTAAAACTAAGTTTGCCAAACTGAGGCTAATGTGAGCCGTTAACCTGACAGAATGACCTTTAACTTGGACGACTCTGATCGTATTAAGAAATACAAAAAACAACAAAAAAGAAGCTATAAATGCCTCATCTCTTCCGCTGCAGGTCAGGAACATCGCAGTGAGCCACACTTTTAAAATTGACAAGGCCCGCCGAGATCTGGGCTACAGCCCGAAGCCTTACTCCCTTGCAGACTCCGTGGAGCAATACCTGAAGTCTCGACCGCCTCGCAACACCTCGTCGCTTTTCAGCCTGTCCCAGACCTCCCGGCAGCCCCGGCGGCTTTTTCTGCTGCTTCTGATGGGTTTCAGCGTGGTGATACTCATGCTATGTTGCGTAATTTGTCAGAACTAAACATTCCTTCACTGATGCTCCGCTGCACTGCATTCATCTCAGGCATTGCAGTTTCAGATGAGAGACTCTGCTTTTACACAGCTTCTGTTAACTGATTACAGTGTGACAATGTAAGTGGTGACTGACTGATAATAACAAATCACCAGACCCAGCTAAACGTGCTCCAAAAATACGTCTCCAGAATACCAGGCTATGCAAGTTCTGTGTTTCCCCTTTTCAAAGACAGCCGCTGTTTTTATGTTTAGACCTCAGTGTGTGTCTGAGTTTAACGTGAGTCTAGCAGGCGGCTGAAAACTATTATGTATTATGTGAATGTTATTGACTTCTCTGGAATTTGACTTTATTGTGGTTTATTTTAAAGCAAACATTTAACTTTATATCACAAAAAGAAAATTATCTGAACTGTAAGTCGTTGTATTTAAAGCATGCTTCCAATTTGTAACATAAAGACTTGTGATTTCATAGAGTTCAGTTATTATTGTAGCTGCAAATTTTGTACACTTTTAGAAATAAAAGCATCTAGAAAACTCCAGAGACCATATTTACATATACTGTATTTGTGCAAAAGAATTGAGTCACCCTTAATTTCTTTGGTTCAAAGACATTATTATAGTCTTTTGCTGTAGCTATGCACAATTTATTTTTTCAGGCTTTCTGAAGGTTTTTCAAACTTTTTACTTGCACGTTGGCTTCCAGTCCTTGTACCTGACCACATTCACTGGCTTATGAATCATTCAAGCATAAAAAAGGCAGCTAACTCAAGAGACGAACGAGTGTTGTGTGAACACATAACAGACAGTATTAAATTGTATCGTCAGGACTTTGTTACTAGTAGCCTGTCATACAAAAACACATCATTTGTTCACATATCTTTTGCTGAATCTATTTAAATGGCCGAGATAACACTATCTGACCGACATAAAATAGTATTTGTGGACGAACAAGTTGATTCGTGAAGAGGTATTAGGGGAAAAACTGCCATATCTCAGCATGGAGTGCGGTCAGTTTTTAAGGAAATATGAGAAAACTGGTCAAGTCCAGAACGAAAGAAGTGGGAGGCCTAAAAAAATATGTTCAGCAGATGAACTGTATCTCAAAGTCTGCAAAGATCTGACAAAGGACCCGAGAGATACAACAGCTGCTATCAACTGTTCACTGAAGCCTCATCGAAAGTGGTCTTAGTGGAAGGATGGCTGTCCTTCCACTATCGGGATCAGTGTTGGTTGAAAGCTCAACATTGTCATGTTTGAAGCTGCCACATGGGGGAGCACTTGCACTGCATAAGAATGCCAAGGGTTACCTGCAGCGTTAAAATTCACATCGTCGCTTGGACATTTAATATGTTATTGATGACATCCGGTCCAATCTACCTGTCTACGGCCTTCCACATACTCAACTGAGTCATAGCTAATCCAGAAAATAATACATTCTTGGCAGCGGTGGGATTCGAACCCACGCCATCGAAATGACTGGAGCCTAAATCCAGCGCCTTAGACCACTCGGCCACGCTACCACACCTTTAGTTCTCGGATACTTAGATTTAAATAACACGTCGTAAGGTCGTGTAACCTGTGATGCGTTCGCGTCGTTTCGTCACGTCTTTCAGAAACGTCCGCCTTTCTATGCCGCAGAGAAAAATAAGGTGACAAAATAAAGGAAAATGCATAAACCCACGACACACTGAAGCCCTCTGGGGGCTCTGATATGCAGCACAGGTCATTTTGCTTTCATGATTTATGTTCAGTTCATCACTGCAAATGATCACAGTGGTCTGATGGAAATTAAAATGATAAGAATCATATGATAGGGAAGTTGCAGTCAACCGATCATACAGACAACTTTGATGGACAATGTTTACCACTGTATTGCTCATTAATTTACAGACCCCTGGGCCCACATGTTTGATGGGCTCCAGCCTCTGATATTGAACAGAAAATGCAGCAGCCAGAGATAGTTCATTAGTTTGCCATATGACTACAGGTGTACTGAGCTATCTACACCTGTAGTCCTTCTCATATCTTTAGGGGGTTCTTGGCATCTGCCTGACGAGCTCCTATTCTTCTACATATCCTCTCATAAATATCATCTACCAAACACACTTGGATGGGTCCCCATGTGACGCTGACTCCCTACCCATTCAATATCTGTCTTATTCCATTCCAGATGAAGGAATAGTGTGAGGAGAGACCCAGATCCAGAGACTAATTACTGCCCCGATGGCTCTTTGGTAGCTCATGGTGGTCCATAAACCTTAACAATGCACTTTATGTTGCTTTCATCTGTCTGTATTTTATACACTGTTGGATGTTTCAATATTAAATTTGTTTTAATCTACTTTATCTTAATCGACCAGGTAACTGCAGCTGCCAGCTGCAACTCCTTTCTTTTTTATTTTTAATATGGAAGTTTTCAAGTAAAGTGTGAATGTTATATGCACTCAATCAAATCAATTATATCATCTGGTGCAGATCAAATGAACTTTTGTTGCTCAAAACAACACTGGATTATGTTCTTGTGAAACTGGCTGACCACCCCCAAAATGATGGAAACTACTTTGCTAATGGTGCCAATACAGTAAAAGGTCATTGTTCAAACAGTGTAAATCATTTCAGGAAAAAAAAGATGATGCTTCCTCCACACACACAGTTCATTGTTAGCCAGCCATTTCTCTCTGTACCATTTCATTTTCACTTGGTCTAGTTTTTCCACACAGCCGTCTGCTGCCTGCTTATCTGATGGCTTTGTGAGGTTACCACGTGCATGTCTTGCTAAGACCTGTCCCTTAGGGCGAGCATGGTATGCAAACTTCTTGTTTGGAGGTTTAAAGGATTGGGAACTAGTGGCAAGTAGGGTAATTATGAAGAGAGACAAAAGGTTGTTTATTTATTTGCTGTGCCAGCGTACACAAGGTCTCAGTGACCTTTAAGAATGAGGGCAACTCTGAGCTTTGCAGAAAATATGCTTCACTACTGTTGTGTGTGTTGATTCGATTTTCTCTCCCACAAAAACAGCAGCATTACAGATAACGGAGTTTATTTTTTAACGGTTGCTTTTATAGCAGTGTTCACTTTATTAGGTAACAGAAGTTTAAGAGAGGAAAGAAATAAGAGTCCATATGGTACATACTCCTAAGGTTGTTTTTCATCTGCTGATAGCTCACAATTATGCACTGAAATGAAGAACAGGTTGAAACATATCTGCTCAAAAACAATGCAGTGATGCCATCTCTTAGATGTATGAAGAGAAAAAAAAAAAAAAAAAAAAAAAAAAAGCATGCTGCAAAACAGTCTGCACCTTTTTAAAAAAAAGAAAAAAAATATATATTATTTTTTTTTTCTGTGCACCTCCTAACAAGAGGTTTGCATACCATGCTTGCCCTAAGGGACAGGTCTTAGCAAGACATACACGTGGTAACCTCACAAAGCCATCAGATAGCAGGCAGCAGACGTCTGTGTGGAAAAACTAGACCAAGTGAAAATGAAATGGTACAGAGAAAAATGGCTGGATTGCTGTAGGTAACAATGAACTCTGTGTGTGGAGGAAGCATCATCTTTTTTCCTGAAATGATTTACTTTGCTAATACACACACACACACACACACACACACACACACACACACACACACACACACACACACACACACACACACACAGTCCAAAGGGAGAAGAAGAAAAAAAAAAAAAAAAAAAAAACTAAAGACAACATTGATTTTATTTTTTTTTATGCTTTGTTTAATTTTGTGTTTCCACCATAGAAGAAGCACCACATTGTACATGAAGTTTCACTTTGATTAAATTTTCTCAGAAAAATAAATAAACATTTAATCATCTCTAATCTTTTGTTATTAAATAAATAAAACTGAACTCAGTCATGAAAAGTGCAGAGCCTTTCTGTGTCTTTCTGGTGTTAACACACTCGTTTTCCAGTGTCCACTTACTGTACGTTTTGCTCTTAGTGTGCCACCGAACCACCACTGGTGAGCCAACTAATGCCAACTTCAAAAAACCTACTTACACTAACAATTAAACTCCTTAGACTTCCAATATTACAACAGTCCAACTTCTCAGTTTACACAACTCTGACTTAACCGCCATCTTATCAAACACTGTAACACAGCGTAACACCCTTACATGTGCCTCTCTCTTCCAAACACCAAAGGGCCCAGTGGTCACGGGGCAGCCATTACAAAAAAGAAAAAACTGAATACTATTGCAGGCGGACGTAATACTTTTGGATTTAAGTCAGTCTGCATGTGAAAATGTGCTTTTTGTTCATTGATCCAACTATAAATATTTCTCACAACAAATATAATACATCTAGCTACTTTTTGCCACTTAATTTTTGATAAGGACGCAACAGGCATGTCTAAGACTTTGAGGGCCTGAAAGCATTTACAGCACCTGCACCCTCTGAACAGTGTAACAGAGAGCAAGTCATATTGAGATGAATAACATTCAGTTGGAGGATTCATCGTCCCTGACCGGTTGTTCGTTTCCGCTGAGGTCCTCTTTGGTCTTTTGGATGCAGGTGAAGATCTCCTTGAAGAGAGCCTTGTACTCCGGCTGCTGGCCGTCTTCAAGAAGCACGGACAGATCAGACAGAGCTGCAGAGCTAGACAGGCGGCGGCGGGAGCGGCCGCTGGCAAAGGGACTGCTGGATGTCTGGACAGCTTTGTGGCTGAGCTCGTCTGAGGCTTGCTGGCATCGCTGTAACAGCTCATCGTATTTCACCTGGAAAACAAACATATTTTAGGGAAATCTTTCTTCAGCTTTCAAACAGAACAAAAAAAAAAAACCAAACTTTTGCATCAAACATTCTGACATAGAAGATATTTTTTTAGGAATGCTCTGTGCCACAGATACACCACCTGCAGTGCGCTGTACTGTGCATCCACCTCATTGAGCAGAGAGATGCCCCTCTTTTTCACAGCCTCGGCTCGACGTATACATAGCTGCTCGTGACTACGGAGAATTTCATCTGGGTTTGTTGCCTTCAACACGCTGTCACTGTTGCACCTCTGTCGGCCGTATCTGCTCTGCTCCTCGACAGTTTCAGTCTTCTCCTCTGGCTTGCTTTGCTCTGGGCAGGGCTTGTCCTCCGAGGCAAAGAATACGGTGTCAGGCACCAGCAGCTCGTCAGGTTTCCTGACAAGGGTGAGAGTGAAGGGGAACACGCGCATTTAAAAAATATAAAATAATAAAATTACACACTTTGGCTGAATGTCAACAGCAATATCAGAAATAGAGCTAAAATAATTTCACAGTTTGAATCTTCTCCATGCATAACATCATCATCAACCTTTTGGTGCAGTCGGCGCGCCACAGAAGCTGCAGCTGTTCTACTTCGGCCTCCAGCTCCTTTTGTCTGGCCTGGTAGCCTGACAGCTGGACCAGCTGCTGTTCCAGGGTGCTGTTTTCCCTTGCTGTCAACTCCATCTCCCGCTCTGCAGCCTCCCTGCGGCTCCGCTCAGCAGCTATCTGGCTTTGAAGCGTTTGGATGGAGCGCTGGAGAGCAGCGTTCTCCTCCTCTGGGTCTGGTTGCTTTTTTCGGTCTTGAAACGAGCCATAAGGTGACCAGAGTCCATCCACAAGGTGACTGCCATTGGCTTGATACCTTAGGCAGTGATTAAAGAGCTTATTAGAGCATCACTTTGAGAGAACAAGTAACAAAAGCGATACTGAGGTGAGTTGTTGAGAATATCCTGAAGTGATAAGTGCTGCCAGCGTTACTGAAATATTCTTTGAACTGGATCTAACATGGTTGGACTCAGACACTAACAAACTCTCTTACAATGTGAGAATGAAATGTTTATCATGGTGAAAGTGATTTTTCATTCTTCTTAAAAGGTCCAATTTGATAGTGTAGGAAATTATAAAATATTGAAAAGACAATAATAAAAAAAAAACAAAAACAAAACTTCATAATGCAAAGTAGATATTGTCATATTAATTTAATTAAACATTAGGACAGGTCTGAGTCATTTTTGCTTCTAAGGTTTTTAATTTAACGTCCTTTTACAACAAAGACATTTTATGACCTTACATTTCTCAACAAAATTTAATACCCAAAGACTAAGAATCTGCAGAACTCCCGTTACTATTTTGACTTTTTCAATAAAACTGTCCTCAAAATCTAGTTCAGAGAAGCTCTGAGTTGAATTACTACCATACACTTCGAGCACTTAAGCTTTATTAGCAGCAGAGAGTAAATTTCCCTGTCCTCTTGGCAGAGGTTACTTGGGTCTCTAAGCAGTCTGAGAAGAATCTTTATTGTAATTTTTAATGCATTAATATTACATAATTCTTTTCAATGTCATTTAAAGTCCACTACACCTAAACCATTAAATAAATTTCTAGACAGATCGTTCAAAATTTTTAAAGGCGACAGTTCTACAAAATACACCAAATAAGTGACGTGAGATGCAGCAGCCGCATAAGTAAACAGTGACAATGGGGGAGGATTAGCTTCCCTCCCTCATGGATTATAGCTAAAGTAAGCTCTCTGGGTGACCTGAAGATGTCAAGTCAGCATACGTGACATGAGACAGCAGCGTACTGAAGGTACCACAGCATGAGAAAACGGACCCCAGCTCTCAGTGTTGAGATGCTTTCAGCTTCCCTTTTCTTCTTTGCTTTCATGTCAAGGAAGAAAGACGCTGAATCATATTTCTTGGTGTTGCCAGATAATTTGAGGCCATGTTTCATTGATGCTTTTTCCAAGAGTACCGAGACAACTCACTGTCTTTAATCCACAATGCTAGGTACAGTTTACCACACCATTTCCTCTGTGAAAACAGTTCCTCTAAAGATGAGCTATTAGCATTGTGTTGCTAAATGTGGATGATGAAAATAGTACCTGTCATGGTGCAAGTCATACAGCTCTTTAAGACAGGACACGCTCTGTGCTCCAAGGCTGCGCCTCTGCTCTGCCAGCTCTCTCTTATTTCGCTCTGCTTCTGCAGTCTTTAGTTCCCCGACTTGGGCCTGCAGGTCCTCCATGAGGGTCTGAAGCGCTTCGATGGTCTCAGTTAAACTGAAGGAAAACAAAAACAAAAAAAACCAAACACCCGACAACATGTTAATGTGGTATATTTTTTATTGGAAGCTGACTGGGTGGATAATTATTTAAAACACAATTTGAAAGGGTAATTCACAAATAACTGGTAGACTGACTTTTGGATCTTGTGTTGGGCCATGCGGTTGTCCTGCACCAGCCTCTGATTGCCTTGCTCCAGATCCCTGGCTGCCGTGTCTAGCTGCTCATACACTTTGGCATGCTGGTCATTCATCTGACGCAGCAGCTCCACTTGCTTGGTTAAGTACTGGTATAGAAGAGAGGGAAAATAATAATAATAATAATAATTTCAAGTTGGAGTAGCACCACTCCTTAAATTTTTCCATGTCCCAACTTAAAATCAAGCAAGCATTTCTCCAGACCTTTTGTAGTTTCGTGAAACAAAAGCACACCTCTGAGACTGGAAAGGTGGGTAGCCAGTACAATGTGGGTCAAAGAGATGTATTGGGATTACCAAAACAACCTCTAGAAATCCTTACACCGAAGACGTAAACAAATTAAGGCTCTTATGTGTGCTGACCTTCTAAGTGCCGTGTCCTCCAACTCAGATCATCAGCAGTTTACGCATGCGCTGTCTTAGAACTAAAATATGAGTCTCTCTGCTATTGGATGTTTATTATTTTTAGAATACAAAAACAAAATTTTATTGACTCTAACACAAAATCAAAACCAGGAACAGTGTCCAAGTAAAACAGTGGTATTCTGTTACTGGAAAACCAGTGAAAGTCTTCAAATAATTAGGTAGACAAATGATCTGCTCCTTGCCAAAGGCTTATTAGATCAGACTGGGTAGGATTAGCTTTTACTCCAACCTATTTTCAGCTGTGCCAATTTCACAATGACTTTCCAGTCGGACAGCTTTTCACATGTCTCAGCATGGACTTTTCTCAATGAGCGACCTCTAATCATGGACTCATTCACGTAAAAATCAACCAGAATCTGCATACACTGACAGACAAATTCTGGAGCACATATTGAGCCTTAAAAACTCAGATTAGTTCCTTCCTAAAATCTATCACCTCGATTTCCTGCAGCTGCTCCTGGTTGGTGGAGTACATCTGCTGCAGGGCCTGCTCCAAGTCATGGTTTCTGTCGAGGAGGGTTTTCCCCAGCTCTGCTGCCAAATGAAGATCTGTACAAAAAAAAAAAAAAAAAAAAAAAAAAAAAAAGGAGTCAAGTAAAACACGCAAACACAAGTTTCGGGATGGACTCAGTGCCCGAATACAGACAGCTGAAAGAATTAGGCAAGTGTGTAAGCGTAGCCTTGCGCCAGTGCCACCCACAACAACAACTCATTGTCCCTCACCGAGGAATCTAAGGCATGCCTTGTGACCCCTTTCCCCTACTAAATTCTCATGAGTACTGGATCTTGGCCAGCCATGTGAAGCTGGTCTTTTGTGGGACTACTAAGTGCAGGGAATAAAAATGCAATTAAACCAAGCCAAGATAAACTTTAAATGTCACTAACAGAGATGGCAAAATTAACACATTTTTCATTCAAGAAGGACAGGAAATTGTGTTTGAAAAGGGCCTGGCAGAAGCTGAAGTACTGATGCAACCTCTTTACTTACGTAAAAGCAAAAAAAGCACAGAGGCTGAAGTGTACTCAAAGTATAAATTTAAAAAGTAGCTACTCAAAGGACATTTATCCTTTCCATTTTTGTGCAACGCTCATGTACTTTTGACACGTTTTTGTGTTCACTGCACACGTTTTACATACTTTTATTTCTACATCTTCTAGGTTAAGCGTGTGCAATCAGAACTAACAGTGCGTACACCAGCAGGATTATAAAGTAACGTTTTGTGGGGAACAAACGTAAAATAAACAAGTGAACTACCTAATAATCTTAAATCATACTCTGAAGCCCATAAAGTTAGTGGAGGAGATGAAGTGGCATACATTTCTTCCTAAATCTCTTCGTGTAAATGCTAAGCATTTTTGTTGTTATCCATGCCCACTGAGGAATGCTACAGGAAGTCATTCTTCCCGCCTGCTGCCAGTGAAGGCAGCAAATTTTTCCTACAAGTTCATCTATTCAATCATGATACTAAATGATTAACAATTCTCAGTTAGTAGTTGTTGTTTTTTTTTTAGCCCTGGGATAGACTGGAGACCTGTCCAGGGTGTGCCTCTGCCCTGTGCAACCCCTGAAATTGAACAAGCATAAGAGACTGGACAGATGGATGGATGTGATAAAATATACTTGTAAGATGGGCAGCATGATTTTCCTCATCCCAAAAGGAAAATCTACTTTATTTTAGGATATAAATTACAAATAAACTTTAATTGGTTGGTCAGTCATCTATTTTCAACTATCTGGCCATTTCACATCACTAAATTATAACCTAACTCTGGTTGCATTCATATAACAATGCAAACAATGTAAACAACACATTCACAGATCAGCCACACCACACACATAATTATGTTCAGTGTCACAGCTTCCTCTTCCTTACTCCTTCTTATTCACAGTGATATTGGTTAGATGATCTGTGTGGCTCGCTTAGAAGCACAGACAGGGGTCATGTTAGTCTGAAAACAATAAACACAGAGGTGACAGCCTCAGGAAATCCTGGCTGTGTAGGAGACCTCATGTGGATTGCATGCCTATTGTGGGTCTGTGCCACAAGGACTTCAATTTCAATTTAATCTGTGAGCTCTTATTTAGGGGCTTTTCTCACTGTTTTTCCTAAGGCTCTTACAACTAACATTAGTGATAACACTTCAGCTAATAGTAAAATTATTTCAAGTATATTTTTGAACAAACCTAAAACTAGTGTTTTAGGTTTTAGGTTTAGTGTTAGTGTTGGTCAATTTGAAGTGATCAACAAGCATGAGGAGGCCCTGATGCAGAAGTTTATTGAGACATCCTCATGGCTGTGAGTCAGTTTTACAATGAGTTGTGTTTACATTACTAATACCTATTCTGGATGTGTTAAATATTACCTCTACCAACTAATTTAACACTTAACCTAGCATAAAAATAGCATAACTAAATAAAAACTCAACTTTAATAAGCAAACTCACTCTGGAGACTAACTGAAACTTAACTAAAAAAATAGCAGACAGTAGCAGTAACGCTCATTAATTTACTCATTTAAAATAAAACAAAACTGGAGTAACACAACCTGCCCACACAGACACAGTCAGAGTTAGGGTGCGACCTCAGGGCTGAGCGGCTCTTACCGTGTTCGAGCTCTTGCTGGTTGTACCAAGACTCTCCATTCTTCTCAAATTCTTCCTCCAAAATCATGTCGGTTAGCATTTTCAAACCGAGGGGTGACCCAAAACTCCACCCGACAGAAGCCCCACACACTCGAGTTTGACGGCTAGAAGCTGACCGCAGTCCACCACCTCGAGTGGTCAAACGTAACTCACATCGTCCCCGGTGTGTGAGAGGCTTTAAAGTCTGTTGTCTACAGCAACGTGGCAAATCACCCCAGCATCCGGCAGGAGGCAGAAAGAGCATATACGAAATTTAATCGATTAATTAAAAAACGCACTGAACACATTTTACTTGTTTTTTATCCTTATGCACAGTTAAATAAAGTTACAATAAGGAATGACAGTTAAATATTTTAAAATCAGGTTTCACTGTCGTAACGTCCCACGTTGCCTGACGGAGATTTGTATTGACGAATTACGAAGCAGTAAATATAAGGAAGGAACTTTTTATGCCCAATCAGATCGTGTTTCTTATCCTGAAGTCCCGCCCGTTGGTGACTCTAAAACAGCTTCGTTGGGGTAGATTTTATGTTTTTTACAATGCTTGGGTAAATATTTAGCAAGTGTTACTTCCTAACAAGTGTACATTCATGGGAATTAGTGAACAGGAACAATATCCGTCTCATTACCAGACTTTTTTTTTTTGCCCTGTGGAATTTTGCTATTCTTACAGCAGTATCGTTAGCAATGCTAAACAGCAGTAGCGTTGTAAAACCGGTGCTGCAGGTGACAACAACTTCTCCTCGCTCCTTGCTCGTTTAAAGACACATTTAACTTGGTTAAGCTCTCGTGGGCGTGAAGGTGAAACCTGTCTCGAGCGTTTCCAGACCGGAACAATGAATGTCTTCCGACACCTGATAAACTTTGGGGTGAACCCTGCAGCGCTGGCTTATGCCATGACCACTCTGGGGTCTAGCATGATAAACAATATGTTCAGCTTCTACTATGTGAAACTCTTCCTGAATAGGTACAAGATATCCGAAGGAGCGTTTCACCAATCACAAGTGAGTATGTTGACCTGTCCTTCTTGACCAATACTCTGTGAGTTGCACAGTTGTAGAGTACAATTTAAAGAGCCGGTTGCTTAAAATAAAAAAACAACTGGCTTCTGAATTCTTCAAAGCATCAAAAAGAAAAGATTACCCATAAGAATTTCTATGGAATTTCTATCTTCATAAAATCACTTCAGTATCTGTGAAGTGATTCAGTTGCAGTCAAGAGGGCTAATATAAGCCGATGTCGATGTCTAACATGCATGCCCAGGAATGACTTCTTTTAGTAACCTAACGATTACTGATTATGATTGAATAGTAATTGTAGTTTCTCTCTACCACTATAAAAAGGATTTGCTTGATGGCACTCAGTGGAATAACAAATACCTAGAACAATGGGAAAGTCCAGAGAGCTGAGTGAATATTTAAGCAGGAAAACTGCTGATTTACACAGGATGGGAAGGTCTCTTGGAAACATTTCTAAACAAATGCAAATTCCAAGATCATCAGTTTAAACAAGTTATTCAAATGCAATTTGCAGAGGTCTAGAAGAACACCCCAACTGTCACTCTCAGATGATAGGAAATGGGTTATGATGTTCAGGAAAAGCTCGAAAACCACCAAAGCTGAAGGCTACTGTGAACTGGAAACTGCTGGAGCACCAGCGTCACCGTCCAGAGTGAAGTGAGTTTTACATCGCCATGGACTGCAAGTGTGTCAACCGAGATAGAAAGCCCCTCCCCCAAAGTCTGCATCTTCAAGTTAGACTGAAATCTGCAGCTGCTCACATGGACAAGCCAAAAAAAAAGATTTAATCCTAACCTGGTCAAACAAGGCAAAAAAATGGAGTTATTTGGACACAGTGGCAAGGAATTTTTGAGAAGTAAAGTTGAGGCTTTCAATCTTAAGAATGCTCCATCAGCTTTGGACATGGTGGTGGTAGCATTATGCTGTGAGGCAGTTTTGCGCCCAGTGGTACTGATATGTTGCACAAAATGGGTGGAATAATGAAAAAGGAGGACTAGCAGGAGTCACAAAGACAAGGATCGGCTTGGTAAAGACTTTGATATGGACCAAGGGATAGATGTGGAAAATGCAAAGAACGGCATAGGTTTTGGGCTTAACTCTTTTTTTCATAAGTTTTACAGCTTTTCCTGATGATAAAAACTTCCAACACTGTCATACATAATACAAGTTCATAAGTGATTAACCAATGGATAAACAATTAAATGGCAGTAAAGTTCCTGTGTTATTTATTTATTTTAAAGTTTACTTCTTCTTTTTTTTAATTTCTGACAGATTTACTTGTTGTTGGTTTTTATTAACACTTTTACATGCTTCCTATCCACAGGTGGTGTACATGGTGTGGAATGCAGTTAATGACCCTCTCTTTGGTTACCTGCAAGATAACTCCAGGGTACCCTGCTGCTCTCAGCGACGTCTCTCCATCCTGTACGGCGCTCCCCTCTACTCGCTAGCTTTTCTTTTAGCCTGGTTCCCATGGCGTTCCTACGCCCCTGGCGACTGGTTGAGTGGTTTACACTTGACAGTAGCGCTGTGTGCTTTCGATGGCATGCTAACTTTTGTGCTGTTGGCACAATGTGCCTTGTTTGCAGAGATTTCCAGCCATCATCAGAACAGACTTAGACTCATAAAGTACAACCAGGTAGGCCCTTCATCCTGACGTCTCTTCTCTCTATGTACCTAAGCACGTCATTCTTTTCATATCCCTTCTTATTTATTTCCCAGGTGGCTTCTCTCATTGGCTCATCCAGTGTCCTCTTCTGTGGTGTGGTTTCCAACAACATGGAAGACTTCTTGGCCTTTCAGGCATTCGCTGTGCTGATTGCTATCCTGAGCTGTGGCTGCATGCTCTACACAGGCTTCCACAGCGAGAGCCGCTTTGACAATAAAGCATCTCAATCAGATGCTCCCGCGTCTGTTGATCAGACTTCGCATCCATTGGCATGCTCCTTCTCCACGTTGAAAACGTTGACATGGCAAATCCTGACCAACAGGGACTTTCAGCTATTTGTACTAATGAACTTCTTCCAGGTGTTCATGCTGGCCTTCTTTAATAATTTTACCATGATATTTACTGAGCACCTGATTCCTCCAGATGTGCTTCCATCATTGGCAAAGAGCATCATGTATGGAGCAGCATTCATCTGTCCACAGGTATCGTCCCACAGTGTTAGTGTTTTAGTTTTTTCCCCATAAAGATTAGAATAAATGCTTTAAAATACCACACTGATTGCTTTAGTCCATTACAGTCACAGGTCCTGAACAGTGAGGTACAAAGATCATTTTCAGTTGATATTTACTGCTGACTGCACTGATAAAGGAATTGGTAAGCTTGGAAAATTTGAAATCCGTACTCAGGTGGTGCCAGTTTTCAGTTCTCAATTTGGAACAAGGTTGAAATACAGGGGATATAGACAATGTTAAATGGACAGTTTTTGTAGTATTTTGGGCAGAAATATTTGCAATAACTACTTAAAACCATTTATTTATATTCGTTTACCACATAGTTCATAAATAGAGCTATTCGGCTGCCAACTCTCCACCTTGCTCAAATGTCAGAGGTCTAAATAAACACCTGAAAGCACCGAAAAGGAAAGGGTTTTAAAATACTTGCAGCTTTTTAATCATCTGCTTTGCCTAACCCAATGTCTTGTTCCTGACTGTCCTCATTTTAGCTTTTAGTGCTGAGCTCTCAGAGTCTGCTGCATAGGCATGGCTACTACAGGATCATCCTCTTCATCTTCTATGTGGAGGCTGGAATGGCAGCTGTCATGCTAGCAATTGGTCCTCAGCACTACTATTTCATGGCATTTTTCCTCACCATTAACATGTAAGAAGTTACTGCTGGGCTTGTTTGTCTTGATATGTAAAAAGATTTTTTTCTTTTACTATACTGCATTGATTTTATTTCTTTTTGGTTTCTATGTTTTATACAGGGTTATAATTCAGGCCTCCTTCAGTCTTTTTGGGTTGCCTTTGGCTGACATTATTGACACTGACCTGCAGAAATACAAGCGCAGGTAAGAAACACAGTCGACAGTTTGGACACCACTGTCCTTTATGTCATACCGACAAAGCCAAAATTTTAATCAGCCGAGACATTTACCTTGTGCACTATTTCTGTCAGTTATATGTAAGAAAGAACAGCTGAGTTTGATGGGAATATTATTAGTATTTATTTAGTATTTATTCAGAGATGGACCAAACTGCCATCCCCTTGACTTGTGTCACTATCATCATGACTATAAATATGAACGTCAGCACAAATGACTAATTCAGTCATTCCTCAGATTCAAATATAAACCACTTCATTAACTCTGGCTGCTACAGCATTGTTTTAAAACCTCCTGATTTTACTACATAAACTAGGAAAATATGCAACATTATTTCATTTAAGCACTCACAATGAAACAAGTTTATGATTTAATGTGTGATGATGCGTTTTCTTCTCTTCCTCGCCTCCTGTAGTTCCCCTCTCTCTTCCATGGTGTTTGGAACAAATGCACTGTTCACAAAGCCAGCTCAGTCTCTGGCTCCTATGATAGTGTTAAATATCCTGAACCACTTTGGGTATGAACAGCTGAAGGATGTCACAAAGGATTCAGATCCGAGGTACAGAGAGTTTCTTGCTACTTGTTGACTTAATGGGCCCAAATGTTTTTGGAGCTGGTTTTAAGATTATACCCATAAATCTATGACATGTGTCCTAAGTCTGTCTGTTAATACTTTATGTCATAACTTGCTGTACAGTAAGCACTAAAAACCTGAGGAAAAAATAAGAGGGCCTTAGTTGCTGCAGCTGCTGATACCCATGTTTAATGTAGTACGTTTTCCAAAGCGTTCAGTTACTATTCAGCTTTAAGCCTGGGGCCGTTTATCCCATTATAGTATAAATAACCCGTTTTTCTATTGAAATGTAGATAATCCATCCTGTATAAAACAATAGCACCATGTAACAAGAATCTAACTTTGACCAATAAACTGTAATGACACTGATGGATTTAAAGTGTGTTTTAGATTTTAAACAAATGCAGAATAAGAAGCTAATCTAAAAAGTTAAAACTGTAAAGTAGTAAAATAAACCACCAAAAATCCACCACTGTGATCCCTTATCATTTCAGATAATCTAAATAGAGGCACATTTAATTTGAAGGAGAACAACATTTTTTTCTATGGTTGCTATTTAGTTTTATTATGCAGAAAATCGACTTTATAGTCAACTGAATAAACACCAGTTTCAAGAGACAGCCTCTCTGATTTGGCCTTTTTTTTTTCTAAGGTCACTGTTTATATAATTTTCTAAAATCTGAACCACTGAAACATTTGTTTTCCATCTACAATGTTTTTTCTTTTCTTGGGCTCTCCTACAGTGGATTTGTATGTGTCACAGTTTCAATTAATTGTTATATCTTATCGCAGGCCCTCACTTGATCCACTGCGTGAAAATAAAAATAAGCTCCCTTTAGACCACCTTTCTTCTAAGTGGCAACCCTCGTAAACATAACATTTAACCAGTGGGTGGTTAAATTGTGCTCATAGCCATGAGCATGATTGGCCATATTAGGGATAGTGTTTCTCATTGACATCGTTCAGAGCCAAGACCTTGTCATAAACTGTTTAGAGGAATCTGAAGAGTGCTTTTGGCTCACAGCGATTCCTTGCACATAAACTGACTCTTGAAATATCTTAGATCTTTATGGTTTTGTACGTCCACTGATTCCTCTTTACACCATTTAAACGAGTCACAGTCAACATGCACAGGCATGCTTTTGCAGTTTCCGTAATTAGCATTGTGACAGTCAGGATGATTCAGCTGTAAATAAATGTAACTACACCAACACTTTGTTTGTCCTTGTTTTTAGTGCCTTGGAGAGCCTCCACAGAGCCATGTTCTACTTGGTTTGCTTGGTGCCCATGTGTGTCGCTGCTCTGCAAGTCCTGGCTTGGAGGCCGTTTTCCATTCGCAACAGTCACACAGTTGACACAAAGTATATTGATGGCTAATATCAGTATTCTCGGTATTCAAAGAACCTGGCTTAATTGCCTGTAGTTGGGATCTGTAAATGAATAATTTAAAATGAGTATTTTTGTATATTTAAATGAGTGAATATATTGAAATTTTAACAGGGAACAACTGTAAATCATCAAGTACCTTAAAATCAAACAAATCAAGGGGCTTTAAATATTTGAAGTGGAAAAAAGTAAATGTTTTAAATGGCAATTTTCATCTGGGTGCAAATATATCTAGACTTGTCTTTATCCCACTTACTTTGATTTAAAAGTGGTATTTTACTTCCCATTCTTAAACATTTACTGGTTGTTGGGTTGGGTGGGGCACAAATTCAGCATTATAATAGTTTGTTAGTTTATAATTAGTTTGTGAGATATATTTTTATGACAGAATCCCACCAACTGTTCAGCTACACTTATCAGGATCCTACATTATAAGGTGGATGTTCGGAAGGCCAAAAGGTTCTGAGTAAACAATGAACTTAACTAAAGGAACTTTACTCATGCAAACATTGAAGTTGGATGTTAAATCGCTGCTTTAGCAATGAGAACAAATAGTCGAGACATTCTCGATCCTTAAAGAGTCAACTGAAACACAAACTCAAGCATCTACTTGAAGAGAAGTATTTAGTTAACAGCTTCGCATCTCTGGAACAAAAAACTTGTCATGTGGTTATTTCTTGAAGACTATCATTTAAGTGTCGACTTTGATTTTTTTGATCATTTTGTACACAAAAAATATTTTGTTTCATTTTTTTTGTCTGTTTATGATGCTTTTATATATCATCTATATAATGGAGAGGGAGAGAAAGGTAAAAACACTCCATTTAGCTTTTCACAGATGCAGACGCATAAAGTGGCCACATAACATCAGAAATTATTGTCACTTAAACTCAGGTCTCACAAGCTCTGGCATCAACAGTGATGATCAATGAAAGGTATTCATCAAGAACAAAAAATTTCATTTTGCCAGTTAATGAAATGCCTTATTTTACCCGATGAAAAAGACAGTTAGTGTCACAAACCTGATGGTTAATAACCTCCATGCAGATTAAAAAAACAAAACATGATTCAAGTGGCTCGCATCACCTGTATTTGATAGTTTACAGTAGAGAGAAGCCCAAACGGGGCAGTTTATGCAGACTTTGAATAAAGGCTGTAAATGGTGAAAACTAATCTAAGGATTATAATCCAGTGTATGAATGGACATTATAATGTAAAATGTATTGAGATTTAGGGGATGGGATATGCTTCACAACTGGCTCAGAATGCTAAACACTGCCTTAATGTGAATTTCTAATAAGTTTACTGTGATTTCTCTAAAGAGAAACAAGGCCCTCTCTTTTCCTATGATAACATAAGCTGTATTTGACATACAGACATGTGCTGTATCTTGTTCTATGTTTTGGTATCAGATTCTATAAATGTGTTGTTTCTAATTAAAAATGGTAAAAAAAATCTATCCGTGGTACATTTATGTTTTTGATTAGATTTTAAGAATGTTTTAAAGAAATTCTTGGTCAATAATGTAACAAACATTAAGCGCTATCAAAAAAGTGCCATGACCCCTTTAATGAGAAATGGCTTTATCATTTCATGTCAGTTCACTGCCAGTAATCGTCGTGATTAATGATTCGTGCAATAAAAGGTGTAACATTTTGCTTTTTGTAGAAGTGAAATTCAGATGTAATTCCTCTAATGTGGATCGTCTAATTATCCCCCTTTTGTGTTGCAGAAAGTCCTGAAAATAAAATCCTTGGAAAAAGTTGTTATGAGCAACAAGGAAGCTGTGGAAGCGCGGTGGAGACCAACACAACTTCGAATGCTTTGTGAGAGGCGGGTTGTGTAAGAGCCTTGACGTTTAGAGAGGAAATAGTCGCCTGGTCCACGCTGGTTTTGTAGTTTTTATGTCTCATTTCATGAGAAAAGATTAGAAGCACAAATGACTTGCATCCTTTGCAGACTTGCTTGTTTCCTCAGACTCAACAGCATCATCCAGCTGGTGTTTAATGGCTTTACAATTTCCTTTCCGTCAAGATGATGGAGGTCTGAATTCATCAATTCCTTGAATGAAGCTTAGACATTTTGATAGATGTCATCAGAAGAATGCTGCAGGTTGTTGCTCGAGGGCTGAAACGATATTAAAACTTGGTCAAAAACAGTTAAATTGAATTTTGTACAGACATCCTGTGGCAGAAGTTACACAATCTGTCTATTTGACTAAATCTAACCTCAACATGCTGCAACAACAACATTTACCTCAACTTCAGAAGAGCTTCTGCTTGCTGTTTGATTGTTTTTCTCCATGTTTCTCTTCTTGTGCATTTCTTTCAGCACATCCTGGAACTGTACTTTTTTATTTGCGTTTTTCTATAAGGGAAAAGATGAGTAAAAATTTATTATAAAGCCCTTTTTTTGGAGGGGGGGTTAGGATTTTTTTTCTGCCTTGGTATTTACAGAGGGTTTAGTTCGTTCCTGTTCCTCTTTTTTTTTTTTTTTTTTTTTTTTTTTTTTTGCATCTGTGGGCTTTTCCCTATTTTGAAAACAATGGATTCATCAAACATGAGTTAAAACAGAAGAGAGAGACCTTGTCGTTTTTGGATGTCTTTCTGCAGATGTTCATATTGCAGCCATACTAGAACAGAAAGAGAAAGGTTAATTTCACGTGAGCACAAACTGACTTTCAGTCCGGCTTGTACAATAGATCACATTAAAATAAATGTGTCTGTGATTCACCTTCTTTAGAATGATGAGCGTCACTATAGTCAAGCTGTAGACAGCCATGAGGACAAATGATACCGACACGATTTTTCCCATCACTGTTTTAGTATTTTCTAAAAAAAAGAAAGAAAGTGAAGGCGTCGTCTTCATTTTAATGACTGTAAAATGAGTTTTCTCTCTAAACAGTCCTTACCTCTCACTACAAGAGTTGCTCCCTCCCCTACAAACGGTGTGCAGCACCCATTCTGAGTTGCTGCGGCACAGAAGTACATCCCGCTGTCACTCGCTTTAAGTGAATTAATTTGAAAAGACGCTTCTCCTTGGTACTTTTTACTCATATGAAGCGGTAGAGAGACATTCTCTTTGAACCAGTAAAATTCTACTGAACACTTGGAAATAACTGTACAATTGAAAACAGCTTCTTCCCCTATTTTCTTCCAGATTATGTTGTTTGACTGTGATATGTTGACATGACATGTATCCTTGCCAGCTGCAATAAACAGGCAAAAGAGAATCAATATGAATCACACCCAGCCTTTTACATATATTTCCTAGAGGAATTGTTTACAGACGGCAAAGATATGAAAATGATCTTACCTGTGACCAACAGGTGGGCGAGCAGGAGAGACAGCCAAAACAACCGGTCCATGTCTGCGGCTTGAAAGACACTGAATGATCTCATGATTCCTTGTATCAGCCGTTTTTTTTTAAATGGCTGACAACATGGGAAGTGGTAGACTGAACTTCCTCAAGTCTACTAGTTCCTTCTTATTTTCCTGTATTGTGCAGCTCTACAGTACAATTAATGGATTTGTATATATTCAAAGCGTTTATTGTATTTATGGTAACATGATATTATGAACTACTGTACTACTAGTATTTACTGTTTAAAATGTAAGTACATTTAATTGATTTCACGCTCTTAAATGAAGGATTGCGAGGTTTGGTGTCACTGGCGATGGGGAATCACAAATAGCCCCATCACCCCTTATTACCCAACATGGGCAACATTTTTGCGTGTAGACACAAATGTCAACTCATGCTGTGCACACATGATGGCGCAATCTAGGAACGGTAGAACAATAACTTTGAATTATTGAGAATGTGTAGAGATTTGGTGACAGGACTCCGGCAGTAATAATATCATGCAAGGTTATGCGGAAAGTAAATAACTCAGTGCAAGTCAATAAAGCTGAATGTGTAGTTTTGGAGAAATATGTATGAAGCAATCGTGCTCACACAAGAGAGTAAATTCTATGAATTTTGTTTTCGCTGATTTTATTTTCCCCACATTTTGTTATTTATGCATCTACACTGCCTTGAAAGAGGATTTACCACATTCCTGACTTCTTAGCTTTTTTGCATATTTGTCACATTTCACGTTTCATAATAATCAAACACAACCTCAGTAAAAACAGAATTACGTTTTTAAATGATTCTTTTCATTTATCTATTATCCAAACCTACTCATCCCTGCCTAAAAAATTGCCCCGCTAACCTAATTATGAGGTTGTGACCAATTTGACAGCAAGTACTGCCAGACACTCATGCCACTTCCCTTCACCCTCTTGTAAATCATTACTTAACTGTGATTAACCATATTTTTGGCCTGACAATTGCCAGACCTGCTGACTCAAGAAATACATATCTGGCACAGTAAAGTGGGGTAGAAATATCCGAAAAAGCCAGCACATCATGCCCCAATCTAAAGAAATTTAAGAACAGGTGAGGAACAGTCATAGACATCTATCAGTCTGGAAAGAGTTAAAAAATAAAAACACGTTTCTGAGGCTTTGGGGCTCCAGTGAACCACCCGGTGAAGACCGTTATTAACAAATGGAGAAAACTTGGAACACTGGTGAGCTTACCAGGAGTGCCCTGTGAGCCAAAATTACTCCAAAAGAGCATTGAGGACTAATTCACAAGGTTACAAAAGAATCCGGAATGACATCTAAGGAACCGAAGGCTTCATTTGGCTCAGTTAAGGTCAGAGTTCATGCTTCAACAATAGGAAAGAGACCAGGCAAAAATGGCCTCCATGGGAGGAGAAAACCACTGATGACTAAAAAGATCACAAAGCCTGGTCTTACATATGCCAGAAAAAACATTTTGATGAGAGCATTTCATAAAAAGAAAATCATATCAACAGCCAGTTCTTGCTGCCAAGGATGGCACAGCCAGTTATTAGGTTTATGGGGTTTACAAGTCTGTGATGACCCTCCTCATTCAACCAGGGCTCATGTTCTCAGCGTCGTGCTTGTTGTGGGCGGGTCCTCTCCTGCTGTCACTCATTCTCTGGTCCAATGCAAATCTGTCTATGTGTTTTGTCCCGCCCCCTTCCACGTCGACCTGCACTCTCGCCATATTTTCAAGCCCGTGAATCCCGGTGTGTTGTGCCTCCAAGTTGAGCAGAAGAATCTTTCACACCAGGCAGGATCAAGCGTGACCCGTTTCAAAGTCCACGTTAGCTTCTCAGCTGTGTCTCTGTTATTTTTCTTTTTGCAGCTATGAACATCTTCAGGCTCACAGGAGATCTTTCTCATCTGGCTGCTATCATCATCCTGCTACTCAAAATATGGAAAAGCAGGTCGTGTGCAGGTGAGCACTGGATATAGCTTTAATATAAATGCTACAGTGAGGTTTTCTAATGTCACTAGTTCCGTTTCACTTGTGTTAATCGATAAAAAAAATCTGATCTTTTAAGGCAGCAACCTCTAAGCTACCTACCTAGCAATGCTAACGTTTCCTCTTCATTCATTTGAAGCAGCGGCTAATAGCTGCTGAATGGGCTAACTGATGATGGCAGCTAAAAAGTGCTGCCTGCATCTCCATCACAAGCTACTACTAAGTTTGCTGCAGTTAGACAGTGAAATATTAAAGTTGGTGGAAAATATAACGCAGACACATCAAAGTAACGGTTGACTTTGAAGGAATTCCTTTTGTACGTTAATCGTTCTCCGATCTGTGGATTGAGTGCGGTCAGTTGGGTTCCTACTGCTTACTGGACAATTAAGCACATTAATGGAACCTTTAACAAATATATTTAGAATAACTTTTTGCGGTTTCTGCTTCTACGTTTCAGCACCACCCCCTCCACCTCACATCCATTTACTCCTGCTCGGATAGTTTGACTGTTTAAGTGTGAGGGGCTCGATTTTTTGGGTCTGGCTTCTGACGTGGCGTTCTAGAAAGCGCTACGGAAGTAGATACCTGCTAAAAAGAGTTTGTACAAAGTTTTACTTATTTAAAAATGCATTTTATGCTTATAGACTCACATAAAAATTTAGGCATTAATAATAATAACTAACAACATAGGCAGCAGTGATGCAGTCTATGATTATCTAAAGTCCTAGATAAGTCATAGAAGGGGGCGGTTTTGTGTCCCACTTTCGATAAAGATTTGTGATTGATTAAAAAAGTTGACGCATGCGTTTTGGGTGAAAAGCTAAAACCTGAAGAATATGTAGCTTTGTGTTAAATCTGGAGGTACTGGAAGTTTAAAATATTGATTGATTTATTAAAACGTATAGGTCTTAACAGTCACTTACACGACTCCTCATGGAGATCCCCAATAAAACGAAACCAAGGGAAAATCTAACTTGTGTTGAGGAAGAGATTACTCAAAGTGAATCTGAGAGGCTGTTAATTGAACTGGTCTGTCATTAAAATTGAAAGACAATGAATATGCACTCAGCCTGACATCAACATACAATGAACATACAAAAAATTAGCTTTTTTTCTGAATATACACTCTTAACATATAACATCCTCTGATCTGAGGTCATTGATTTTAATGACCAATAATTTTGAATATTGTCTGCTTGGTAGAAACTGGTTGAAAAAACACGTCTGTTTATAAAGAGTGTCTCCTATTATTTATTTATTTTTATTTATTTCCCCACGTTGCCTGTCTCTTACCACTGCCACCAGTAAATCAGGGCACACGATGACCGACCCAAAATACCCTTAAAAAGTGTGATATCAGTTAAGAATATAAAGAACATGGATCAAAACATTTGACGTTGTTCAGGAAAGATTGTTATCGATTCCAAAAAGACACACCAAACACGCCAAACTCAAACATGCCACAGAGAGTGAAGATGGCACTTGCTGAAAACCCCCGATGTTTATCAGGAAGAATGTCGAGCAAACACTAGTTGAGATTCCTGGAGAATTAGGACCTGATTGTGGTTTTGAGGTGGTGCATCATGTTCTTGCATCATGTGTACCATGTATCATGGGAAGATGCAGGGTACACTTTGGACAGGACATGAAGTCTGATAACAGTTTTACTCATGCTCACAGATATGAACAATTCACAGCCACTTAAAAAAATAAATAAATCTAATCTCCATGTATTTGGAATACGTGGGAAAAACTGTCCTATGGGCAAATCAGGACAGGCTGACATCACTCATTATTCCATTAACCCTTTAAAATGAATCCAAACGAAAAGAAACGGTCTTGTTTTTTGAACTCTTGAGACTTCGGAGTTTCATCTTTTTTCCAGCAGATGTCACTGTTCAATAAAGAAAAAACATGATTTGTTTTGCCCAGGCTGTTTGTGAAGCTTTGTGTGAACTGCTGAGGTATATGTCAGCCTAAACTGTGTTTCTGCTTGATATTTTTCTTAAAGGCATCTCTGGAAAGAGCCAAATTCTGTTTGCTCTTGTGTTCACCACACGTTACTTGGATCTGTTCACCTCTTTCATCTCCCTGTATAACACATGCATGAAGGTAAGACACCGCCAACCACACAGCCCTGACCCTCACATAGGTTTCACCATTTCTCCCAGAACACTCCAGTGACAGGCTGTTCTTTGCTGTTTACCAGCTGATCTACATCGGTTGCGCATATGCCACCGTATACCTAATCTACGCGAAGTTCAGGGCCACCTACGATGGAAACCACGACAGTTTCAGAGTGGAGTTCCTGGTGGTTCCTGTCGGGGGTCTTTCTGTTCTCATTAACCATGACTTCGCTCCCCTGGAGGTGAGTTCAAACTGCTGTATCGCAGTCAAATTGTGAGGCACATGATCTATTCCAAACCAGACATTTTGGGAGTAAATGTAAAATTGTGTTCCTGAATATGTAAATGTCTTCTGCAGATCCTGTGGACGTTCTCCATCTACCTGGAGTCTGTGGCAATTCTGCCTCAGCTCTTCATGATCAGCAAGACCGGGGAGGCTGAGACGATCACCACCCACTACCTGTTCTGCCTGGGGCTGTATCGGGCCCTTTACCTCTTCAACTGGATCTGGCGTTTCTACTTTGAGGGCTTCTTTGACATGATTGCCATAGTGGCTGGTGTGGTCCAGACTGTCCTCTACTGTGACTTCTTCTATCTTTATGTCACCAAAGGTGGGTTTAAGCATCGATATTATTCAGATATTGGCTAATTTGTTATTATTTATATAGACGTGAAATATGTGGGGACACTTTAGTTGATGTAGTTGCTCTTCGTGCCCTCGCTGGCCCTGAAATCATTCCTTAAATTTGATGAAAGGGATGAGTGTAAACATCCAGTGTCTTGTTCCCTGGAAAACCCTCATCCTAGAGTTCAGGCTACGCTAATCTGACGTTTCAGCAGCGCAAGTTTCCTGAAAGAAAATTCTCCAAAGTTATGGCTGTTTAAGACAAAATTCCCTCCTTATCTTACTGTAAATCGAGTGTCCCGGGAAAGGCATAAAGGAGATGTTGTGCAATGATTTGGAAATTCCCAGCTGGTTTGATGGTTGTTAGCGTCAACTGAACTTGTATTTTATTATTATTTAATATTCTTTCTATTTTACAAAGCCAAATTATAGTGCTTTGAAAACCCACCCATGCATTTCCTTCGGCTTATCTAATTCAGGGTCATGGGGGTGGCTGGAGCAAATCCCAGCTGGCACAAATCAAAAGGCAGGATGCAGCCCGAGCAGCTCGCCAGTCTGTCAAAGGGCTTTCAGAGCCATTAACACCAATTCACTGTTTAAACAGCGTTATTAGAGAAAACTGCTGCATCTGTGGAGACACTCGTTTGTCACTACAGAGATCTTTAAAACTCCAATTTGATGTTTTTTGTAAGTTTGTTACATTTTAACTCAACTTAGTTGATATTTTTTAAGTTCCTTTTTTAAATGGATCTCATTTTGTTGGTTGTTAGTTGTAGCTTGTTGATTGGGGCAACTTTGGATGATTTTTTTTATCATCCTCATCTGGAACTTTCAGTTGCTCCCTTATTTTTGACCTTTTTAAAAGGTCATCACAGCTGATGGATCCGCATGTTTGATTTGGCACATTGGATGCCTTTCCTGACGCAATCCCAATCTCATTTAATCAGGCTCGTCCCATAGCTTGTGACCCCCTGGGTTTGTGTCCTTTCCCAGAAATAAACCAGGGCTCTCATTTAAGGCATCCATATAAAAAATGATTAGCAAGTGGATTGAACATGAGAAATATGTGTTTTTCATTCATCAACACGTCAGAGGAACTTTTATTCTCTGCTCGGGGGACATAGTTCCTGGAACAGTTTAACTCAAAAGAGCCAGAGGGCATTCTTAACTGCTGTGAACAAGCTTGACGTCACCCAGAAAATCTCTGGCTTTTCCTGAAAACTCACGCTTGTATTCATCAAATGTGACGGCTGCGCAAAACTACACACTTGGATGTACTTGTCCTTTTGCTCCCGCACAATGGGGGGCTCACACATCTTTCTGTTTGCTGTTTAAAGGATTTTTCTAATGATCAATTAACCTTTTTAACATGAAAGCTTGTATCAGGTAACGTCACACTGTTTGAATGCAAAAGAGAGAGTTGCTGGAAATGAAAATGATTCGTTTTAAAATTAATGTTTAATTTGTAGCATTAGTGATCGGTTCATCTTTAAAAGACAGCTTTCCCAAAGCCTTTGAGCCACAAAGAGGGAACACAGACTGAGGAATGGTCCACTTTTAAGTGATCTTACATGTGTAGTGTCAGTGCATAGTGGAATAAATAACGTGTGGCTGCAGGAATAAAGATGGCTCTCACCTGATGACTGTCTAACTTTATATCCCTCAGTGTTGAAAGGCAAGAAGCTGAGCCTGCCAGCGTAAAAAAGCATGGAAGGAGACGGCGACTCCGAGCAGACTCAGGAGGTGTGGAGAGGAAGTCATGGATTCTCATGACCTGTAGTAAAAGACGCCTGAGACAGAGAGCCAACTATCGGGGGGAAAAAACACTAGTCTTCTTGATGATTACTGATGGAACTGGTAAATGCCAACAAACACCAGAGCTGAACAAAGATCAGTCCAGATCAACAATTGGATTTTTGTGTTCAGCATCTTGCCTTAAGCTTTTTTTCATTGCTGTTCAAATAGGAGAAAAGGATTTGGTTTTTTGTTTTTGTGCGTTTTTCCGCTACATGTGAGGTGTATGCGCTTTTTTTTTTTCTTTTTTTTTTTAGTTTTTTTTTTAATTTTCTTTTTTTTCCTTTTTTTTTTTTAAATTTTTTATTTTTTATTTTTATTTTTAAAAGAAAAACATCATCCATGGTGGTCGACTTTGATAAGTACCTTGTTTGACTTGGTAATGAAATGCACAAAATGTACAGTCTTATTAAAGAGTGAGATAAAGAGTGATGTATCAGAGTGCCTGATAAAGTTCTCACAGTTTCTCACAGTATTTTTTTTTTTAATTCTTTTTACATTTGCATTTTTTTAAGGTATGCATATCCTCTAATACATGTATCAAGTTTTTTTTTTCTGTAATGTTTAAAGAGGTCAACATAATTTCGCACCAGCATGCTCATTATTTTGTAAAACATGGCTTTCTAAATGAACATTTTAACAGAATTAATGGTTTGATCTTAAATTCAAGAAGTAACCCATGAAATGAATGACTTTAATGCCAGCAATCATTTCATGGCAGGTATCAGTATTTTCCCAGTGGTGGCTGTCTCGAATAAGGATGCTTGGTAACGGTTTTTCTTCTGCTCACTGTTCTTTGTTATGTAGCTTCACACAGTCTTGAATAAATGCTGCATCACATTTCTAGATGCCGACAGAGCACAAACTCTCACTGCACCCCGGCAACAAACTCATGAATGCCTTCCGGTGGCGACGCGCCAGTTACATGGATCCTGAAATGTTGGGAATGGGGACAAAACTAACAGCCACTTTTCCCACACTGGGGATGCTTCCCTGTTTATCCTCCAGCACATTGTCACATCTCAGTTGTTACCTGTATGGCTCAGTTATTAAGAAGGTGCGATGGTCACCAACGGGTGCATTGCTAAAAAGGCCTCTCGTTTCTTTTTATAGTAGCGTTCCTAAATAATTCATTTTATTCTTCTTTTTTTTTTTTTTTTTTTGCATGTTATCACCTCCATTAAAGATTTTATGAGAATCATATCTAGTGTGTGTGAGTGATTTTTATTTTTCCTTTTTCCAATCAGAATTGTAACGTCTTTTGTTAAATATATAATCTGCAAAGGTACGAATGATGACCAGAGAAAGAAAAAAAAATAGGTCCCGAAGGAGGCAAGAGGAAAGAAATGAAGGAAGAAAGGTAGATGAACTGCCAGAGATTCAATTCAATTTTATTTATATAGCGCCAAATCACAACATAAGTCGCCTCAAGGCACTTCATAGATACAGAGAAAAACCCAACAATCATATGACCCCCTATGAGCAAGCACTTTGGCGACAGTGGGAAGGAAAAACTCCCTTTTAACAGGAAGAAACCTCCGGCAGAACCAGGCTCAGGGAGGGGCGGCCATCTGCTGCGACCGGTTTGGGTGAGAGAAGGAAGACAGGATGAAAGACATGCTGTGGAAGAGAGACAGAGGTTAATAACAGATATGATTCAATGCAGAGAGGTCTGTTAATACATAGTGAGTGAGAAAGGTGACTGGAAAGGAAAAACTCAATGCATCATGGGAATCCCCCGGCAGCCTAAGTCTATTGCAGCATAACTAAGGGAGGATTCAGGGTCACCTGGTCCAGCCCTAACTATATGCTTTAGCAAAAAGGAAAGTTTTAAGCCTAATCTTAAAAGTAGAGATAGTGTCTGTCTCCCGAATCCAAACTGGAAGCTGGTTCCACAGAAGAGGGGCCTGAAAACTGAAGGCTCTCCCTCCCATTCTACTTTTAAATACTCTAGGAACAACAAGTAGGCCTGCAGAGCGAGAGTGAAGTGCTCTAATAGGGTGATATGGTACTACAAGGTCATTAAGATAAGATGGGGCCTGATTATTTAAGACCTTGTATGTGAGGAGCAGGATTTTGAATTCAATTCTGGATTTAACAGGAAGCCAATGAAGGGAAACCAAAATAGGAGAAATATGCTCTCTCTTTCTAGTCCCTGTCAGTACTCTTGCTGCAGCATTTTGGATTAGCTGAAGGCTTTTCAGTGAGTTTTTTGGACATCCTGATAATAATGAATTACAGTCGTCCAGCCTGGAAGTAATAAATGCATGAACTAGTTTTTCAGCGTCACTCTGAGACAGGATATTTCTAATTTTAGAGATGTTGCACAAATGGAAGAAAGCAGTCTTACATATTTGTTTAATATGTGCATTGAAAGACATGTCCTGGTCAAAAATGACTCCAAGGTTCCTCACAGTGTTACTGGAGGCCAAGGTAATGCCATCCAGAGTAAGAATCTTGTTAGATACCATATTTCTAGGCTGTTCAGGGCCGAGTACAATAACCTCAGTTTGATCTGAATTAAGAAGCAGAAAGTTAGCGGCCATCCAGGTCTTTATGTCTTTAAGACATTCCTGCAGTTTAACTAATTGGTGTGTGTTATCTGGCTTCATGGACAGATAGAGCTGGGTGTCATCTTCATAGCAGTGAAAATGTATGCTATGTCTTCTAATGATGCTGCCTAAGGGAAGCATGTATAATGTAAACAGAATTGGTCCTAGCACTGAACCCTGTGGAACTCCATAATTAACCTCAGTGTGTGAAGAGGACTCTCCATTTACATGCACAAACTGGAGTCTATTAGATAGATATGATACAAACCACTGCAGCGCAGTACCTGTAATACCTACAGCATGTTCTAATCGCTCTAATAGGATATTATGGTCGACAGTATCGAATGCTGCACTGAGGTCTAGCAGGACAAGCACAGAGATGAGTCCACTGTCAGAGGCCATAAGAAGATCATTTGTAACCTTCACTAAAGCTGTTTCTGTGCTGTGATGAGCCTTGAAACCTGACTGAAACTCGTAAAATAAACCATTCCTCTGCAGATGATCTGTTAGCTGTTTGACAACTACTCTTTCAAGGATTTTTGATATGAAAGGAAGGTTGGAGATTGGCCTGTAATTAGCTAAGACTGCTGGGTCTAGAGATGGCTTTTTGAGTAAAGGTTTAACTACAGCTAGCTTGAAGGCCTGTGGTACATAGCCGATCATTAGAGATAGGTTGATCATATTTAAGATCGAAGAATTAATTAATGGCAGGACTTCTTTGAGCAGTTTTGTAGGAATGGGGTCTAAAAGACACGTTGATGGCTTGGAGGAAGTAATTATTGAAGTTAACTCAGAAAGATCAATTGGACAAAAAGAGTCTAACTTAATATCAATGGTACTAAGAGTAGCTGTAGATAATATTACATCTGTGGGATGATTACTGGTAATTTTTTCTCTAATGATAAAAATTTTATTTGTGAAGAAGTTCATGAAGTCATTACTAGTTAACGTTAAAGGGATGGTTGGGTCAAAAGAGGTCTGACTTTTTGTCACCCTGGCTACAGAGCTGAAGAGAAACCTGGGGTTGTTCTTATTTTCTTCAATCAGTGATGAATAGTAAGATGTTCTGGCTTTGCGGAGGGCTTTCTTATAAAGCAGCAAACTATTTCTCCAGGCTAAATGATGATCCTCTAAATTTGTGACACGCCATTTCCTCTCCAGCTTACGAGTCATCTGCTTTAGGGTACGTGTTTGAGAATTATACCACAGAGTCAGGTACTTCTGATTAGAGACCTTAGTTTTCACAGGAGCTACAGTATCCAGAGTCGTACGTAGTGAGGAGGTGAAATTATTAACAAGATAATCGACCTCTGTTGGGGTAGCGTTCAGATAGCTGCTCTGCTCTATGTTGGTACAGGTCATTGAAGATGATAACAGTGGGTGGATTATATTCTTAAACTTAGTTACAGCGCTTTCAGAAAGACATCTACTGTGATAAAGTCTACTCTCCACTGCTGTGTAATCAATTATTGTAAATGTCAATGTTATCAGGAAATGATCAGACAGCAGAGGGTTTTCAGGAAACACTGTTAAATGTTCAGTTTCTATGCCATATGTTAAAACAAGATCTAGAGTGTGATTAAAGTGGTGGGTGGGTTCTTTTACATTTTGAGTGAAACCAATTGAGTCTAATAACAGATTAAATGCCATGTTGAGGCTGTCATTTTTAGCATCTACATGGATGTTAAAATCACCCACAATAATTATTTTATCTGAGCTCAGAACTAAATTAGATATAAAGTCTGAGAAATCAGACAGAAACTCTGTGTAAGGCCCAGGTGGACGATAGATGATAACAAGTAAGACTGGTTTCTGAGTTTCACAGCTGGGGTGGACAATGTTAAGCATCAGGCTTTCAAATGAATTAAAAGTCTGTCTTGGTCTTTCATTAATTAATAGGCTGGTGTGAAAAATTGCTGCCACACCGCCCCCTCGGCCTGTGCTTCGAGATTTCTGGTAGTTAGAATGACTCGGGGGTGTTGATTCATTTAAACTAACATAATCATCCTGCTGCAACCAGGTTTCTGTAAGGCAGAGTAAATCAATTTGTTGATCAATTATTAAGTCATGTACTAACAGAGACTTGGAGGAGAGAGACCTAATATTTAATAATCCACATTTCACTGTTTTACTCTTTGGTTCAGATGTGGATACTGTATTGTTCTTTCTTTGTGATTGTTTATGTTTAAGTTGTTTGTTGCTGGTTTTTAGTTTGTTTTTTGTCTGTTTGGGAGCTGACACAGTCTCTATGGAGATGGGTTTTTGGGGTGGTAGCAGGAGGAGAGAAGCTGCAGAGAGGCGTGTAAGACTGCAACTCTGCTTCCTGGTCCCAACTCTGGATAGTCATATTTTGGGGGGTTTAATAAATTTGTCCATATACAGTTTAAACAAAATGGGATTTGTCAGGATTTCCGTATCACTCACTCTTACTTTTCATATATTCGAATTGAAGATACTGTCGAGTACACGTGGTGTGTTCAGCCTCAGCCTGGACTTTCTCATCCTTGTCCCAGTAACTCTTCCAAGAACAACTCGGGAGCAGGTTTTCCAGGTTTTGGAGATGGTACTGGAAGCATGGTTGCAATGTACCAGAGCCCTTTCTATGCTGTTTGTACTGAAAGAAGGTTGGTGTGGGAGCTTGTTTCTGCCACTGGAAAAAGATTTTTTTTTGCCGCCAATAATTCAAAATCTTCAGTTTATTGTATTGAAAGTAAGATATTTTGAGAATTTTTTTCGGTGGTTGAAGCATCCATAGAGTTGGTGTAAACCATGCTGCTTCCCTCCTTTTAATTTCTACTTCTGTCTATAACATAGCCTTTGCAAGTAGCAGACACCATTTCCAGCAGTTATACCTGAGTGGCTGTATCATCAAATGTGATACAGCCCAGGGAGGAATGGTCCAAAACGCCTCTATCACTTCAGCTTTCATAGAAAACACTGGAGAAACACTAACATAGTTTGAGCTACTCCCTTGCCCTGAGGGCGGACAAAATGAATCCACACTTGATTTGGCACAGATTTTACACAAGATGCCCTTCCTGACGCAAACCTCCCATTTACGCAGGCTCGTGACCCCTCCCGAGGCTGCATTCATGTCTTTTCCCAGAAACAAACCAGGGATCAAACAACTAATGAACATCATTATCGCTAAATTCGACAAGTTCACTTACTCCAGCTAAAGCCAGATAAACCCCAGATGTGACTTGGATGAAGCGAAGACCAGATGGTTTTTGATAATAAGAGAAATAAAGTACAGAAATGTTGATAGAATAGTGAAACATACCATACAGCGTGCACTGGGTTCAGTTTACCCCAACAATGTTTAATCTGTGTTCAGTCATGATGCAGTCTGATGCACAATATGCAGTATGGATAAACATCTTCTCAGTACATGGAGTTTGGCCTCATTATGATTGATATCACACCAATAAACAGCTGTGTACAGTAAATAACTACAACTGCATGTTCTACACAACATTTGTCACCATTCTTTATTTTTTGGAGCGACCCATCAGAATATTTTCACCCCTGTTTGGACAGAAGACAGCGTTCCTCTTCACACGTAACAGCAAACATAAACACATGACAGTCATTTTGGTGCATTTCACTTAACATCAAGTAGCTGTACACTGTAGTCGAACACACAAACATATCGGCATTTCCATTCTAACAAAATGTTCATCTGTAATGAAGTAGTGCATGACCTTTTTCTTTGGAGGGGAGGGGAGAAATAAAGTAACACTGCAAGTGCATGAGTTCCCCCTTTTCTCTAGTTCTTGAAATGAGCCTCACATAAAGCCTCCCTCACTGGTCAATGAGCCCTCACACTGAATGTTTTTTGAGAGCTTTTAAAACTGGACGCTACAAATAAGGGATGGATAAATAACACAGGCACACTACTACACAGCTGTAAGTCTTCACACAATCAAAGGAGTGGCCATTAAAAGAGTGCACGTTTAAAACACCTCGTCATCGGCTTCACTCTGCAGATCGGAACGCTGCCTGCGTCTTTGGCATTTGATTAAAACAAGGCTGCTTGACTTAGCAAATGAGGTAGGTTCAATATTAGCTATTCCATGGGCCTCTCTCTTTCTCCACTACAGTGAGACTATTGAAATAATAACAATATTAGGCTTAAGACATACAATAACAATGAGATCTGTTACAACAGCAGATTTCAAACAAAACACCATAGTGCACGTTCAGGAGTCTGTATCACTGCATCGCAACCTCCTGGATTCAGCAGGGCTGACTCAAAACTTCAGGCAGGCAGAAGAAGAAAAACTAGTTGGCCTTCGAATCCTTCTCTGTTGAAGTTTCACACTCTGTCTTCTCGCCCTCGATTACACCTTTCTGTTATCGAAGAGAAAAACTGATTACATCCACTAAGAAAACAAATGTTTCCAATGCAAGCTACAAACTTTTTAACATTACCCGATGATATGAAAATGTATGCCTGTTTATGTCTAAAAAGGACCTGCCATGTTCCTTATGCTCCTTATTTTCTGTTACATATTACTAGCGCAGGGTTGGACCCCTGCTTGCCTTCAGAGCTGCCTTAATTCTTCATGGCACAGATTCAACGAGGTGGTGGAAATATTCCTCAGATTTTGGTCCATTATCAAGAAGCTGAAGAAATGTACCTAATAAAGTGACGACTGAATGTATACAGTTCATATTTAATAAGTCAAAAGTTATCTGCAAGCAACACCTGTGAGCCAGTAGCTCATCTCTCAGGCAGCCAATCAGAAGAGAGATGTCTTTAAGGGAGCTAAAAGGTTGTTTCAGACAGTGAATGAAGGTCTGATGAATGTCAGAGCTACTTTAGTAGAGCTCATGAATAATAACATTGAACTTAAAATGAGTATAATAGATCCACTTTAATTTACAACACAAACTTTGTTCCAAACAAGGCAACTAAACTCATGCTTAATTGTCAGTACGTTACCTTTGTCAGATGTGGGTAATAACGGTTCAACAGGCTGAAAGTGGTGGCATGCAAAACATTGACGACGGCCGAGGCCACGATGGCGAAGAGGGCGATACCAGAGAGCACCCAGAGCAGAGCCAACCCTCCGACAAACAACAGGAATGCTGAGAGAGCAAACACAGGTGACAGGTTTGTGACTACCAGGTGGTGCGGTGTCATAAAATGCTACAGCGCAAGGGTGAGCACACCTACCCTCACAGAAAACAAAACCCACTGCAGATATCATCATGGTCACAACAGCAAAAGTGACAAAGAGTCCAACAGGCACTGCAGCCATAGCGCAGAACATCAGAGCTGTGAGAGCTACAAACGAGTGGCTGCTGAGGTACCGCCCAAGTCTCGTATTCAGCAACCGTGCTACCTGTAAGAGATCAGGTTTCATTGCAGCTGCAAGACAAACCATCAGCTGATGCACACAAATTAGTGAAAACATAAAAGACTTTGACAAGTGGAGGTGTGAAGTTTTGGCTTACCCTGGGGTCATCTTTAAAGTGTTTCACCAAGGCCGTCCATCTTTTCTTCAGCTGCTCAAAGTCAGCCCCACTCTCACTGCTGCTGCTCTGCATCTTCACACAGGTCTGAAGTGACTGAGAAGGAGGAAAAGCACACACAGTCAATCTGGCTGCTTAAATCCCAACACTTAGCTTCCTATTTAAAAGTTACTCCAACGGCTCAACACATCCTCAGTTCAGCCCCAGTAACAATAAAAACTAGCTCAGAAACAAAATCTGGGATAAAGCTAACAACTGTTGTGAACTTCTGTTGCCGTTCACTGGACGAAAGTAACTTTCATTACACACTTTTTAAAACATATAACACAAGTTCTGCTGTGAGGTACAAACCTTAAACGGAGTCTCGGCAGCTCACAACATGAGAGAGAAATCACGAATGTCTCGTGGCTGCTTAAAACACGTCCACGGAAACAACACACCCATTTAAAAACGCACATCTCCTTTCTTCTCGTCCCGCCTCCTCCTTCTTCCTCTTCACAGAAACTCAGAAAGGGTTCTCGATGTTAACGCTGCTACCTAGTGGTGGCCTCAGGTATTGCAGCTCTAGGTGGCTAGCAAGAGCAACGGAGCAAAGAAAATTAAAAACAGTATAATCTACAATAAAGGTAACCTAGTCCCATACTGAAGGCTTTGTCGTGTGAGGGAGTGCATTAAAAAATAAAATATTAATAATTATAACAGTGACAAAATAATACAAAATGAATTTAATTTTTTTTTTTTTTTAAATACACTCCTTACTCTGTAAAATGAAACTTTAGCTCTTCCCCACCCTGCACTTTCATTTGTTTTGGAGAAAAGAAATGACTGATGGCCCCAAAAAGTGGATTCTGTTCATCGTTTTCAGTGGGAGAAACGTTGCAGCGTCACTCATCCAAGGGTCTTCTTCACTTGGATTCCTTTTTGGGATTTCCCTACCTGAAGACTGCACATGAATCAAGACACTTTGTGACTGATGATATCACTCTGTGACTCTACCGCAGAATAAAATCTGGATGCAAGGATGCAGGAATCAAACATCTGGAGTGACCAAATATTTGCATTGCCCTCTAAAACCGTTTTTAAAAGATTTAAATCAAGTTAAATAAATGAGAAAATAAATGTGAACAATAGATTTCACTTCCAAAATAATAAACCAGCAGCAACTCCAAAATAAGCATGGCTAGTCATGTGTACTTATTTATTTCCTAATATTAGGGAAATATATTTTTCCCACAAGGAAACATATACAGATAGGTAACCATAAGGCAGTAGAATTAAGTATATAGTAATAAAATGTCTATAATGAAAACACATATCGTTTGTACCTGACCCTAGACAAACTCATGTATATTTACTGTCCTCTAGTGGCAAAAATGATACTTTGCACACCATAACATCACTGATACAGTCATTTATGTTTAAAATGTAAAAACAAATAATAACTTGATAATAACATGTAATACTTTCATTGCTAATGCATTAATAATGATGTGGAGCTTACGATCACTGCTTCACGTTATATTGATGCTACCTCTTATTTTGCCATTAACTGATTATTGGAACAGTGAAGTTTCTTCCCAGGTTGTTCTCCTGTTCCTTTTCAGCGGTGACATTTCTATACCCTCAAATGTATTTCCACCTGCACAGCTGCGTGTCTTCCCTTCCTCCTCAGACATATTATTCACTGTCATTAAATGATGCAGTCAGTAATTATGATGGATGCCGGTGCCAGCCTTCTCTGCTTCGGCTTAATTGTGCCATAAAACACAAATGGACTTAATTGAGTTGGTCACGAGGTCACGAACGATCAAATGATTTGTTCTTGCCGTTTTGTTTTTATTGTCACGGGAGCAAAACGGAAATCAGCGAAGAATAAACGTGCATTTCTGGAAGTGTGCTTCAGTAGAAAGCAAACACAAGCAGGTGACATCATTATCTGAGGTTACTCAGCACCTCTGATGTGGAGTAACCTCAGCAAACGGTACCTTTTGAATATGCCCTCATATTGACTGCCGAGGCTTTGTAGCAGGTGCTTTATTATCAGCAGTTCCCCTGAGATCCTGCAGGGGGAGTTCCTATTTCACTTAGAGTCTGTCGGGCTGAAATGGCCCTTTAAAAATAATGACCACACTGTTTAGCTCTCAGCTCTGTGCTGCTATTAGATGGCAACAGTAAGATTTCTCTCTGAAGACTGATCGGAATATCAAATGACTGAGCTTCACCCCGCCGCTGATTACTTCCTCGGTAAAAGATAGCAGATATTACCACAGGTGCCCACAAATTACGTTAAGTCCCTCGAGTTTTGGACGGCATTAAATTTTTGTGAGCACATAACTGCCAGGCATGGGCGAGCGAAACGGCAGGGCGATCTGTTCTGAATTACACCAAAGAGAGACACCCCTGGGACCAGTGATGACAACTTATTTGGAGCCTTTATAGCTGCTGGCCATACTAATTAATCACGCTGTTTGGTATTGTGTACAGGGGGAAGGTTCGGTGGGAGAGAGAAAAACCCCGCATCCACCTCTCCAGACTGCTAAACACCGTGAACTCAGTGAACCAAGGCTTTTCAGGAGGCACACAGGAGTTACACAAAAGGAGATTGTGTATGCAGTTAGAGCATCTGCACCCAAACAACAAGGGATTCCCAATAACTCAGCCCTGCACCCTTCACCCCACCCTCTGCAATCTCCTTGAATTTCAGGCTTTCATCTTTATGGCTCTTTCCCATCAGATTACACATTTCATAGTGGGAAACTCTGCAGGCTGGCTGCTGCACTGCATTCCACATAACTTCTGGCTGCCAACCAATGCATGCTTCATTAACACGACCCTGCCTGTCTGCTTGTTGAACTGCATTAAGCTTCATCTCCTGCCAAAGCTGTGAAACATCTCGCAGGGAGACCAGCCTCAAATCTCAGTCATCTGTCAAACACTCAGTAATCAATAAATCATTAAGAAACAAATGACACCTTTGAAGCAATTGACAGCCTATTTTTTGCAAATCTTTAATATTGTTTTGTAGTTGAAGTCAGTTTAAACAAAGCACCCCTCTTAAATTACAATTATTCAGTAACAAACAACAGGTGAGAACTCAAACAATATTATTCTAATTACTTTTCTCTTTGGATTATCTCCTCCAATGCGTTTTGTCCCCGAGCCTGAAATTGTGCACTGCTGCACTGCATGCCATCATACAGTGTTTTGTAGTAATGCATTATTTAGGAGGAAACATGTTGAAATCAATCAAATCACCATGGCAGTGCAGCATTCATTTTTCATCACTTAGAGCTGCAGTGGGCAACAAACCTTCAAGCAGCTGCCACCTCTCTGTTTTATGTCCCCTTTCACCAGTACATTATGCTACTCACCTGACCTGCTCGGATCAGTCCTCGCTTACCATCTGGATTAAAAAAAAAAAAAAAAATCTAGTCTTAAATTGGAGCTAGAGGAGGTGTAGAGGTTTAATCACCTTCAAAGTACATGGTCATTACACAATGCTAGAAGGTAATTATGGGCTTTTTTGCTCATTAGGCCAAAAACATGTGGTTTAAGTCTGCAAAATTAAAGGCACTTTGTTCAGCAGTGGTTTTTTAAAAATATATTACACTTGGTTCAAGCAGTGTGTCTTTTCAGTTTCTTATAAAACCCGTGTACTGATTTTTTATAAGGCTGAAACTACTACTGATGCTGAAATAATAAATGTCAAGCAGAACTAATAAGGGGGTTTCCCTTCTGTGACCAATGTGACTGAAGTGAATTGCCATGCATTTCTAAAACAAACCCTCTTTCACATCTCATTTAAGATCTTTAAGTATACAACTAAAATGGGATTTAAATGAGGTGAAATCATATTATCACTTTGGTTGTGCGCTAGGTTTAATTCATATATGCTTTGCGCTGGTCAAAATAAGACATCTCGATGCAACAGAGCTGTTCTGTGGCTCTGGAGAAACAGTGAATGACATGTGTGACGAGCAGCCTGCTCTCCCTTGAGCGTAGTTGAAAACGGAATGTTGTTAATATGTCTCATATACATGTGGCACGGAGATATATTTGACTGTCTAAGAGCAAATTGACTGCACGATATGTCTACTGGCATGTGTCAGGCTGCTCAACAGATTGCAACCAAAATGTGATTGATGGGCTGTCAGCAAATTCCAATTTGCATTCGCTGATTGTAAAAACTAATCACTGCGAGAGGAGGAGCGATGAAGAACCATGAAATAGTTGGAAATCTCCAGTGGTGCCCTGTTAACTGGTGCATGTCCAGCATTTTTTTTTATATCATTTGTTTGCTGATGTCTATCCCTTCGCTGACACACTGCAGTCAGTGCCTTCTGTGCATTATGAGAAAACGCGAGGGACCTGCTGCTTTTACTCGTCTGTGTTCGGCTTGTTCCATTCAATACCCACACCGCTCTCTCACATTTCCTCACTTTGTTCGCCTCTCTTTGAAGTTGCACAGGCGTGTTCATCCAACAGCTGGCCGCAGGAGAACAAAATGTCTTTGGAGTCTGCCCTGTGTCAAATACGATAGCCCTCATTGTCAGTGGTTGTCATTTTGCCAGATGAAGGGGGTTGTTTGTGCTTCCTGTCCTCCGACTGGGCTGAGTGAGAGGCTCAAAGGGAGCTCCCTGGAGGGTGGTAAAGGGCGCTGCAGAGGATGAAGTCAGAGCCCTCATCAGCCTCTTAAAGCTGACCAACAGCAGCAGCAGCACCACTGCACCCTCCCTCAAGAGGGGACACACGAGGAGATAATGTGTACTTGGTTAAAGCTCTCCATTCGTGGCAATAAAGGTGGTATTTTTAAAAGAAAAATGACCGCAGCAGCCCCGAAGCTCACCAGTTATGCTGAATCCGTAGCCTGAATAATGGACGAAGATTTCCTAACCTACTGGTTTCTCGTATTGCCATTGTGGGTTGTTTTTTTTGTCAGCCAGTGCTAGTAGGTTTGATTAGAGAGCTGAATCTGTCTGGATGTGCTGCACAGATGCATATACCTGGAGCGCAGATGTCTTGGACAAAACACCAGTGTTCTCTCATTGTCAGTGGTTGTCAACAAACTGATTGGCAAGGCTGGAAGCATCACTGGCCAGAATCTGGAGGTGTTTCAGTCAGCGAGGGACAGGAGACCCCTCAGAACAGGAACCTGAAATAGCAGTTTGCACAGGCTCGCTAAAAATCGCCAGATATCAATCCAGTAAGATACGCTTGGATGTGATGGAATGGGAGCTTCACATCATGGATGTGCTGCTGAAAGATTTGCAGCAACTGTGTGATATTTAATGTCAATATGGAAAATTTTTCATTATCGTGGTGACTCTATGCCACAAAGAATTAAGGCAGTTCTGAAGAAAAAAATAGGGCCTCCAACCTCGCACCAGCAAGGTGTACTTGATGAAGTGTACATATGAACATTTTTTGGTGCTCTGTATCCAGAGAGACTTTATTGCATCCTTATAACAGAGAACTGTCTGATCCTCAACCACGGTAGTCATTTATTCAAGCATACGGTGGGAGAAGATTAATTTCATGCAGGCGAACTTTTCTCTGATCAAACCGTTGAGTTGCTTAGTACCCAGTTGCATCTGCAGTTAATCCTTACTGTGAGAAAATCAACCTAGAACAAAAACAGTGAGCTTCTTCAGAGCAGAAATTAATGAATGCCCTGACACGCATGTGGAATCAATCTTTTCATGTACCTTCTGGCAATTAAATGCCTTCCCAGACGAGTTAGATTTTAGGAGTCACATGTTGCCTGTTTTCTTCTGTCCTCAGCATGTGCGTCTCTTTTGATAAACCCTAGCATCAGGCTTTTGATTTATCATCAAATACATCATAGACGGTAATTTAATTTGCGATACTTAATCAGTGTTTTCCCCACTTTCAATTACAATGAATCAACACTGTCACCGCAGTCTGTCACTAAACAAACTTTGCCATCAATTCCATGCAAAATCTATGAGGCGTCACTGAATAACAAAGTAGAGTGAATATTATCCAAAGTCGGGTCAGTGGGTTTATGCAAGAAAAAAAAACAAAAAAACGAAAAAAAAAACCTGTGCTGCAAAATGTTGCAATGTGTTGTTGCTGCTCCTCATCACATATTCAGGTTCTTATTCAATGTCAGTATTTTGATGGATGGCTCTCGGTGCCTTTTGCTCCTGCATTTTGATACACTGTTTGAATTATGATTAAAGAGGGAGTTGGCTAAAAGCAGCAAGAGGATTAGTGACAGCTCTCGAGACAGGAGAGACTATATAAGAGAAGGAAGATGGGCTTGAGAGGTCACCATTAAAGAAAGGTGATGGTAGAGTATATTACCCTCATGCATTATTTGCTTCACTTTTGTGCCAGTCTGACCTGGAGAAGAGAAGAGGAGCGGGAAGGGGGAAAGTAAAGATGGGGGACGAATAAGGATGGCGATAAGGGACTGTTAAACTTGTAGACGTCCTTTTGTATTCCCCATCACTTCACAATGTGCCCCTCAGGAAGGCAGGGAGAGTCTTCTGGCCATATATTACAGCTTTACTGTCAGTGACTGGACTCGCTCATTAAACCTAACTTGATTGTTTTGAAGCAAAGGGAGGGATTTGTGCATCAGTGAAGGATTTGGACAGGAAAAAGAGATGATTTTCTCCTGTGTTTTTTTTGGAGGTTATAGCAGTGCTCCACATGGTGGAACATCCTCTAATCAAACTGCAGGGCAGTGGTCTGTCAGTGTTTAAACAGATCCTTTATGATGCAAACAAATTTGTCAGGTGCATGTGCATAATATCTCGCTTGCACAAATGCGCAGAGAAAAAAACGACAACGCGCGTCTGCTGTAAGTGTCAACTTCACAGGTGACCTTTTGTTTCTGTTAGCTGTTTGGACTTGCAGGTTGTTTGATGCTCTAAACCACCCTGAATTAAGCACTACTCCAACATCAAGGTGGCGTGGTTAGCTAGATGAAAGCAAAGGGCTTGCACGGTGGGTAATACATTCAACAGGCGCATATTCACAGCTAGAAGTGAAGCAGCTGGGGAGAAGGAGTAGGCACGATGAAAGTGGATTAGCATGGATTCATCATTCTCTATCACAGAAAAGGCATGAGTGCTTCATGAATCTACTCTGTATTTCCTCGCAGAAGGGCTCAGCAGTTTATTGGTTGCTATAAACACAAAGGAGCATAAAAGTGTCCAATTACTTGTCTTAGCATTTAATGGTAAACATTTTTATACCGCCTTGAAATTTAAATGCATTAAATGCATTGGTTTAAATGCATTTAATTGATTATTTATTCTGACTCACTTCATTAAAAAAAAACAGAAGCTGGTTGGCATGTGTGGAACTGATCTGTAAGTCTTTGGTGAACCCCACCTCCCATTTTTCTGGTTTAAGTAAGTAGATTAAAACCACTGAGAGCTTTATGTGTCATGGCCTGGGTCTACGGACCCAGGACTCATGTATTTTAGTTATGTTCGTGTGGTGTTTTGGCTTTCTCTCCTTTTTTCCTCCTGGTGTCTCCGTGTGAGCTTCCAGACGTTTTGGTTCGCTGTGGAGACTGCAAACCCGGAAGTGTTCCTGCACTAGAGACAGCCACACCTGCCGCTCGTCCTCCTCTGCCAGCTACAACGGATTACGCCCGTCAAGGGAGCAGTATTTAAGACTGTAGCTGAGCTGAGGCTGACGCTGGATCCTTGAGTCAGAACTCGTCAGTACAGCCGTGGACTTGATATAAACCTTCGAGAAAGTAGATTCCCTGCTAACCTGTTTGTGTTACCAGGAATCTGGAGCGGTGCGTGTTTTGGAAGTCACGGTATGGGTGTTTTTGGAGTCGCCACTGTTTCACCTTTCACGAACATCTGCACTGTGTGGGATTCAGGGAGAATCGCCACGGGACCACAGTGCCGGGATTTTGTATATAGTTGTGTGTTTTCCACCCCTGTCAATAAATCCACTGTCCTTCACTAAGAGTCTCGCGTTTGGGCCCTAATTTCTCTGCAACTCCACGGTCTGCCATCGCAGCCCGTGACAGAATGTGGCTTTAGGGCACATTTCTCCAAAGAATTAAATATTCATGACTAAATTAACAACAGTGAAAGTTAACTTTAGGGAAACAAAACTTCTTTAAAGGCCCCCTGTGGAGTTTTTTTTAATAGCAGTAACTCTATAGACTGGTGATGTTCTGCTGACTTGGTCTCATTAAAAAAAGGCAGCATTTTAAAATTTCTAAATAGTGAAGAACTCCCACGGCCACTATTTTCTGATTCATAGGACACACAAAAAGAAATCACAACATTTTGCTGCAAAAGAGCGTCAAATTTCATTTAAAAAAAAAAACCTCACTGAACTGGCTTTAGATATGATTTTGAAAATAAAACATTTAATCCAGTGAATTCACTGAAAAGTCTTTTTTCATAACTACAGGCATAACTGACAATAACTTTGGAGAAGTCTTACTGTCCCACCTACTACTGTTTGTTACCGTGTCTTCTAAAGTCTCTCTCAACTGTGTCTCCATGCTCACGAAGTGTAAAGTATTGAAGCCACAATAGCACTACAACATTATACATCTATAGAGTCTATGTGAGCATCATGTTCTGTATGCCCGTGCAGAGATTAGCTGCCCACACACCCAGTGTTGTGTGTTGCCAGGTTGTGTCATAGATGGTTCTAAATTATATAGTGTTGATTGCGCTTCATAGTCATAGTTCAAGCACAAAGAACAAGGATTTATTTATATTTGTCAGGCTGCTGGAAACTTGATCCAACATTTAGAGTTTAGTTTGCATTCATGATTCCTTTTGCTGCATTTTGAAGATGCTTAAAGTTCAAGTTTTTATTCCTGTTTATGTCTCTGAGTTTATTTGTAATTTCTGGTTTATGTTCTCTTGTTTATTGGGTTCCCTTTGTGCCTTTGCCTTCGTCTATCTGTCCCTCGCTCCTTCTCTGTTCGCTTGCTCCCTCGCTCTCCGGGTCCTAGTCACGTCCTTGTGTTTTGTCTCCCTATTCTGTTCCTCTCCTTGTCTTTCATTCCATGTCTCCCCTGTCTGTCATATGCATCCATGTCGGTTTCTTCCCCGAACCCCAGTGTGAAGCCCGTTTGTCTCTGTCTGCATCTCATTGTGTTTCCTGTTTTATTTTGACAGTCTCTTGTCCTGTATTCAGTTTTGCTTCCCCTGTCTCGTTATATCTATTCGTCTCAGCTGTGTCTCTATTTTGACCCTTGTGTACGTATATATTGTGTCAGTTATCCATTATGCCTTGTCAGGTCGTCTGTTAATCCTCCTTTGTGTCTTCAAGTTGTTCCAGGTTACTGTTCAAGAGTTAGTTTTCCCAGTTTATGATTCATGATTAGTGTCACGGCTGCCGAGGCGAGCCGTGTGGAGTTGGAAAAAGGACCCAAGAGCAAGCAGTGTATGAAAAGATTAGTGGAGTTTATTTACAAGGTGTCAGTGGCAGGAACAGAAAACGAATAATGAGACAAACTAACGGAAACCTAAACTGGGAAAACTAAAGAGCAACTAGAAATCCACAGGACACGGGGTGAAAGGCAGAGAGACGCAGACTGACGGAGGATACAAAAACGCAGAGAGACACAGATGAATGCAGAAAAGCGCGGACTTACATGGAGTAATACAGACGAACAGGCAGGAGAACACACAGGGCTTAAATACACACACCAGTAATCAGGGGATAAGAGACAGGAGGGCAACACAGCTGGGAGAAATCAGAGCTGACGGGACAGGGGAAATGTAAACTGAACACACTCACATCAGACATGAACCTTCAGAATAAAACAGGAAATTAACAGACAGAGAACCAGACAGGACACTGAACTTGACAGGCAGACTCATGAGCAGACACAATAACACCATGGACAGACAGAGGGAACACAGAGAAGTGGGAGCAGGCAGGCAAAGAACAGAAACCTAACAAATGGCAAAATAACAACAGAATACACACTCGGAATGAACAAAAGCATAAGGAAACACAAAACACTGAGTCCTCAGACTCAGGACCATGACAATTAGTTTTTGGTCTAGTTGGTTTTCTCATTCGTTTACATTTTTGTAAAATTATTTTTCTTTGTCAGCTAATGGTAAATATTTGGACGATAATACTGATTATGATAACGTTTTGAATTCTTCAACCAGGAGGGAGTAGAGAAAAGGATATGAAAGAATAAAAGCCAGCACACAGTCATGAAAAGGTTTGTTTTAATCGGGTCCAGTTTGTCTCGTTAAACGCTCTTTTTATTTTTGTTCCTGGTCTCTGCTTGCCTTTCTATAAAAGTTCCCACTAGTACAGAGCACACCTTATCGTGACTGTGTGGGTGTGTTTTGATCAGATTTGTTTGACCTGGAAGTGTATTTGTCAAAACACGGAGATTCAAATGCTGCAAAATCCAGATTACCAGATGAGCACAGCTGGATCGGCACAAACGTGCATAAATTTCTCACGTGAAACAGCTACAGCTGATAAGTTTTGCGTTCAGGCGTCTCATAAGATGACTGATGCAAAAAAAATGTTTTTTAGGGCCTTTCAGGTTGGAAAAATTACCTTATTTCCTCCAGTCTGTACCATATATTCTGTAACACCTTCTTCAATACATTTCCCGGAACAATTCAGCTGATTTGCTCCAGTCACTTTGTTCTCTGAATACAAACCTTTTTAAAGCTTCATCATCCCACTATATAATTTTACCACAATCAAGACATGATTTGCCACCTCCTGCAGTCAAAAAGACTCACAGGTGTGTGACACTCCTGTGACTGTAAACTACTACTGATGTCCCTAATCGTGCTCATCTGTGTGACGAACCTCGTCAGATGAGTCACAAGACGGAGTGCTGTTGTTTGTCTTTGTGTTTCATTTAACTCTGTGCGAAGGCAGGTCCAAACACACACTTACAGCAGTTATTGCTCAGTAAGGAGGATGAGTTGAGTATTTTAGAGAGCGCCTGGAGCAGTGACAGACGCCTACATCACAGACAGATATAATAACAATATAATGCAATCCAATTTGATGTCCCTCTGAAGAAAATATCAGAAACACCCACGTTTGTGCTGTAACACCTGTGTGTTAGGAGGAAATGCAATGCAGCCCTGTACAACGTTATTAAAACCTCAACACTGAGTTTGTTTAGTACTGGTTTTTGCAAGGATGACTGTGCTGAACTGTTACTGCTGTTATGCAGACTCCTCCGCTGACCTCTCTAAATACACCTTATATTACCATAAAGGTTTGATTTAAACCTTTAAAAAGCTTTTCATGGTGCGTACTGCCTAAGTGATCATGCTTAGAGCGTTAATAGGCACTGAAAAGCTTATCTGAAGAAGCACAAACTGAAGAGGGCTTCATCAGGGTGATATGGAAAAGTACAATGTGGCACGAACTCAAAAATATTTTGCTCAGCAAATAAATGATATTCGCAAATTTTATTTGTATTATTAAATTAGGTTAGAGAGCTTATTAGTGATTGCTTTCTGCTCTGAATTTACATTGTAAAAGTTCCCTTTAAATGTTGTAGTGTGTAGATTTTTCACTCTAATGTGAAACGATTTCTCTAACTCTGGAGGGTTTGAGGCCATTTAGAAAATTTAAGCAGGTAAAATGCTGACTGCACTCACCGGCCAACTGCTTGTTAATGTAGATATCTAATGAGCCAATCAGAAGGCAGCAACTCATGGCATTTAGGCATGTAGACGCGGTCAAGATGACCGGCAAAAGGTCAAACTGAGCATTAGAATGGGGAAGAAAAGGGATTCAACTGACTTTGAATGTGGTGCCAGAAATTAATGCCAGTGGAGCTGGTTGGAGTATTGTTTGAAACTGCTGATCTACTGAGATTTTCGGTTTACAGAGAACGGTCCAGAAAAGAGAAGATATCCAGTGAGCAGCATTCTCTGGATGAAAATGCCTTGGTGATGCCAGAGGTCAAACTTTTTTGATAGGAAGGCAACAGTAACTCAAATGGCCACTTGTTACATCAAAGCTGTGCAGAAGAACATCTCTGAATACACAGGACACCAGATCTTGAAGCAAATGAGCTTCAGCAGCAGAAGACCACATCGGGTGCCGCTCCTGTCACCTAAGAACAAGAAACCGTGACTAGAATACACACAAAAGCAACAAAACTGGAAAATACAAGATTGGAAAAACATCGTCTGGTTTGATAAAACTTGATTTTTGCTGCAACATTCGGATGGTAGCATCAGAATTTGGCGTCAGAGTGGTATGTAGCAGCTTTTCTGCGTCTTGCTTAGTACAAACTGAGCATTGCTGAGACACCACAGCCTACCTGAGTATTGTTGCTGACCATGTCATAGAGCTGAAAACACCCCAAACTGCTTTCTTAAACATGGCAGTGAGTTCACTGTACTTGAATGGCCTCCACAGTCACCACATGTGAATCTAGGAGAACCCGTTTGGGCTGTTTTGGAACAGGAGATTCACATAATAGATGTGAAGCTGACAAATCTGCAGCAACTGTGATGCTGTCATTTCATTATGGAGCAAAATCTTAGAGGAATGTTTCCAGGACCTTCTTTAATCTGTGCAATGAAGAATTAAGGCAACCCTGAAAGCAAAAGAAGGGGTAACCCAGTGTACCTACTGTAGCACAGTGTAGCTGTTAACCAGATAGGTGTATTATATATATAGCACAGTGTGTAATGGACACAGTATACCAAATTAAAATAAATAAATTAAAAAGGTAATTAATTACAAAAGAGATTTTATTCTAATATAAAAACAAAACAAATCTATGACTATAAACACTTTTACTGCCGTGACATTCATGGTCTATTTCCTTATACTGTTTAGAGGCATTTGCAATAGATTTTCCACATAGGTAAAATACAGTAAAAGTAGAATTTCCCGAAAAGCAAGTTTCAAGTGAAATAATCATGAACACAGTTGAAGATTTGCCCACCATTACTCTGCTTTGAAGTACACTTGAGTGCACTAAGATTTTAATATGGGATATATTTTCACTGGGTTAAAAGTCAAGCCTCTGAAGCATCAGTGCAGCATTTACTTTTTAAATGCTGCAAAAACATAACCTATGATCAACAGCATATATGGTTTTCCATCAAACATTTGAACAGGCGCTTTAAATTATGTTTTTACAGCTGCCGGCTTGGGTCTGCACTCCATCTTCATCCTCCTTGATCTCAGAGCTTCGTGTGGCACCATCAATCACATCCAATTACATTTAAAGTCTCACAGATTTTCAGGAAGCCTCGCTCCTAAGTGGTCCTATGTCTCACATCTATGCCGTGAGCTTTACGTCAATGTGGGCGGCTTAAGAAAAACAATTGGATTTCTTGAAATCTCAAACCTCTGTAAATCAAAGTTCCCCCTAACTACAGCCCAGAAACATCATCTCTGTAAAATCAAAACAGATCAAAGAATTTTCATCCTATATTTACAAGATATTTCTTTTAATGACTGAAATGTTTCTTTGAAGCCTGAACTTTTCATTGCTGACTAATATCATTAACACTGCTCTACTCTGTTCACATGTCCCAGAGAGCCAGCACGCACAAAACCCGTTGACTGACTGAAGCAGCTAAGTGGAATTTAGCCATCAAACTGTAAATGATAAAATTAGAAGTTTGACAGCCCCTGATTACAAGTATTTGCTGCTTGAAATGAGAAGAAATTGCATGAAAGTTTTCACAGTATTATGTGAACTTGAATGACAGACAGACAAGGAAATTGGATAAAATAATGTGCCAGGGTTTGATTTAATTTTTCTCAATTTGTCTTCACTCAGGCTGAAATTTTGAATGAAATCCCTTCAATGTATGTGAGATGCATTCTCTGAAACAACCACAGAAACTGTTGTAATGTTAAAATCAGCCTTTCGTGTGGTTTTTGGATGATGTCTAATCTCTGTCTTGGATATATAGATGAACATATACACTTGATTAGATACAGATTGCTAATCTGGGTTGCACCAGTACTGCATTACTTTTAACAAAAGTAATGAGATTTCTTCTTTGACTGAGAATTCAATTCAATTCAATTTTATTTATATAGCGCCAAATCACAACAAAAGTCGCCTCAAGGCGCTTCATAGATACAGAGAAAAACCCAACAATCATATGACCCCCTATGAGCAAGCACTTTGGCGACAGTGGGAAGGAAAAACTCCCTTTTAACAGGAAGAAACCTCCGGCAGAACCAGGCTCAGGGAGGGGCGGCCATCTGCTGCGACCGGTTAGGGTGAGAGAAGGAAGACAGGATAAAAGACATGCTGTGGAAGAGAGACAGAGGTTAATAACAGATATGATTCAATGCAGAGAGGTCTGTTAATACATAGTGAGTGAGAAAGGTGACTGGAAAGGAAAAACTCAATGCATCATGGGAATCCCCCGGCAGCCTAAGTCTATTGCAGCATAACTAAGGGAGGATTCAGGGTCACCTGGTCCAGCCCTAACTATATGCTTTAGCAAAAAGGAAAGTTTTAAGCCTAATCTTGAAAGTAGAGATAGTGTCTGTCTCCCGAATCCAAACTGGAAGCTGGTTCCACAGAAGAGGGGCCTGAAAACTGAAGGCTCTCCCTCCCATTCTACTTTTAAATACTCTAGGAACAACAAGTAGGCCTGCAGAGCGAGAGCGAAGTGCTCTAATAGGGTGATATGGTACTACAAGGTCATTAAGATAAGATGGGGCCTGATTATTTAAGGCACATTATTTATTTATGTGAGGAGCAGGATTTTGAATTCAATTCTGGATTTAACAGGAAGCCAATGAAGGGAAACCAAAACAGGAGAAATATGCTCTCTCTTTCTAATCTCTGTCAGTACTCTTGCTGCAGCATTTTGGATTAGCTGAAGACTTTTCGGCGAGTTTTTAGGACATTCTGATAATAATGAATTACAGTAGTCCAGCCTGGAAGTAATGAATGCATGAACTAGTTTTTCAGCGTCACTCTGAGACAGGATATTTCTAATTTTAGAGATGTTGCGCAAATGGAAGAACGCGGTCTTACATATTTGTTTAATATGTGCGTTGAAGGACATATCCTGGTCAAAAATGACTCCAAGGTTCCTCACAGCGTTACTGGAGGCCAAGGTAATGCCATCCAGAGTAAGAATCTGGTTAGATACCATTTTTCTAAGCTTTTCAGGGCCGAGTACAATAACCTCAGTTTTATCTGAATTAAGAAGCAGAAAGTTAGCGGCCATCCAGGTCTTTATGTCTTTAAGACATTCCTGCAGTTTAACTAATTGGTGTGTGTTATCTGGCTTCATGGACAGATAGAGCTGGGTGTCATCTTCATAGCAGTGAAAATGTATGCTATGTCTTCTAATGATGCTGCCTAAGGGAAGCATGTATAATGTAAACAGAATTGGTCCTAGCACTGAACCCTGTGGAACTCCATAATTAACCTCAGTGTGTGAAGAGGACTCTCCATTTACATGCACAAACTGGAGTCTATTAGATAGATATGATACAAACCACTGCAGCACAGTACCTGTAATACCTACAGCATGTTCTAATCGCTCTAATAGGATATTATTGTCGACAGCATCGAACGCTGCACTAAGGTCTAGCAGGACAAGCACAGAGATGAGTCCACTGTCAGAGGCCATAAGAAGATCATTTGTAACCTTCACTAAAGCTGTTTCTGTGCTGTGATGAGCTCTGAAACCTGACTGGAACTCTTCAAATAAACCATTCCTCTGCAGATGATCTGTTAGCTGTTTGACAACTACTCTTTCAAGGATTTTTGATATGAAAGGAAGGTTGGAGATTGGCCTATAATTAGCTAAGACTGCTGGGTCTAGAGATTGGCTTTTTGAGTAAAGGTTTAACTACAGCTAGCTTGAAGGCCTGTGGTACATAGCCAATTATTAGAGATAGGTTGATCATATTTAAGATCGAAGAATTAATTAATGGCAGGACTTCTTTGAGCAGTTTTGTAGGAATGGGGTCTAAAAGACACGTTGATGGCTTGGAGGAAGTAATTATTGAAGTTAACTCAGAAAGATCAATTGGACAAAAAGAGTCTAACTTAACATCGATGGTACTAAGAGTAGCTGTAGATAATGTTACATCTGTGGGATGATTATTGGTAATTTTTTCTCTAATGATAAAAATTTTATTTGTGAAGAAGTTCATGACGTCATTACTAGTTAACGTTAAAGGGATTGTTGGCTTAAAAGAGCTCTGACTTTTTGTCACCCTGGCTACAGAGCTGAAGAGAAACCTGGGGTTGTTCTTATTTTCTTCAATCAGTGATGAATAGTAAGATGTTCTGGCTTTGCGGAGGGCTTTCTTATAAAGCAGCAAACTATTTCTCCAGGCTAAATGATGATCCTCTAAATTTGTGACATGCCATTTCCTCTCCAGATTACGAGTCATCTGCTTTAGGGTACGTGTTTAAAAATTATACCACGGAGTCAATGTGTGCACAAATACAAGCTTCAAATAAATAGGGACAAGATGTCGTTCATTTCTAATGATTGTTGCTTACAGCGTTCACAAAATGCGATTTGATGCACTGGACATGATTTTAATTCATTATCAAGGAAAATGAGAAAGAGCAAAAATAGCAACTTCATAATTATTTGTCATTCAATGGATATTAGCCTCATATTAATGTATTCTTTTTTAATATTATTGTTGTTGTTAATACCAAGGATACAACTGAATGCCCACGTGAGCACACGCAGCCACAATCGGCAGCATCCGACAGGCTCATCCATCCCATGTGAATACACAGACTCTGTGTTTTTTCCTCGTCCTTCCATGTTTCCCTCCTTATTTCCTCATTTTTGAAGCATAAGCTTCACATGGGTAAGAGTGGACAGCACATTTATCAAAAAGACAGACTTTATCTTAGTGTGCAGATGAAAAGCGCAGTCCCCTCAGATCGTAAAATTCAATCCCGTGTGGATTTATTGAGAGACCACTCGCAGGTTGTTTCCATGAAACAAACGCGCCGTTTCTTTTGTGCAACTGCTTTTAATGTGACTGTTATGCAGGGAATGTGAAATGTGAGCATTATTTTTCTAATTGGCTTTTCGTGAGCTCTGTGAATTGATGATTGGTAGACTGTGAATATGAGCAAGTCAGAGATTGGTTTACTGCCTGTGGATCGAACCAGGGGGAGTTTGGAAGATGACACAATTGTGTTGCTTTGTCTTCAGTCAGAGGTGATTATGGTCTGATAAAATAACATCTTCTCCTGCTCCGTTTCTCACTTATACTGACGCTGACAGGAACAAAGTGTTGGATGACTCAGGGCAGCTGTCAGAAGACTTTAATTGGGCACGCACACACTCACACTCACTCACACAGCATCATCATCACTCCAGAGGGCATGACACTGACTCACAATCACTGTCTAGAGGTTTACACCCTTAGAATGTACTGATTTACATTATGAGGACTGGCTTTCCATTCCATCAATAACATATATCTGCACACGCACACACACACGCACACACACACAAATCCCTCCTCTCGCTGTATGAGCTTGTGAGCAACCCCCTGGACTGCTTCCGATGAGCTTCTGCTTTGTTAGTGCACTGTAAGTAGCAACATGATAACATCTACCCAGCTCTGCAGTATTTTCTAAATGCTTTAAACCACACTGATTGTAGTTCCCATAATTTTAATGGTACACAGCTGGATTTGAAACTCTAGATTTATGCACCGTTGCACAAACCGGGGAGAAATGCTGTCCTGAATCAGTGTTACACGCTGGCTCTACCACCACAGTAAGTGATAAATGGGCTAAAATAAGCAGTGCAAAGTGTTTCATATGGAAATGGGAAAAATGTGAACTGCTGTTTTAAACGTCAGTAACTTCTGTTCATCTGTTGCAGCAGAAATCGAGACTCATCAGCCCAGACAACTTTTTTGTAGCCTCAGTTTCTTCAGCACCATGGACCTCATCTGCTTCAAGGTTTGACATGTTGTGTGACCACCTCTGCCATCAACAAGGCATTTTCACCTCTGCCTCCGGCCATTCTTTGTAAGCCCTAGAGATGGTTCTGTGGGAAAATCCCATTAGAGCAGCAATTTCTGGTACTCAGTGCAGCCCACCTGGTACCAACCAATTGAACAGCTGTACCTAATAAAGTAATAAGTAAGTAATAAACCAATGGGTGTACATTCTAGCAACTATTTAAAAAGAATAGCTCTACTTAAAAGGTACTTATTTTGCTTTCCTTATTTCCTCATATATTCTCTTACACTGGCCTCAGCAACCCAGTAGGCAACAAAATGGCCAAAATCTGAAATATTAACCTCAAAATTTGTATTACTAGTTGCTGTGCAGTAAGTCAGACTCTAGAGTGCTCTAAAGGCTTCAGACAGTTTTTATAGTCTGGATCTTTATGATGCCTATTAGTTTAAAACATTTCCCTAGTTTTGCATGTTCAGCTAGAACGACTAAAAAGTCTATTAGAAAGTCAGCGTTAGTCATATTAGATATTTTGTTCTGATAAATCACTAAAAAGACTAAAAACACATATCCAGAAGAAGTATTTTATTAACACAGTTTCTTAACTGTATTTATTTTGAGTATCTTAATTTAGAGTTTTAATTTGAATAGTAATGATAGTAATGGATCCTTTTTGGGTTTCAGCTTAAAATTAGTAAAAAATAACATGATTATGTGATTACCTAAAAAAATAATAATGGGCATTTATCAATAAAAAAAACATCTGATCTTTCAAGACTTCTACAGTTTCTGCATTAGTGCAGTTAAGCCTTTTGTGTTTCTGTTATGGATGTACATCTGTGTAGTAACATCCTTGGTGTTAACTAATGTATGATTTTATTAGTAGACAAAAAAAAAGACACACTTCACCTTCAGCTCTGTGTCTCAACACTTAGACATACTGCTCTTTATTTATTTAATCAAAAATATGTGCCAATACTTTTCTGCATACTTTCTCACAGCACAGTAATACATAGTCCTTATACAGTCAATACATTCATTAAGAGGAGGAAAAAAGTGGATTTATGCAAGCCTATAATCACTCCAATACAATCAAAAAACACTGATTTGAAATACTGCCACGGAGGAGGGTAAAAGACTGCTCGAAAAAGTCATTGTGTAGAAAATCGCTATCAGAAAAATACCAACAAAAAATGCCAGAAGCGTCATGAGTACATTAATACATCATTAGAATAGTGTGCTGCATTTAATGACTGAGTATAAATACATATTCGATCTTATACATTACAAGTCCTATGGCACAAACACTTTTAAAGCTCCTTTCTGTCTAATATAAACTTTATTTACACACACATTTGTGCACACACAATTGTGCAAACACACACGCGCGCACACGCACACACACACACGCTGCAGAGCTGAGCAGGTAGAGAGAGACAGAGAGGAAATGGAGCAGAGAAAGATGCGTGAAAGAGAAAATACAATTTTCCCCTCTGATTGATTTATGTTTAGTTATCTTTTTAATATCTGGCTGCAGAAAATATAGATCCCGGGCACTTTCTTTTTTCTCCCCCTCATAATAGGGAATATTTCTTGGCACTGACCACCCTCACACACCAACACCTTCTCCCAGCAGCCTCACGTGGGGGAATATGGGACACCTGCATGTGACGCCCCCCCCCCCCCCCCCAACAAACACACACACACATCCATCCCTCCGTTTTGATTTCGCAGCATGTCTGCCTCTCTCCCTGGAGGCCGTGACAATGAGCCGCTGGTTGTCGCATAAAATGTCACATTAACATTGGCGAAACACTGAATGGGGTTAACACGCCAAATGAATGTCATGGCAACACTGATCTGGGTTGAGCTCCGTACACTGATGCTGAGGCAAATTTTTTGAAATTGCACTTTCCTAGTGATCGCATGTTGGCCATTAGGCAACGCTGATTAGAACCGAGGCACATATTTCATGGCGTTTACATTCGATCAAGTCTGACATCCTGCTGCTGAGCGTGGCTTTCAGTATCCACTGGTTTCGGCTCAAGGCCCCTAAATTTCCTGGTGAAAAAGATGGAGCGATACGCTGTGCACGAGGCATAAAAGGCTCCAAGGTAATCAGTTAACAATTAATGAGGACACCTGAGAAATTAACTTTGAGCAAGTCCTTTTGCAAGCAAAGAGGGATGAGTAGGAGGAGTAAAGGAGGTGAGGAGCAGATGGCTACTCGCTCATTTGTTTGTTTTTCTGTTTGTTTGCATTCAGGGGGAAAAAAATCAATTTGTGTGGGAAAAAAAGAAATTGGAAACGAGAATGGACGGGCAATGTACCGAGAAGGCGGGAGGGTTGGAAGTTGGGAAATTGGGTTTACTCTGGTAAAAGAAATCTTTGATGACAAAAGAAATTGGAAAGACTTGTATTGTATAAGCCCATAGCTGGAATTTGTACAACTGCAGCACTTGAAAATGTTTTTAGCACAAAAGAAATGGAGGTTTTGGACACAGTTTTATCTCTCTGTGAGGAGTTCAGCCAGTTCACTGGTGGAATGAGGATTTCTTAATAAATGAGTTGGACTAAACTCATTATCTCTCATTTCCTCATCACCTATAGACACTCCAGGGCCCTATGATAGTTCAGAAATTTGATTTGGTTTATCTGTGACATCATCAATTCTTGTGAAAACATACCCTCCCTTTCATGTAAAATGTAACCAAATGCATACCAAAGCCCAGTTTGGTGCCACCTGGGGTAAGTGGGCCCAGCAGATGTGCAAGTTAATATTCGTCAGCTATAAATGGGTGGATATGCTCATTTTAACATAATATGTACTGTTATATTGTGTTGGAAATGTGTAAGCTTATTTGACTATCAAAAAACAAATGTTACATTACTTCAAAGTCTATTTGCCAGAATGATGGTAAGTTTTATTTGATGGGAAAATATCCTCTTATGCCACTTTTATTGTCTCACCAAAGAAAGTTCAAGACTGATTTAATCATAAATGCACTATAAATGCACATTTTTTAAAATAATTTTCAGAATGGGCATAGGAAAATTATATAAAAAACATTTATATATTTTTTTTAATGTTTACAAGTGCACTCCAACACCAGCTATAACACAACATTTAAAAACTATTTAATTCCCAACTCATTGCATAGTAATACTTGGCCATCATCACTTTTTTTAGTATCATTTCCAACATGCATGGAACAGCTAAGGAATACCGTGTTGTATTAATGAAGATGGTAAATAGACTGGTTCACATGTGGCACTCTTATACTTCACAAGTAGAGTAGCTCTTCTTTTTTTCTATGTCTAAGTGCTTTTGTCTAACATTCACACTAAGATGAACACATCAGGGACGAATTGGAGTGCAAAGATACATTGGCATGCAGACTGGAGCATGGCTTGCCCCACTAAACTTCTTGATTAGTAAATGACCTGCTCTGAATCTTGAGTTACCCAGATGAAAGAGTCTGTGTTAAGATTTACAATGGGTGGTAGGTGGCATAATTTAGTTAGGTGGTCCATAAGGCCTCAGTGACACCTAGAGATCCTCTGGCAACCTTTGGCTGCTAGGGAAAAACATGCGTTCCCTGAATGGTTGGTAAGCGGTTGCTGGCCTTTGCAAGGTGAAATCGGTTATCAAAAGGATGATGCACCAAACACCTCTTTGTGATTCCTTTGGTCAATAGCAGGTTGCTGCAGCTGTCTGAAGTTTGCATGGAAGATGCAAACACTTGCTAACTACTAGCCGAACTTTAGTGAAACTTGGAAAAAATGCAACTCAAACTGAATTTCACCACTGCTGGGATAGCAGCAGTTAGCCAGCAGTTGGTGTCATCCATAGCTAGCTAACTACAGGCAACTGTAGGGTGACCAACTGTCCTCTTTTCCACGGACATGTACCCTTTTCATGTTCTGTCCGGTGCGTCCGGGGGGATTTTCGAGATGGATGAAAATGCCTGGGTTTTCCTATTGGCCTACAGAGGACGCATATGTGTGACGTCATCCCCGAGCTGCTGCTTTGTGAGTGATTGTTCTGGGCTTACAGATGGGACAGATGATGTTTAAAAGATGTCAAAGCGAAAATGAATCCTTTCAGACGAACTGCAAAAGAAATTTTCCTCATCCCGGTACTGGTAATTTTTCTTATACAGACGAGGCATCATTACTGTAGCATTATTTAATTCCAGAGGTTTTTAAGTTATTTTTTTTGCACTTGTTGGCTTCTAAAAGCCATAACACAGAGAAGGCATCATTTAAATATGTTAAATATGTTTCTTTAAGCAAACAGTATTATTAAAGTTCTTCATGACTGGGCCAAGTGTCCTCTTTTTTGGAAATCAAAATATGGTCACCCTAAGCAATTGAAACAATCTGTTAGCGACCAAAGCAATCTTATATACCTCTCTGTGACCAGTTTCACCTAGCGACTGCCAGCAACCACTGGTTAACTATGGAATACACATTTTTCCCTAGTAACTCACTGACTCATCCCTAGGGCTGTCTGACAGGGGTTTAGCTATTGATTTCACAGACTTTTTTCTGGCGACTAGTAGTTGCTGGGGGGAGGGGGTCACAGATTAGTCTCAAACTCTTCTTCTGCATCATTCAAAATACCAGCAGAGCAAATTTGCCTGCTGTCTCTCTGTGTCAGTTTCAGTCATTTAGGAGCCTATTGACGATCATAAGACATCCCAGCACGTATGCAAATCATGACACCTAGGAGTCTGGGCAAAACATTTGTATGTAATGAGTTGGGAATGAAAACAGGCTGTTTAAACATTTGCCTTATTTATGTCAATTATCAGGGTACAAAGAAGAAGGGAAAATGATCTGCAATACATATATATATATATATACATATATATATATATATACATATATATATACATATATAACATATATATATTAGGGGTGCAACGATACTCGTATCAATATTGAACCGTTCGATACAGTGCTTTCGGTTCGGTACGCATATGTATCGAACAATACAAAATTTTTAATTTATTTTATCAACTTTTCTTCTGACGATGCTGTCTGTGTTGAGAGCTCACTGGATCTGCGTTCGACTACTCCGCCTAGGCTGCACTGTCAAGCGCAGATCCACTGAGCGCAGCGCAAGCTAGCAAGACAGAAGCTAAGCTCGTTGCAACATGGCAAATTGAACCTCCCCCATCCTCATTCAGATCTGGCCTTTGGAACTATTTTGGTCTTCATGTGACGTATGACCCTGAAGGTAAGCTCGTCATGGACAAAAGTAAAACAGTATGTCGGATGTGCCAAGCAATGCTCAATTACATTGGTGGGAACTAGTGCGTTAGCGCAGTTTGCTCGTTAACGTGTTGACGCCGTCCAGCCCCACGCAAGGGGCGATCCGCGGTAGCTCGTTAACGGAGATTTGCCGTGTTGTGGCGTCAATGTCAATGTCAGCTTGCGTGCTTGTTGTTTTTGTCTGCTTCCACTTGTCTTTGCACTAGGGTGATGTTGGTGTAAATGTGCAGTCATATTTGTTGTGTTCCCACTAGTGCTGTAAGCGTTAATCTGAAATGACATTAACGCCATAACGCGGCAAATCTCCGTTAATGAGTTACCGTGGATCGCCCCGTGCGTGGGGCTGGACGGCGTCAACACGTTAACGAGCAAACTGCGCTGACGCACTAGTTCCCACCAATGTAATTGAGCATTGCTTAGCACATCCGACATACTGTTTTACTTTTGTCCATGGCGCTTACCATCAGGGTCATGCTTCACATGAAAACCAAGATAGTTCCAAACGCCAGATCTGAATGAGGGCAGGGGAGGTTCAATTTCGGGTAGCGTTGAGGCAGCTGCCATGTTGCAACGAGCTTAGCTTCTGTCTTGCGCTGCGCTCAGTGGATCTGCACTCGACAGTGCAGCCTAGGCGGAGTAGTCGAACGCAGATTCACTGAGCGCTCAACACAGACAGCATCATCAGAAGAAAAGTTGATAAAATAAATAAAAAATTTTGTATTGTTCGATACATATGCATACCGAACCGAAAGCACTGTATCGAACGGTTCAATATCGATACGAGTATTGTTGCACTCCTAATATATATATATATATATATATATATATATATATATATATACACTTAATCACTGTGTTTTAGGATTGTTAGTCAGTTTTTGCTCTCATGGCTTCTAAAGTGCAAGCAAAGAAACGACATGCAGGCAGTCACGCCCTCAAGTGTCTCAGACAGTGTCGAACAAGAGTTTGGAGGGCACGACTTTATCAGCTATGACAGACACACCTCACATTCATCAGATTTAAAGCCTTACAGAAAGAAAGACGTGAGGTGTGTCATCCCAGGTATTAACAGAAATCTGCCCTTTGGCACAGCTCCATTCTCACTAGATTGATGAACACTTCTAATGCCCCAAGGTGTCTGCAGAATGGATGTGCATTGATCTCAGTGCACTCTGTCTGTGGGCAATACAGTACAGGGTTTGTGTGTGTGTGTGTGTGTGTATATGTGTGTGTGTTCTCATTTATGGTTTGTTACCAGGCAATACTGAGACAGAGTTGATGTACGTGACTATATTTCTGTATAAAATGTTACAGAAGTGCCATTGCCCAGCAGCAGAAAGAGCAGAGCAGAGCTGTGTCACCTTGGGCTTGAGACCAAATTCACTGCTGCATCATGGGAGCAAAAAAACAAAAAAACTTTGGACGGAGGGCAAAACCCCCCCAAACAAACAAATGGAGCAGCTTTTTCTGTCCTCTCTATCTTTCTCTCTTTCTCAGTCTCTTACAAAGATAAAGGGTTAAAGAGATGTTCAGCTACATTCATTATATTCTTCCGGTTAATGGCTAACAGTAAGTCACCAAGGACCATTAATAGTTAAAGAGGACTATCTACTTACAGCAGAAATTTCCTCATCCTAATACTGGAGAAGGGATTACTACATAAAATGACACCTTGGCACCACACCAACTCCAAGTCATATTTTTTTTAATCTTTTTTTTTGTTTTTTTTGCAAAGCTACAATAACAGTCATATCTACCATCACATAAATAGTTTACCAACAATAAGCAGAGTGCCTATTCAGCCTACAGCAGTCTGCAAGCTTGGACGTTGGATGACTCGATCTTCCACAGCGAGTGTCGACTTGGAGGTGACCTGCACTGCTAGGGTGAACTCAGCACACGCAAGGAAAAGTCTGGGAGGGCTGCTCGTTTTATGAAAGCCCTACTTAACATGCCGTGGAGACTCTTCTGCGTGTTAAACTGGAAATGACAGCGCTGTTTTACATTGCTTGAGAAAGAGCGTGAGGATCATGTGGCAGTGGGCACACTGTCAGTGGCTCTGCCTGAGTGAATCACCCCTTGAGGTGAGATGTTTAGTGCCCACACTCTTACTGAAACTTTGCCTTTTGGAAATGACTCCCAGCAGCAAAAGACACAGCTGTTCGAAGCTCTTCATCGGCAGCGTGCAGCACGGCCCGCAGTAACTTTGATGCCCCACAGAGGACTTGTTTTTATAGTTTTGTCAGTTTATATGTTACAAATGGTGGCTCATACTGAGTGCTAGATGGTCGTGATGTCTTTTTATCAGTCTACAGCCATCAGTTACTTACAGTAGATTTATTTTTTTGCATGAAGGAAACCATCAACACCTATTCAGTGCTGGTCGCTGCTTTGTGAATACTTTTTTGAACATCAGAAGCCTTGCTGGTTGTTTTTCCACCTTGCTTTGCTCAAAGGTAGTTGAACCATTTGCTCAATAGGTGTTTTGACATTTTCAAGCCTTAAAAGATACAGGCAAAGCTGGTCACCATCGAGACAAGCCTGAATACACCCGCTGCCCCACCCCTCCAGTGATTGAGGGTAGGGGAGCTAAGAGCTCAAGACGAAATGCAGATGGGCTTCCCATTTTTGTCATACTGGTACACCAGCATCTTGATGCAGTGGGAGTTGGCTGGTGAGATCCAGGGACTGCTTGTGATGGAGAAGTTGTGGCTGGCGTAGAATGGCGGCGGCTGCTTCCGGCAGTGGACCAAGGCTCGCAGCACATTGGCCGCCATGCTCCGGAAACGCTTGCTGATGAAGCAGTAGAGGAAGAAGTTGATCCCGGTGTTGAGCAGTGCTAGCATGTTTGCCAGATCCGTGAGTACATGGAGCAGACGGCTGGCAGTTTGTGATGCCGGGGGAGACGAGTAGAAGTGGTAGAGGATCACGAGGGTGCGCGGTGCCCACAGAACAGCAAAAATGGAGGTGATGGCGAGGAGGATGGCGGTGGTCTTGCCGGTTGAATAACCACGCAGACGGAAACAGCTACGGCGTCTGCGCAGCTTACGCACAATGACGGCATTAAGGGAAAAGAAGACCGTGCAGGGTAGGAGGTACACGGTGGCACAGTGGGCCCACACAAGGACGTGCTGGGCCACCGTTCTTTTGTCGCCCTCTTCTCCTCCTCCTTCTCCTTCTCTTCCGCCCCCTCCTCGATCACTACTACCCAGTCCAGGAAGGCTGTGCCAAAACTCAGGCCACCAGTAGTAGGGAGCTGCAGAGACCAAGCATCCAACGTAGACGGCGAATATCACTCTGCGTGTGCGGGCTGGGTAGGAGACCGTGTGGTAGCGCAGAGGGTGACAAACAGCGATGTAACGATCAATGGTAAGAGGCACGGTGATCCAGATGGAGGTGTGGATGGAGGAAAACTCCAGCACCTGAACTGCGTTATTTAATGACGGAGGCAGCGGCGCTGCCAAAATAAAATCCTCCAATATAAAGTCAACAAAAACAATGAGGAACAGAACGAGGATGTCGGCGGCTGCCAGAGCCAGGAGATAATTGTAGGAGGACTTCTGACGACGCAGCACCAGCTGGGACAGGATTACCACAGTCAGGATGTTAGCTAGGAGGAGGTGGGAGGGGGATGCGGACAGGTGATTGAAAGAAGATAGAGGAAATAGGGAAATGATGAGGAAGGAAAAAGTATGATGAGATCGGGAAAAGGTATGGGCATGGATTAGGGCAGGGAGAAAACAGAGAAATTGAGTGTTAGTGAGCAGATAATTGAAAGCGCTAGCAATAAACAAGACAGCAACAGAGAGGGAGTTGATAGTGATATGTCGGTCGCGAATGAAATGGCTCTTAGAGCCAGATCTTTGACGTGAACAACACGAGACCTGGCTCCTTATCGCGAGCCGTGGTTTTTTTTTCTTTCTCGCACCCTCTCTCGCACTTTTTTCCGCTTTGTGCTTTGCACTGGGAAGAGGGGGGAGGGGCGATAGTTACACTCGCAGTAGCACAGCAACAGAGCGGGAGGGAGAGACAGAGAAAGACAGCCAGGGACAACATCACATTAGAATGGTATAGTAATCATCCACAACTATTTTCAGTTCCAGATGATAAAGGATTCAGAAAGTTTATTCATGCAGGTCCATATGACAGAGATTATGCATGTTCTTTTTGTTTTCATATTTTAATTTATTTAATTGTGTTGTGGTTTGCAGTGTTTTGTGTGGTTTCACTTTAAATTGGTTTAAAAGGAAAAAGCTGAAAATTTAAATAGTTAAAAGTTAAAATGTGAATAATCGGGTTTGTATTATATGATTTATTTATTACATTTTATGTGGAGTGAATAAATAAAAGTATATTTACGGTGACCCCTAGAGACAAAGCACGTACAAACTTCAAAACACGTAAAAACTCCAAAACACGTACAAAAGACAACAGAAGTGCTCCAGGATGCTAGGCGCAGTGTTGAGCTTTTGTTACCTAGTGAATATATATGAGTGCTTGTGTATAAATACACAAACAATACACATATGCTTTCAGTTGTGTAATTTAAGTGATCTAGGTAGCTCTGTTTTGGAAGTTCAGTTAAAGCTAGAAATGTGTTTTGGAGTTTGTACGTGCTTTGTCTCTAGGGGCCACCGCATATATTTACATATAAACATATATAAATAAAACCACTTTTCGGAGCCGAAAGAGCCGGCTCTTTTTAGTGAGCCGAGCCGAAAGAGTCGGTTCTCTAAAAAGAGCTGGAAATCCCATCACTAGGAGTTGATAGCAATAGAGATACTGCAGACAGGTAGGTGCTAACACAAGCTCAACACAAAAAGCAGACACCAAAATTAGGAGGCTAGAAAATTTAAACTGAGCAAAAAAGAAAGCACATCAACAGCACCACCTAAAAGCAGGTGTAAAAGCATGCCGAGTGAACTCTGTGCCCTGTGACATTTTCTTGCAGTTTCAGTCCACAGTATACAAAAATATTCAATTCTGTCATTATTCCCAGACAGTGTTTTCCATGTTCAAACAGCTCCTATTCTGTAAACCTTCTCTAGTTTATTGATCCCCTTCATCTACACCTGCTGTGTGATTCCAGCAGCACCTGCCTGTGCCTTTGGCCAAATTGTTATCTGCAATAAAGAGCGAACCCACAACAAAAACAGGAGGGCAGCGTGCAGCATCGCAGCCTTGGCAATTTGCTGAGTTCACTACTATGTGCCATCCTGCTGCCGGCAATTTCGGTCCTAAAACAAAGCACAAGGGCACCCCATCTCTCCATTTGCCTCTGTTTTCGATTTTTATTCCATGTGCCCAGCAAGCTCCATAATAACTTCTCATCCAGCCTGCCAAGTTTCTCTCCCAGCTGATTTATTACGCATTTGTTTTACAGGTAAATACCCAAGATGGAGTGCAAAAAGGCCTGAATGTGATTTAGCTCACGACTGCATTTAGTCTGACTGCTGTGCATCTGAGAGGCACCAGCACAGCTTTCTGGCTCTCACGTGGACCTGCACATCCCATTTCTCCAATCAGTGCAAATTGCACATTGCTCCCAAGATAGTCCCATCACGTCAGCAAGGTTTATAGGCCTCACTCAAACCCTTCCCAAACTTCGAGGGCACAGCACACAAAATGCATGCTTGGCTTACTCTGTAATATGAATGGAAGTAAAGACTGAGACAAAGACTAAAATCAGTGAAATGAATCATCAGCATTGCTGGTACATTTTAAAATTGAAAACATTTCATCACCGCGAGTGCGAGGAAGGAGGGTACTTAATTTGACAGTTCAGTACACATCGTTTAATTGATTAACTGCTCATTCCTGTTTGTCTAATAAAATCTAATTGGGGACCTATGCTTCCACTTATTTTTTGTTACTTCTGTGAGGTGGCCTCCATGTGCTGGTGTAGCGGGTGCAGTGCCTAGCCTCAAAGGTATTGATCAAAGCTGAATTCAAATGAGACCTTCTGGGATGCTACGTGTCTGTAGATCTGACATGGTCCCTGGGTCTTGGAGGAGTATTCTTGGATCCTTTTGTTTTGAGCATAATTCATACTCAGATTTTATCCTGTGTTACTTTTGAAAATTAGGCTTTCTGTGTTGTTTATATCTGTATTTTATGTCTTACTAACAAAAAACCTGCCCTACGGATGGTTTTTGGCAAGTCTGTGGAACTTTTTCACGTCATTTATATATGAAAAGACATGTTGTTCTTGAATGAATAATCTTTGCAAGCTATATCTTCACTGTATAAGAAAAAGCAATTACAATTACAGGCCCTATTAGCATTACTGTTTGATAAACATTTACAGATATGAATGAGAACACATGATACTTGACTAAAAATTGCTTAGCAAATTGTACAACATGCATGTAATGTAGATGTAATGGCACAGCTCATTTTGAGATCAGCTACTACACGTAATCATACGTCTATAATTAATCTCTTCATCCTGGTATTCTATGGCAAATGCCAATGGGGCTCCATGGCAGTGAGTACAGGGCCCTCAGCCCACTCATGTAGTCGGTTTCTGATTGCTTGGTTAGCCTACTGGTGTGGTGGGAGACACAGCAAACCTGGCAACGGAATTTATTGATGTGCCGTCCTGGTGGAGTTGGACTACCTGCATAAGCTCTGTAGGGACCAGGTATCGCCTCATGCAACCAGCAGTGACACTAACCCTAGCCAAATGCAAAACTATTGAAAGAACAGTCAGAAAAGATGACAAGGGAGAAAAAATGGGAGCAGCCTCCGCTTATTTGTGTTTTTTCATTCCTGTTGTTTCATTGTTGCCCCTCTACTGCACCCGTTGGTAATTTAATTAGCACCAACGCATCTGAAACGAATCCACTCTGCTAGTTGACTGACTAGGCAGATATTACAGAAGGTTAACAGAATTGATGCTATACTGTGATTTAAGTGTCCCTTAATTTTTTTGTGCAGTGTATTTCACCATCAACACAGCCTATTATGACACTGATCAATAGTGCCACAGATTAGATACAGGACTGGGAGGAGATCCCCCTAAGACCCAACCCAGCATCACCTCAGAGACATGCCCAGATGTTGTGCATATAGATAGATGGGTGGCTAATCCAACCCTCAAAGGGATGAGGATTATGACTTTCACTGTTACGCCTACACAATGTATGTCAGTAAAAAGTTTTAGCTTGAATACTTTGTTCATCACGATACAATGTGAGCTTTAGGTTTTCTCTTGCTTTTTCTTTTAGGCATCAAATAGTGTAATTTTTTGTGATCTGTAGACTTACTTCAACAAATCTGACTTAAACTCAATGCAAAACAAATTTGTGATATTCTTGAGGTCTTCTCAACTGGCTCAATGCATTTCTCTTGAAATATTTACTGTTTATTTCTACACATTTTTCAGTATTAGTTTGCTAACAGTTATCTTCTGCTTGCTTAATTGGTGCATTGCTACCTGTGGTTGTTGTTGTTTTTAAATACACCAGTGCCACCAACTACACACTAGAAGAATAGATTGCAAGCATCAGTAGGGCTGCTTATCAACTAAATGGGTTTCTAAGTGAAAAATGGACTTTCTCCTAAAAACTGTGCTGCATAATGCTCAGGATACCTTTAATGGACTCTGGCTATCAACTTTCATAACCAAGGTTATCTATCTTCCTGAAACGCTGATGCTGACATTTTGAAAATAAACGTTATTTTTCCCTGAAAGCGATGATCCGTGAATTCTGTTTGCTACCACTTTATTTGAAGGTGTGTCACCCTGAGCCATGGGATGAGTCTTTTTTGATGTTTATGGTCGATGTCAGTGAGTGTTTTTAGGTCATTTATGTTATTTTAAACTAATACCAAAATGGTTTGAGACATCAATGTTATGATAACATGACATTACCAAAGATTAGGTTACTGTACAACCGGGGTTTCATGCCTTGTTCAACCTGCACCGCTGTAGCTGAGGTCAAAGAAAACATTCAAGGCACTTCAAGTAAAGTCTTACCTTCTGTTCTGATAATATTCAGTGAAGGCAGCCATTTATTTAATGCATTTGAACCTTTTTTTGTCCTCACAGGAACGTAAGTGCAGTGTGAAATTCAGAGACACGTTTTGAGTCACTTGTTTCCAGTTTATCCAGAGATTTCTATTTCATGCTCTATTAGTTCAATAACCTAACTAACGATAAAATACACACAACATTGCATGTGTGCTTTGCTGTTGCTGCATAACCCTCTTTAAGTCAAACCTGCCGGAGACACGTAAACATTACACTTTACACAACAGCTTCACAGACATCAAAGCACTCAGTGGCAGTCACAGTCCACACAGTGTGTCTGTGTGTGTGTATGTTCTGTGATCCTTGTGCCTCCCTCTGCAGTAAAAGATCTGGGATTGGATTAAATATGGCAGCTTGAAGTCTGGTACATCACACTTCACAGCCTCTGCCACTGTCAACTGATTAGAAATTACAAAGCCAGCTCTGGATAACGACTAAAGTTGTGCGGAGGATGTGCAGCAGACGACACAAACGCACATAGAAATGCATGTGCGGCTCCACAAATGTGCATAAAAAACACACAGATCGTTAGGGAAGCACCAATTCATTAACGATCTATCAATAACCACAAATGAGACGTCAAAGCTGCTCACAACACCCAACAACTTAACAAATATCAGTCACATCACAATTGCACAGCTCACTATCCTCTCCATAGCTGAGTTGCTTTCGTCTTAAATCTTGTCTGACTGTGTCATCGATTCTTTGAGTTTAAAGCTGCTTGTTGTTGTTTTTGATTTTAATTTTGGTAGATTACAGATTACACAACTCAAATCAAACAGTAAGAGATGTGGTACTTAATCGTTTGTGCTATGAGGTGTATAATAACCCCAAATGAGAGACAGTATAGCGATTTTGTGTCATGTGAAGGTGTTTTAATCTTTTCCCTTTGATTTGACAAAACTTTAATAACAAAAAAACCCTTGATTTTCTTTTTATTTGACTGTTGGCAGTTGATTTGGGTAACAGGGGTCAAGTTTGGTTGGTTGCTCCCAGTTACTGAGCACATTGTCGTTGCTGTTTGCAGGACATTAAGTCAAAGTCAGCGCATTGATTTTTAGACCAAAAAAACATTTGGATCTTGGTAATCGGCTAACTGAGTTACTGTCTGAAGGAAAAATGTCATGTCCTTCTTCTGGCTTCTTAAACGTATGGCTTTGCTATATTTTTTTGTCATTCATAGCATTTTGAATACATGTGGGTTGGGATTATTGATCAGATAAATTTTACTTTAGGTTAACAAGCCAACAATGCTCAGGGTCTAGGAGATGTCACTGGGGTCATACTGACATAAAAGTATACTTAGTGACACCATGATTTTATTTATATGTAGGCTAATTGCTTTTTGTTTTGCTTCCTTACTCAGTGTATCATTGTCTTTTGTACTTGTCTAGTCACATGACTCTTAAGTACTTTTACTTTATTATTACGGTCATCACATCATCTTTTTTCCAACTCAGAAATGGCTTTATTTGGATGAGAGGACATTAGTAATCTGCATCCATAACTGTATGAGGACTCAAAATTTCACTCACTGGGCTGTACTATACAGCAAGCTATACCTCAACTGACAACAGCTAACGGCTTAAGATGACCGCATTGGTAGCACTGTTAACCATCGCTGTGAGTCCATCGCCATTACAGTGGTTCTGAGGGCTTGCCAGACAGTATTTTCCTTAGTGATAAGCCTCATGACTCAGACAAAACCTCCATATCTGAGCTGATATAGGAATTGAAAACATGGGAATTGGAAGCAAAGAAATCATTGAGTTGTTTTCAAAGTTTTCACCAGAAATTAATTATTTTTCAAGCTATATAATCTGGTAATTTCTGAGCTTTTGCGCTAATACAGTATAATAATGGATTGGATTTATATAGCGCTTTTCAAGGCACCCAAAGCGCTTTACAATACCACTATTCATTCACTCTCACATTCATACACTGGTGGAGGCAGCTACAGTTGTAGCCACAGCTGCCCTGGGGCAGACTGACAGAAGGGAGGCTGCCATATCGCGCCATCGGCCCCTCTGGCCAACACCAGCAGGGTAAAGTGTCTTGCCCAGGGACACAACGACCAGGACAGAGAGCCCAGGGATCGAACCGGCGACCTTCCGGTTACAGATGCGATTCCCAACCCCCTGAGCCACGGTCGCCCAGGGGGCAGAAAAAATCCACTCCTGTCTTCAACCTACCACTACTGCAAGGTTACAAAAATTGAGAGTTGCATGACCCTGAAAAAACAACACTGAAGTCTGGCTTGTGCTCTTGTGCTGCCATTCGTGAAGGTGACAACAGTGTGAATAATGAACTCTTTAGTCACAGCCCCCTGTCACTCCAAACAGCCACACCTGTAGTAATGTATAATGTTAATCCTGCAATTTAACCAGACAGCAGCTGGTGAGTGTTTTTAATCAGTGTGTTCCATGCAAACTATGGGGAACATCAGGAATCTGCTACCGAGCAAAGCAATCACAAGGATGTTTTCATGAAGCAGTCAAGGAATGCACGATTTTTCCTTAGCGACTGGTGGTTGCCAGGGAGTCACTGACCAATCTGTAGACCTGTGTAACTGGGGCTTAAGCAATCCATTTCCTGGGTACTGTCATCAGTCACTGGGAAATGATTGGTCTTTTTTTCCCACTTGTTGCTATCAGACCTAGAGGAAATGTGGACCAGCAGCAAGTGGCACACAGGCTAGAGAGCACTGCGTAGCTAATTATAAAAAACTGGATTAATAGAGAGGACACCAAAGTTAGCGTCTTGCTCATTTATTTCTGGGCTACCATTCATTCACTCAACCTATACACACAGTACAAGTCACATTAAACCAAGCATTCTTCAAATAGTTACAGAATGCAAACTTTAAAAAGCAAAAAACGCAATAATTCAAAATAATTTTACTTATTCAAATACTCATAACTCAAAAAAAACACAAAACCCGGCTGAAGGATAACTTACAGCATAACTCAAATAGCTCATTTAATGTTCACACAACATTCCCACAACATTCGCGCCATATACGCTATTACTCTTGAACGTATTGTTACCAGAGCGTAAATACAACATGGCGGCAGACGACTGCGAATGCCATGCTCATCAAATCACAGGCTTTCCCCTTAACTCATGTACTCCCTACTGTCTGGTTAACACTAGAACAAACTCTACAACACATTTTCTGAATTTGCAGATTGCTTCTATCACAACGCACACCTGTATGACTGGGGCCTTATCTACCTGACCATATACCGTCACCATGATTGTCATGCAATCAAATAAATGAATGAGATAGCATGATGTGGTTAGCGATCATGTGTCTGTAAAACCTCTATAGACACCAAAACAGTTTTTTTCTTTTACTGTGAAACCTTGGAGTCATTTTTGACCAGGACATGTCCTTCAACGCACATATTAAACAAATATGTAAGACTGCTTTCTTCCATTTGTGCAACATCTCTAAAATTAGAAATATCCTGTCTCAGAGTGACGCTGAAAAACTAGTTCATGCATTCATTACTTCCAGGCTGGACTACTGTAATTCATTATTATCAGGATGTCCTAAAAACTCGCTGAAAAGTCTTCAGCTAATCCAAAATGCTGCAGCAAGAGTACTGACAGGGACTAGAAAGAGAGAGCATATTTCTCCTGTTTTGGCTTCCCTTCATTGGCTTCCTGTTAAATCCAGAATTGAATTCAAAATCCTGCTCCTCACATACAAGGTCTTAAATAATCAGGCCCCATCTTATCTTAATGACCTTGTAGTACCATATCACCCTATTAGAGCACTTCGCTCTCCCACTGCAGGCCTACTTGTTGTTCCTAGAGTATTTAAAAGTAGAATGGGAGGGAGAGCCTTCAGTTTTCAGGCCCCTCTTCTGTGGAACCAGCTTCCAGTTTGGATTCGGGAGACAGACACTATCTCTACTTTTAAGATTAGGCTTAAAACTTTCCTTTTTGCTAAAGCATATAGTTAGGGCTGGACCAGGTGACCTTGAATCCTCCCTTAGTTATGTTGCAATAGACGTAGGCTGCCGGGGATTCCCATGATCAATCAATCAATCAAAGCTTTATTCGTCACATGCAGGTTGCCCTGCAGTGAAATGGGACCCCCCCCCCCGACCTTACACATATAGCACAAACATTACATGGGGATACAGGTCGGAGATTGGTAGAATCAGAGAAAAAAAACATTGAAATGTACACTACAGTGGGGAAAGTACAAGAGGAAAAAAAGAGACCCCTACTCATGCTGTGCTTCCATGGTAGGACAGCATGAGAACAGGAAACACAAAAAACTCCTCTGCACAAAGAGCACATAAATGTCCACAGCACAACATTATGAAGACATGACAAGCTACAGGGGTGGGTGGGGGGTGAGGAGTAATCCGAAGCGAACACAGCATTGATGCTGGTTGTACTGATGCATTGAGTTTTTCCTTTCCAGTCACCTTTCTCACTCACTATGTGTTAATAGACCTCTCTGCATTGAATCATATCTGTTATTAACCTCTGTCTCTCTTCCACAGCATGTCTTTTATCCTGTTTTCCTTCTCTCACCCCAACCGGTCGCAGGAGATGGCCCCGCCCCTCCCTGAGCCTGGTTCTGCCGGAGGTTTCTTCCTGTTAAAAGGGAGTTTGTCTTTCCCACTGTCGCCAAAGTGCTTGCTCATAGGGGGTCATATGATTGTTGGGTTTTCTCTGTATCTACTGTACTATATAAAGCGCCTTGAGGCGACTTTTGTTGTGATTTGGCGCTATATAAATAAAATTGAATTGAAATTGAATTGAAATATAAATACTCTATTTTCACTTCGGTGAAGCTGGACATTTTGATTGGTGTTTATGGGGACTGGTTCGCTCTTAGAGCCTCAAGCGGTGATTTAAGGAACTGCAGTTTTTGGTACATGCAGCTTTCTTCATTTTTCAACACTATAGCCTCTTTTCTACTACTCGACTTGACTTGATGGGTATTTTAGGGTATTATACAGGTATTTTGGTAAACATAGCTTCTATTCTACGTGTTTGGGGAACATGAACAGCATTTTGGATCACTGAAAACTAAGTTTTTGAAAGAATTCCAGCCATGGTAATAATTTACATGCGTTTATATGTGAACAGGGAAAACCGAGATTTTGTTCTGCAACGTCTAAAGTGTCACACTGTGTGCCATACTATTGTTTGCGGCTTTCGATTGGCCGATATTTCTTCACAGTTTGGGTTCTATGTTTCTGTTGACAGCACCAGAGATATTGTAAATAAATTTTAAAAATCCCTATTTTATAAATAAATAAATATATGCTCATTTCACATTATTATTTTTTTAAACTAATTTGGGATTTTCTTTTATTATTGTAGGGTCTCACAAAATAAAGCACCTTAAGGCAACTGTTGTGATTTGGCCCTATATAAATGGACAGTGTTGGGGGAGTAACAGAATATATGTATTTAAAAAACTAATTATGAGTAACTGTATCCATCACAGTTACTGTTTAAATAGGTGATAATTAGAATACAGTTACTTTGTTGAAATAAATGGATTACACGGCGGTCTTTTCCTGTTTCATATGTCTCTCTCTAATTTTGGTAATTCCACGCTGGTGGAAACCCAAACAAAACACACAATAAGAGGCTTTAATGTAAGCGTCCTGTTGGTGGCGTCAGTTACACAATAGACCTGAAGCCACCACAACAGAGCCAGCAGTGCACGGGCAGGAATGCATTTCTTACTTGGAAATTCTGACACCACTTCACATTTAAAGAAGAAAAGGATGGGCGAAATCTGACTGTGCAATGCAAACTCTGTTGCCGCAACTAAGCTGCTCTCAGCATCAAAAGACTCCACCTCCAACCTAAAGAAGCATCTGCTTGTAAGTTCTTTAAAAAAAAACAAAAAAAACTAACGTTAGCCTACTGCAACTAACTTGTTTTAGTTGTGGTAGCTACCTGGGTTATGTGCCACTTCAGTATCTCGATGTACTATTGCTGTGTGATTTATTACTATTACTGAAGGCTACTCGCCACCAACCTAACATTGTTAGCTGGTGCTAGCTGGGGTTAGTTCATAGACAGCAGACTGTTAGACTTGATGGATAGCATTAACAACGTGCTAGCTGCAGATAATCATGTGCACTTCTGAAAGCAGACAGAAAGAAAACATATTACTGATACAGAATTAGTTTTCTATACGAGATCACTGCAAAAAGTGCAGCCTTACCGAATGTCCACCCTACTCTTACTCATTTTATATTGAGATTTAAAAATCTAGTTGGTATTGGTATGGCGAGTAAGCTTCAGTCATAGTAATAAATCACACAGCAATTGTACATTCATGTAGTTGTAAAAAGCGTGACAATATATTAAGTAATCCAAAGTATTCAGAATACTTTGCTCACATTAAGTAACTTAACAGAATACGTTACAAGTATTCTGTACTCTGTAGTGGAATAGATTTTAAAAGTAACCTTCCCAACACTGTAAATAGATTTGAGTAGAATAGTGGGGTTAGTTTAAGTGTGAATATGAGTGTCATTGGTTGTCTGTCTGTGATAAGGAAAAGCAGAAGAGGATGGATGAATTAGTTTGTCTTATCACTGCATTTTTATGGGAAAAGTTTATTGCTAACTTTGTGCTGTCTTCCAGATGGAGATCCATTACAAATCAAACACATAATAGACGTCACCTTCAATCCATTGCCTCACGTTCTCTATTGTACCTCTGCCCATCCGTTTTCCTCTCTGTGTACATACTGCTGAACAGAGGGGGAGTGACATAAAATGGAAACAGTGAGGTGTTGACTGTCACAGGCTGGGTATTATTCTGTTTGGGCTCCCCAGCGAGGCAGGGCACTCTACAAACAAACAAAGGGGATCTGTTGAGAGCTTGACATTTCCATTTAGCCTGAGCCGCCCTGCACTGGGTTGCCTATTCATTTCAATTGACTCCTGCTCTTTCCGTCGTCTCTGGAGCGGGGGTAGATCTGCTCGGCATTCAGGTGGTATGGGGTGGCACATGCGGGGCTCGTCTCAGCAGGAACAGGGGAAGCCGAGGTGCAGAGAGGTACGCCGTGCGCGCACAGAAAGGCACATGCGACAGAAAAACATTCACCATCCTTTCCTTTTTTTTTCTTTGTGGGAGAAAAAAATAAGCATCTCCATCCAAGAGGAAATTAGAATAACCTGTTGGACGGATAATCGGCTGTTCTGTGTCTGTCTACTTTTGATTGTGTGTGTTTGCACGGGTGATTACTTTGGTGATCTGTGTGCCTTTATGCATGTCTCAGCTCCCCCCGCTGTGCCCCTAATATAACGAGGGACAGGGCCATTGACGTTATTTAGCGGGAAAAGGGAAGGCAGAGTGTGCTCCCTGAGGTGTGTAACGAGGCTGACTCATCCCACCACTAAAGGGACGTGTTCAGCCGGGCTGTCGACAAATGACACAGCACAGTTTAACCCCTCACAACAGCAAGTATAACATAGAGACAGAGAGACTGACATGTTCTTATACAACTGTCATCAAGTTTTCTCACGGGCCCCATGTAAAGCAGAAACAATATTGTAAAACGGAAATTATGATCTAAAAAAAGAGAAGCATTGCATCATTGCAATTAGGGAATTTTTCTCCCCTTTATAATCTTGGAGGAAATCAAGGTCAAGCTTTAATGGCTTTTCCGGAGGCTAATAAGAATAGGGTGAAGTGTGATCTGAGGAAGGTGGCAGGTGAGTGAGCAGGGACAGAGACAGACAGACAGAGAGGTATCGAGGACGGGCGGCAGGAGGAAAGGAAGCGAGGCGAGAGACGGAGAGTGGGTGAATATCAAAAGCTTGCTTCAAAGGTCACAGCACTTTGTTCCTGATGACCAGCATTTCCCTTTTGTCTATCTCTAAGTGTCAGACTGGACATGAAGGGTGGCGATTCCTTAATTTCTCCAAACCAAAAAACAGGGGTGCGTCCCCACTACAAAGCAGTGAAAAGCAAACAGGGAAGATAAAAAATGATGGTTTTCTTTTTTACAAAGCATTCATTTGCATTCAGTATGGGACTTAAATGCAGTGACAGTCAACCTGATTCCTGATGTGTGAGGTGAGTGCTAACAGAGGATTTCAGAAGAAGCCCAAAGGAGAAATAAATTCAATAACATAAAGCTAACAATGAGAAAAATCAGAGAAGGGGAGACGGAGATGTGTACGGAAACTGAATATTTAAGTTTAATGGGCATATTAAGAGAAAATAAGCCCTCTCCCTATGTGCTGCTAATGGTATTGATGTGATTGCAGTGCTTTGCTGCCTGCTCACCTTAACAGCCATTCATTTTACAGACAGGCCACAGTGAGTCAAGGTTTGGGCACGACTGTCCTCACATCAAAGCTAAGGCTGCCGCCGGTGATAAGGTGCAGGTATTGTGCACTGAATGACAAAGACCTGCTATTAATTTTTTAAGGATTAGTCAACTAAATCAGCAATTGTAATGTTCACCTAAGGAAAATGTAGCACGTGTAATTGAGTGTGATGTGTGAAAAGAAAGAAAAGGAGCACATTTGATAATAGATGTGAGGAGGGAAGAAGGGGAAACAGATAGAAGATCAGGAATGTTAATCATTAAAAGTCATCTAATTAGCCATAGATTTATATGTTACTGCTGTCCAAAGAATCCAAACGACTTACACATACCGAGTTTGCTGTATTCTCTGCAGCCGTGACAGCATTTTGCTGCCTACTGGTCAAATAAAGTCAGTTCTTGTCACAGCACATCTCTGATTTATTGCCTCAAGCAACACCTCCCTCCTCTCTAGCCTCCTCTGTTCTCCCGTGCCATCTCTGGCCCATCTCTCCCATAACAAGCTCTCACTCTCCCCCTATCTTTCTCTGCTTTCGTAAATCAGTACTTGAAATCTGCTCATGCTTCAGGATATACCCTCACATCCATTTCCTTTGCATGCCCCACCTATTTTAAAAAAACATCTTTAGAGTGATTGGATTTTTATCAACAAGTTACCAACCCACTACAGACGTCCCGCTGCTGGTGCATATTGACAGATCAATAGCTCAAACTGAAAATCGATGGGGGTCCGTCTCTTCATTATCCTAAACAGCGGCTGACACTGGCCCCGTACACTGCAACATGGAGGCAGGGGTTGTTAGTGCTGAACCTTCCCAACCTTTCCCCCCCTGCGTGGATGCAAGAGTGTGAGTGGGAGGAGACACCTGAACACAGTCACACTTGTGAGGAGCTTTGAGGAGCGGCGAGGTACCATGCAGAAATGTGAGCACACATATGTTTGTGCACAGGGAGTCAGGGAGGAATCCCATGGGAGCTTTACAGCAAGCGACTGAAAACAACACATGTGATTCTCTTTTCCCACAATGTTGAAAGTAAAGCATCAAAAAGAGCATCATTTTCTGGTCTCCCACTGAAACGGCTGAAGTGCTTTTTCTTTTTACTGAGATAACAGTCTCAGTCTTCCCAAGGTCAAAAATGTGCTACATTCTTTGACAGTGTGCAGACTTGGAGTTGAATTGCTCTACCAGAACATTTATTCAGCTACTGAACATCACAACCATTTTAAGATGCTTTACTCAAGCGTGCAAAGGAGACCTGCTGTGCTAATTTCCAACTCTATATTTTTAAGTGGCATGGCGCAAGTCGCAATTCAGAATAATCTTTACATGTCTTGTGCAGACACTTTGTTCTTATCCTGACTTTCTTCTAATTCCTTCTTACTGTAGGATTCATGCTTCAGCAGGAAATCTATGGCATAGCTCCATGGTGACTGCAAACCTCTCTGAAACCTTATGCTGTAACCTATGGCATAACCTTATGACCACCTCCTGTGCATTTACTTTTTCACTGCAGTTTTTTAAAATGTATCCGTTAGAGAATAACAATCACCATCTCCATATAAGGAATAATAATCTAATATAATGAGCATAAGGGCTCAAAAATGTCAGCACATACCTGGAGAGAGATTTCTGTCAAAACCCAAGACGAAAAAAAAAAAAGCCTCAGTAATTTATTTGCTTCTGTCGGCGATGACCACACAGTAATAAATACATAATGCACCAGAACAAACATAAATGCTGGCAACGATATCGGCCACTTGTTAAAAGTTGGTGCTGGTATTGGATTGATACTTTGGTTTTGTTTTCTAATTTCAGTATTCAGCCCGATGAACTTAAATAAAAATATATTGTAAATGAAAATGGGGGGGGGGGGGGGGGATATGATTTTTGCGTCATGTCTCTTACTTTTATAGCTTAAAGCACATTTAAATAACAGAAGTTGGCCTAGAGTGCTTTATAGACAGGCACGTTTATATTCTGACACTCCCAAAAAATAGATTCAAAATACATGAAAAGCTGTGTTTTGTTGTGTTAACTATACACTGTATAAAGTAAAGATCATAGTGATTTAGTGTTTTTTTTAAACGTGTGTTCAATTTGCAAACTGCAAATAATGATTCATCTCATAAGTCGGGACACACTGATCTGCCTGATCTGCTATTACGGATACTGATATCAGTAATGGTATCAGCAATACTGTCCCTGTTTTTACTTGGTATCTGCTCGATACCAAAACTTGCACAGCACTAAGACTTACATAGGTTACATCGTAGGCTCTGCACCGATTCGCCGGAGAAGTCTAAATCAGGCCTTATTGGCTACCAAAATATTTGAAAACCAAGAACACTTACTGTTACATAGATACGCAGATGCTGTGCTGTGTTGTAGACTGTCTTGTATGGAGTATAATGGGCCGATGTGTAGAATAGCTTTATCTCAACGGGGACAGTGTATCATGAGTTCACTGGATTGTGCGTTACTCCATTATTCAAGCCCAAACACTGTGCTTGTTTTGGTAAAATTATCTTTTATGACTAATTAAATGAAGTTTTAATTGTTAATTATTGGAGGCAATAGAGTTTAATTTAATCTCCTTAGCGGCTTTGTGCCCTGCTGCATTATCTCGGGGCGCAGACATTTCATTAACGCGTTTTGCGTGTTTAATTCAGATGCAGAAGTCTTCAGGCTACGCAAAATGGCTTCTGTTTGCAGAAAGGGCTGATGAATCACCAGGGGAAGTAGGATTTAAAATGTGTAGGTACAGGTCAGTAAACAGCTCCATAAACAACAAATTGTGTTTGAGAAATGTTGGACTGTGTTGGCCCAGACATTAGGGGGACCCTCTCTCGAGGACCCGCTTGTCACACAGCATTGTTCATTAGCTGATGGCTTCCCACTCCACAATTTTTGTCTCACCGGCGAACGCTCTGAGACATGCTGTACTTCACCTCTATAATTCCATCATGTCAAAGGAAGAGCCAGAGAAACGATGCCTTCATTGTACTGCTTGCTATGCCACCACACGTCTGCTCTGTCTCAAGCAGTGTGCTGTAGTGAGTGGAGAACGAAAGAGAGCGGGTTAGCGATTAATTAAAAATGTGGCAATTCGTTTCAGCTCTGTCGTCTGTAGCACCCCGAGTCGGGGCTCAGAGGTGCTACTTCAGCCAGCTCGGCTGTTATTAATCTCTCCCTCTCTATTAGTGCTCTGATCTTTCTCTCCTAACTCCACTTTTCTTCTTCTTCTGGGTGTCCGCATCTTCCATTTTTTTGACTCGCTCCCAATTCATCTCCTTTTCTTATCGCCTTCTTCCCGCCTTGCTGTGACCCCTGTCTGCCCGCCGCACTGCAGGTCAAAGTCTGTCTGCACGGATGCGATGCTGCCTCGCTAAAACCTCATTTCAGTTAACTAATGAATCACTGGCTGACGATCAAATTAACAGCCTCCTTTCCTTCCTATGTGTCTAATATGTGTGGTTCTGCGGGTCACGCTGCTACTACTCACACATGCTGCGCTCATGAAACATTCATGATTCAGCTTGAGTGGAACGAGCTGTGTCATAATGATTGAATAAGTCGAACCTGCTGCCGCAAAGTATCAGCCCGCTGCACTCAACTCAGCCATTAATTCAGACGACTATTGTAGGATTGCCTTACACTCTCAGGTTATTGTTACTCAGTGATTAAACAACCAGCTTCAATCCAATTTGTAAAGACGACTCAGCAGCAGAATCAAATACAATTTCGGCAGAAAACGACAGCTAAGTAAATTGCTTGCTCTGCCATCCAGGGGAAACAATTAAGCGAGGTTTGATCAGAAAGAACGACTTTTACTTTTACAAGACAGCAAATCTCTGGAGCGACTGCAGTCTTGGCACGCGAGAGCTTTTCACTTTGCAATGCAGATCTGTTTTGAACCAGCACAGCTTAGCTTGTTGATAACATCTCACTCCCTTTATCAAGGAAAGAGGTTCGGCGATAAAGAAGATGTGTTAATCGCGAGGATTAGCATGAATAAGGCATCAGAAGTCAGTGCTGCTGTTCACCAAAGTGAGTCCACGTCATGTCAGAACTCCCAATAAATCAGATCATAAAATTGAGGTTAATTAGTGTAACCTCCAAATTATGTTTTACACTCTTTAATCCCAGATTGAGTTCAGTTTTTGGGTAAAAGCAGACAGTCCACTGGGTCTTCACCTAATCTCTTATTAGGCTTCAGCACTTTTCCTCTTTCATCTGACCTCCAGGTTTTCTGTCTGTGTCTCAGGCTGTCTCTGTTACACACACACACACCTCACTTTGCCTCCCTGTGTGAGACTAGGTCAGTGCTCATAGATCACGCATTGGGATGGAGACAGTAAATGGGTCTGACAGTGTCTGTGAATGGACTAATCATTCAATGGTATAGACACGACAAGGCAGTGTCATTAATTCAGGTCATAGAGAAGAGACATGTAACACACACATACACACTCATCCCAGAGGTTAACCCATGAGTCCCACAATTTGTCATGCAAACATACATATGCCAGCTCCAGATTAATAAAAAAGATGTCATCTCTTAGTTTGAGATCAAATGTCTGGGAAATATTGGAAGAGAGTAATTTCACTTATCAGTATGTCGCTCCCTATTATCCCTGAATCTTTCCAAGTAAGAGGCAAAAGCATAAGAAACTCCAAATGGACACAAGCACAGACACATACATGCTTAGTGCATGTGCACCCACAAGTGTTGGCCACAAGGTCAGGCTGATGAATCAACAGTATGTGTGCATGAAGTGACACTCGGGAGCAGCTGTGCACGACACACTCACTTAGTCCTGCAGGTAAGTGCACAACAAATCAAGATGCAACACTGCACGCCACCAAAGCCAGACTGTCATCAAAAAACGTGAGCAAATTAACACAGAATAAGGCATGCAGGTGAAAGAATACACTCATGTGCACGTCTCTTACCTGGTAGGCCAAGACAGAGCAGGACACTATAATAGATGACGGGTAGTGGTCCGAGAGGGCATCCCTGGGCAGCTTCAGAGGGATTCTGCCCTGTGCTCCAGGTGCTCCCGTTTGGGGGAAAAACAGGGAAGTGGCTGTGCTCCATGGCCTCTTCCTGGTCCTCTTCCTCAGCTGAGCTCAGTGTCAAGAAGCGTGCTGGCCACGAGATCGAACCGCCTGGAAGCCGGTTTTGGGGAGAGGGTGCTCTGTCCTTGGGTGCCAATCAGCATGGGTGTGTGTACGTGTGCGTTTGGCAAGACCGCAAGGTTGAGTGAGTGAGTGAGAAGGAGGGAGGAATGGGAAGAGATGGAGGAGAGCGAGATAGGCAGCAGACGGGGGAGATGCGAGGGATGATATGTGTTAGTAGGTGACGGAAAAAGGAAGGTGGCGAGAGGAGCTGAGAGGGAGGCGTGAAGAGGTGAGTGTGAAGGTAGAAGTGGAGAGGGGAGGATGCTGCCTGAGTGTGTGAGCGAGGGGAATGAGAGCGAGTCGGGAGCGCAGCGGGGAGGAGGAGAGAGGGAGGGCAAAGAAGAGGGAAAGAGAAAGGGCAGAAAGAGAGGGAGGGAGAGACGGAGACTGAGAGTGGAGGCAGCAAGCGGGATGAGGATGAGGGGAGGATGCTTAAGGAGAGAAATAGGGGTTTGAGGGCAGAGAACATAAAGAGATCATAAAACTGATGGGGAGCCAGATGTGATAGACGAGAAAAGATAAATGGGGGGTTAAGTCAACTGTGGAAAAGGACATAGTGCATTTGCCCTTGTCATTGTGTTTGTTTTCTGTCAGTGTGTCTCTTCATTGCTTGGTGGCTTTCTGATTGCATATCGAGTTAGGGGACAGATCACAAGCTGGGTCCATTAGTCTTTAAAATGTCTTTACATCCACAAGCCAATTTGCACATCCTGGATGTCACACAGAGTATAATTACATATGACCAGACTTGTGTGTGCATGTAGGTGTGTGTGTGTGGTGGGAAATGGGGGTTGGGATTGGCTGCACAGTCTAATTCTAATGCAGTGTGAACAGTTTGAATCTCCAGCTAAAATGTGCTAATGAACTCTAGGCTGACTCTTAAAAACTCAAGTATTCCACCTTAAGACAGATTCCAATTTCTGGTTCATCAGTTGGTGTGACAGCAGGTCTGCAGCTGCCTGTTATTTTCATTTTCTATTAATCTGTCAGTTATTACAAATGATCCTCTGGTTGTTTGGTGTGTAAAATGATGTGTTTATTCCTCAGACTTCTCAGATATAGTAGACTGTTTTCTCCATCCCACTGATTGCGATGTAGCTGAAACTCTTTGCTACAATATTACAGATAAGTGTTGGACCATTTAATAAATTGCTCTTGAGTTTCAGAAAGAGAGCAGTAATGAGTAATTTCATGTAAGCTGTTCTAGGCTTAAAAAAAAGAAAAGAAACCACTGTAACGACCTGTAACTATTTTTCAAATGTTGCCAAGCATGGCAGAATCACGAAAGAGGAGCCTTTGAAATGCTGAGATTAAAAAGACACGGGATTGTTGTGCTCTGTTTTTGACACATCAAATTTGTCAGAGTTGAGAATTTCAGGAGGTTAAAAAGCTGGGTTGTTAGTTTACCCTCTGATCTGCCACGCTGAAAAGGCAGAAGTAATTTTCTAAGTTATTATCAATAGTTGTTGGAGTTTTTCTAATTGCACCAGTACAAAAAGATTTGTTTAAAATTTTTAAAGCGTCTCTCATTTCCATTCAGTCCGCATTCTGCCGTTCTGCAACCGTTATTGACTTACGTTTTATTCAGGTGGAAATTTTAAACAATAGCCTCGATCTTAGGAACGCTAAAGTTCTTCGTTTAATAAAAGAAAAGAAAAAAAGACTCACAATGACCCATAATCATTCTAATGGAACAGAAAGGAGAAAACAAACAGCTCTTTAGATTCAGTGAACAATATCAGCAAATATATATTTAATTTTTTCTTCTATCAACACTTGTTAACAGAAAGCCCAGTGACTAATTTTTTCACTTTAATTTTTAACATGTACTCTACTTAGGTACGAGTTTGAGGCCATTTACGGTACATTTCTATGATAGATTTATTTGCAGATCAAGATTTTCATACAAAATTCACTCATTAGTTGTGTCTTGCTAGTAGCAGCTTTGACCCTACTTTGCCTTTAGGACTGCTTTAAGTCTTCATAACATAGATTCAGCGAGGTGCTGGAATCATTCCTCAGCGATTTTAGCCCATGTTCACATGATAGGATCACACAGTTGCTACAGTTTTGTCAGGACCACATCCACCACATCCCAAAAGGTGCTTTGTTGGACTGAGATCCGGTGACTGTGGAGCTCATTTGAATATAGTGGACTCATTATTTTGTTCAAGAAATGTGAAATTTGAGATCATTGGGGCTTATTACATGGTATGCTCTGTTGGTGGGAGTAGCCATGAGAAGATGGGTGCAGCGACCGTGTGGCGACCGTGGCTCAGGGGGTTGGGAATCGCATCTGTAACCGGAAGGTCGCCGGTTCGATCCCTGGGCTCTCTGTCCTGGTCGTTGTGTCCCTGGGCAAGACACTTTACCCTACTTGCCTACTGGTGTTGGCCAGAGGGGCCGATGGCGCGATATGGCAGCCTCGCTTCTGTCAGTCTGCCCCAGGGCATCTGTGGCTACAACTGTAGCTTGCCTCCACCAGTGTATGAATGTGAGAGTGAATGAATAGTGGTATTGTAAAGTGCTTTGGGTGCCTTGAAAAGCGCTATATAAATCCAATCCATTATTAGTGTGGCCATAAAGGGAGGGACATGGTCAGCAGCAATACTCAGGTAGGCTGTGGGGTTTAAATGATTCCCAGTTGGTACTAAGAGGCCCAAAGTGCACCAAGAAAACATCCCCAACACCATTGCACCACCAGCAAAATGAACTGTTGATACACAGCAGGATGGGTCCATGATTTCATGTCGTTTCTGCCGCGTACAGCAGGAATGAAGACTCATCAGACCAGACTCATCAGACCAGGCAACATTTTCTAATCTTCAGTCGTCCAGTTTTGTTTAGCTAACAGGAGTGACACCCTTTGTGGTCATCTGCTGCTGTAGCTGATCAGCCACATCAGAGATGCTCTTCTGCACACCTTAGTTAGAATGAGTTTAGTTTGAGCCACTGTTGGGTTCATTGAACAGTATAATCATTCTCCTCTGACCTGTGACATAAACTAAGCATTTTTTACCCTGAGAACTGTGGCTCACCAGATACAGTATGTTCTCTTTCGCTGACTATTCTCTGTAAACCCTAGAGATGGCTGTGTGGGAAAATCCCAGTAGATCAGCAGTTTCTGTCTGGCAACAACAAGCGTGCTACATTCAAAGTCATTTAAATCACCTTTTTCCACCTTTGTGATGCTCACTTTGAACTTCAGCAGAACATGATTGAGAGAATATGATTAGCTTTCCAGTGAAGCAGCCTAACACTTTATTCCAATATCACAACAAAGTTCTCCTCCAAAATGAGAATGTATTTGAATTAACACCTCTGTAAAGCAGCTTGAACAAAAACTAAACATTCTAACTTTTATTAGACTGGGTTGTGACTCCTTATGAATAAGGGAAGAGCTGAGAGAAGTCGCTTTTTTATTAGTTTTACCCAGATGTTCCTAATAAACTGCCAACTGAGTGCAAGCAGAAGATTTACAATTACACCCGAGGGTCTTTTTTCCCCTCAGATCTCACCACCCACTGCTATATCTATCATTTCTGTGTCATTTGCCACGTTATTTCTCAGTGCATGAACCATACAAAACGTGAGCTATGAGATGGTGTCAGTGTAGCGATTACATAGCATACAGATGCATACGTATTATGATTACACTACAGGCTTTTTTAGGCTTTCAAGAGAAGCTACACGTGCAGAAAGCAGGCATCAAAAAGGTTTTGGCATGATTACAGTGAAACATCATGTCCATTTAGGGAGCTGTCAGTTGTGCCTCTGCTCTTTCTGCCCATCTTCAGCTCAATCTGGGCCTACGCTGCCTCTTTCTCAGTTCTGAAGCCAGAGAGCCGCATCCTGCTCATCTCTGCTGTCTGAGCACCATACTTTAGATCATTTATAAAGTAGGACATGCGTCTGCAATAAGAAGGTGAGGGCAGATTAGATTACACAGTCTCACACAAAGAAAGAGAAGAAGAGAGAGATTTTTGTGGCAGAAAATGAACCACTTGTCGAAGGGAAGGAATCACAGCATCATCTTTATACCCGCTAGGAGCTTCATTTATGGCATTATGAGCATTTTCTACCCAGATGGGCACTAGTGTAAAGGAAAGCAAGAATTGAGCGCTAAAGTGTCCAGTAATGGCTCACCCGTATTTGCTAAAAGCCACTTGAAAAGTGGAACAAAGGTGAGCGAGAGTAGAAGAGAAAAGAAAGGAATAATCATGTGCTTTTAATTATTTTCTGCAACACGTGAACAAATGAGCTGCAAGGGATGCAGGGAGGGGAGCTCCACGATTGAGTGTTAAATAAAATATAGCCAGATGACGTGAATTAATCACAGAGAGATGTGGGGGGAAACGGAAGATATCCTTCAAGAGTAGGTAGCATAGCTGTGAAAAACCCCCACAGGGTTAGAGCTGGCCTGCTTTCCAGTACTTAATACAACATCATCATTGGTCCTTGTCACGCAAACTCGATTACATGTAATCTTGTGGTGCTTTGATCCAGGCGGGATTGTGTTGTGCATGTGGGTTGTTGTTTGCAGTTAGATTTAATATAGGACATCAGATACTGTCCTGTGTACGTGTGAGGGTATTTTTTGATGTGTAATGCAGTGATATTTTTCAAAACCAAACCAGGACAGACGACGGCTGTTATACACGTTAGTTATGGAACGCGGTTGAACTTCAGCCCGACCCCATTATGCCCTGCGGTGACGCATGTGGATGAGTTCAGTGGTAGGATAGGTTTGTGCAGGTCGTTACAGGGCACGTGTGTTATTAACTCATTACATCATCATTACACGCAGTGTTTCAGGACCCCATGCTGCCAGGTCATCACCGAAACGAGCACCGGATGCACAAAAGAAAAAAAACAAACGCAGGTTGTTGCTAAAGAAATGGTTGGTGATTTGTGTTCAGTGCAAACGCCACAGAAATAAAAATACTAATTCAAGTGCTGTGCTGATGTTAACAGCTATCTTATTTGTTTTATTCTTTGCAACAAGCCTAAATTTTCAGAAAAGGTGCCAATGATCCGGCTCAGAGGCTTAAAGAGTGTCTACTGGTTTATAAATGGTGTGAGGCCAGGCCAGTTCAGGTGTGCCTTTTGGTTTTCTGTTAACAATACATGAAATACCAGATACTTAAATGTGCAACTGCAAAGAAAGTATCGTGCAGTATTATTGGCATTTGATTGCTTTTTCTGTGGAGCATCTGTCATCTGTTGTGAGAAGCTGGCTAATGTTAAGTACAGTGCCAAACAAGCTAAGAAAACATCCCTACAGAGACAGTTTTGTCCTACTTCAAAAGAGCACCAGCTCTGAACCAGAAGCTCTAAGACTGTGTGTCTCATAGTGATATGCTGACATACACTATATGGTGCATAAATGGTGAATAAGACCAATCATTCATCCATGGGAACAAGCTTCCATACCATTGCAAATATTTAAGGAAGAATATGTAATTTGTTGTGCTCATCTCAGGTTGCATTTACCTAATTTTAAGATCTAGATATTTTTCATTATGTCCTGATATGTAAACACTTAGAAATGACAGAGGGTGTACTTTCATTTTACCATGACTGTACATTATAGAGACAAAAGTATTGGGCCACGCCATTTAATATTGGAATTCAGGTGTTTTCAGTCCCGTTATGTGTGTAAAATCATGCACCTAGCCGTGCAGTCTGCCTTTATAAACGTGTGTGAAAGAAGGGGTCGGTCTAAGACCTCACTGAATTTGAAGGTGATACTGAAATGAGATGCTACCATTTCCTCAAGTCAGTTTGTTTAATTTCTTCCCTGCAGGTATTCCACCATCGGTGGTAAGTGGTGTTATTGCAAAGTGGAAATGTTTAAGAGTCCCAGCAACTCCGCCACAAAGTGCCTGATCACATAAAGTTACAGAGCGGGGTCGTGCAGTTCGTATACGTCACCAGCCATCAACTGAGAGCTCCAAACCTCCTCTGACATTAACAAAATCTGAGCATGGGGAGCTACATGGCATTAGTTCCTATGGCTGAGCAGCTCCTGTAGCTGTAATGTGTAGGTGTCCCAATGCTTTTTTCTGAATATCACCCATCTACAGCTGTTTGTATAATACGTATGTATAAATGACATGAAAAATAATAATTTGCCATCTTGGGCTAAATGGAAATATTCAAGGCTACATGCAGACTTTGTGAGGCTAAACTTTAACTTATCCAGTGCTAAATCTGCATGCTATTGTACCCGATGCTTATTAGCAGGCACTGCTTAAAGTTAAAATCTGACATGTATGGTTGGACAGACTGAAAGAAAAGTCTGAGGATCGATAAATTCAGAAGCATCCTTTCTCTGGTCTAACGAACTGACGAGGGAGGAGATCCAGGTTTTAGTGTTACTTTTTTAATATTGTAAACAACCATGCTTTGTAACCAGGTTTGAACAGCAGGTGTAAACATGTCTGGGGAAGCCTATTTAGAATAATATGTTAAGTCATTTGAGTCTGGATCAAAGTGGTGGAACAGCAGGCAAATCGACATGTTGCTAGCACAGCTTTAAAGCAAAGAAGGGAAGCCAGAAAGCGAGAGAGGGAGAGACTCCAGACAGGGAGTCCGGTGGACTTAACAACCAGGCTGTTAAATTCATCACAAAGTTGTCAAGTATCAGGTGACATTAATTATAGATGCCTTGTGCGATGAGCCGTTTGTTTAGTGTGCCTGTAAAATTGGGCCATAGATGTGAAGAGGAGTGGGTCAGCGAGGTTACACGTGAGCGCTGTGCCACCCTTTCTTTCCTGCTACCCTCCAATTTAGAGTCAGCACTCAAAAATAATAAGAGGAGTGGGAAAGAATTGGGAGCAAGAGCGAAAGAGAGTGGGAGGGTGAGAGACAACACAAGAGTGGGGATGCTGAATAAAACATAACAGAAGGAAAGAGATGGATGGATGACTGAGCAAGTTTTCCTCTACTCCTCTTTCTAAGCCAGCGCATACAGCACTGAGCACACCTGCATGCTCGCACGTAACACACCAGTAACACATCTGGTGTACGCTGCACATCCCATGTGCGCTCATACAGTGTGTATACTATGCATGCGTGTCTTTAGCAATTTCACCGGACACCGGACACCAGACACGCCAGGGAAATTATCAGAATCATTTGCACATCTAGCTGCAGCTCGGCACGCCCGAGCAGGCTCTGCGTTCGCTCTCGCCACCCCTGGGTGAGTCTCCCTGGTCTAAGTGGTCCAGCTTCTGCCCCTGCCCAGCACCAGGGACCAGCTGGTCTGACCAGGCTCTTATAATACTTCTGTTATTAGACTTGGGAAATGGAGACATTTAACACTGCTGCAGCTGAGACTAAAGCCCCACGGCCCTGTCTGTAAATTACACTGCTCTCACAAACAATTGCATTGAAATAAGGCCACTGAGGAAGGATTTTGGCTCTGTAAAATGTAGCCTTGATGACCTAGTTTCAGCAACTACCACCACTGCCTGTGTGCGTGAGTGTGTTTGATCATCTTCACCAACTATCGCTAATCACAAAGTTTACCATTAAATATGCAACAGCTCTAAACGCAGGCTCATAACTCTTCGTGAATTAAAGGAATGCCTTTCAAGTCATTCTGCCGTTGTAATTTGCTGCAGCGATGAAGCATAAAAGATTGGGTTTAATTGTGTGCTTTACCTAAAAAAATATTCTCAGCCTCTTTGAAATCGGCTCCTCAACAGTTTCTGTCTGATCCTCCTGATCAGACCCTTCTGTAGCGCCCCAATCTCGACCAGGGCTGTTTGATGTTGTCTGAGCTGATGTGTGTTTGTTTGCAGTTGGACTTCTCCTATTGATCACAGCAGATTGGACCCAGTTATGTTTGCTCAAGTGTGCAGACATTAGAGGACCTCCTCATTCTGATCACACCGCTGAGAGAAATATGGGCCGTAACAGCAGTAATGATGGGAAAACTCTCCCTTTTGTTTTTAGTCAGTATCAAAGGGATTCTGCAATAGCTCTCAGGTTTCCTTTATACTTTCCGTTTAGCATGGATATAAGCTGACAGCAGTTCAATCAAAGAAACATCACAGAACAAAGACTTACATATCTACAAATTCCTATAAATAATTCAGTAACACATATGTTTTAATTAGTTATATGTATTAGAAATACTAAACTCCTCTATTCTATCACTTTGGTTTGAAGCAAGTGATTTACTTTTTTGCTTCACATCCTGCTGAGGAGTCAATCAGGAAAAGGCGTGCACAAGGCATCCTTTTCAGACGTCTGAAACACCTCAACTTGCTGCTTTCAATATGGAGGAGCAGCGGCTGTACCCCGAGTCCCTCTCGATCAGCTGACCTCCTCCTATCTCTAAGGGAGAACCCAGCCACCCTTCAAAGGAAACTCATCTTGGCCACATATATCCACAACCTCATTCTATCGGTCACTACCCAGAGCTCGTGTCTATAGAAGAGGGTCATAGGAATGTAGCTTGACTACAACAGATCTGCCCCAATCCACCTGTCAATCTTACCCCTCACACTCACTTATTAAATAATATTCCCAAAATATCAGCCAAGCACAAAAAAGAAAGAGCAAATCTGTCTTGTTATTTAGCTTCTGGTATCAGTCACTCAAAAAGCAAACAAAAAAAGAAAAACATCCATTGTGTGGTTCTTTTGATTGACAGATGGCCCTGCTAGGCTTCAGCTCCACTACTTTGAGTCATTCAAAATGGACCTCATCAGAGTGTGTATGTGTGCTGCTGTTGGTGTCTTCTCAAGCATTTCTATTGGATCCTTTGATTACTATCATTGCCTGATGTCAGGTGGAGACTGTCTAAGACACAGACGCTCCACTTCACTTTTGCAGTTCTTTGTTGTCTTAACTTCACCACTCGACGTTGCTGTTTAGGTAGTCGAGGCCCAAAGATTATGTCACTCATAATATCTTGATGGCAGTGAAACGTGTCTGAAATAAAGCCTTTAAAGAAAAATTCTTGGTATTTCTTATATTCTGTTCAGTATCTCATTTATTAACAGGCTTTTAAGTTCATCGGCACTATTCACTCTCACTTTGTCTTTCTTCTCCTTTATTTTATTTTATTTTTTTTAAACTTCAGGCCTGTATTGTCATCTTAGTCGCCTGTGCTTCTGGTGTAGTTTTTGATGGTTTTATTCTTCAACTTCATTGCTATCTATCCGCACACCCAGGCTCTGTCTTGTCTCACAGCACCCTCTGGTGGTTGTTTTCAGTCATCGGACTCGGTACAAGCTGTAAACAGTGAGGGAGTCAGGGAAGGAGTGGGCAGGCGCGGATGTAATCAGGACTCGTTATTTTGGATCGACAGGCCCGATCCGTCTGCGAGGCCGCTGCGTGTCTCAGAACAACCGAGGCGAAGGAGCATCAGCCGGGCCGGCTCCTCCATTCAGTCCGGGGCGGTAAGTACGGAGCAGCACTGCTGCTGTGGTTGTTGTTAATGTTCGTAGAATTTCTCCTTCAGGCCTGCTGAGACACCCCGCCATGAAAACAGTGACTCTGCTACAGTGTAGCATCATGTAGGTGCCCAGCATCCTGTTTACTAAAAGGCGTGGATGCTGCTTTATATCGGTATTTGTTGCAATACCAACCATGTACCTCTAGAAAGAAGCATAAAAAGCCAAGACTGTACTAATAGAGCCATTAACGTGCTACCGAAAGCATATTGTTGTTTATGTTGGGCAGAGGCAGATGTTTGTTTATAAGTGCATTTTATGGGTTGGGCCCACGTTTGTCTCCAGAGCTGCTTTTTCTTCGTGTCATAGATTCAACATGTTGACATGATAGCATCACGCATTTGCTGCACATTTGTCAAATGCACATACATGATGTGAGTCGCCTCTTCCACCACATCCCAAAGGTGCTCTATTGGATTGAGATTATTGTGGAGGCCATCAGAGTACAGTGAGTACGTACTCATTGTCATGTTCAAGAAACCAGTTTGAGGTGATCAGAGCTTCGTGACGTGGTTTGTTATCCTGCTGGAAGCAGCCATCAGTAGATGGGCACCCCGTGCCATCTACCCCGTGGACATAAAGGGATGAGAAGCAACAATACTTAAGTAGACTGTGGTGTTTAAATGATGCTGGGTTTGTACTTGTGGGCCCAAGGTATGCCTATAAAATATTTCTAACACCATGGCACGACCAGCAGTAGCTGTAAGCTTTGATACAAAGCAGGAGGGATCCATGCTTTCATGTTGTTTCTGGCAAATTCTCACACAACCGTCTAAATGTCGCAGAAGAATCCAGACTCAACATCTCTAACCAGTTTCTCTAGCAGGTTGGTAGTGCTGTTGTATGCTCGCTTCAGAGAGCTCCCCAAATGAAGTGCTTAACTTTATAAAGAACCAGTGAGCCAGCTGCGGCCACTACTGCGCAATAACTGAGTGAACTACAGCTTCATAACACCCAGGCAGCGATTTTCATTCTTTCTAACTGACTGCGGCCTTCTAAAACATTAAACAGTGCCTACTTCTTTCTCTTCTGCATGTCCTTCTACTGCTTAATGTCTTTTCCCAGAAATCCTCATGCATCAAAAACTCTGCTTGTCTCTGTGTCTTTCTGTACAGCGGTCCCTGCATCACTGACACATTGCCTCAGAGCTGGGATACACTTCAGTGACACCATGCACTTCGTGACCACACCTGCTGCGGTGCTGTGTCTGCTGGCTGGGGCATCGGTGGCCATTCACGCCCCTGAGACAGGTAAGGAGGGCAGCATGGAGCCAGGGGACTCCACAGGGCTCAACAGCGGTCAGTTGTAATAAAAAGCAAAGATTTAAAGGTCAGGTTTGTGAGAGCAGACAGCAAATAACATGTCAGAGGGATTCAGTGCTAAGAAAGTCAGGTCAGTCGTTTTATGGAGCAGACGTCTTGGCGCTGGGTCAGTGAGATGCTGCTTATTTGGCTTATATTAAGTTAATGGTTAATGATCTGTTTAGTACTTCTAAGCTATATTGAGTCTTTGATGCTATGATATCTGAGACCTTATGTGTCCCCTCAGTTTTTTTGGACAAGGAGCAGGCAACCTCCTTAATCTCCCGTCAGAAGAGAAATACACCTTCCACTCTGGAGCAGGCTTGCATGGAGAAGGTGTGCAGCTACGAGGAGGCCAGAAAGTTCTTCCAAGACACATACCGCACGGTGAGCCCACTGTTAATCCCCTCCTCATTTCCTCAAACCTCCTTTGCGCCTCTGTTTGTAAAGAGAAAGCCACTGTGCAGCTCCAGATGTTTACTTGTGCCGTGTTATTTCTTCTCCAGGATATCTTCTGGTCAGTCTACGTTGGTAAGTGCATTATTAAAAGGATTGTCCATTACTGCCTATGCATTAGCACTGCATTACAGCTTATTAACTTCTCCGTGTTCAGATGGAGATCAGTGCGCAGAGAAGCCCTGCAAGAATGGAGCCATGTGTTCAGACAGCGTTGGAGGCTTTGATTGTGTCTGTAAGTCGGGTTTCACTGGAGCCCTCTGCGAGAAAGGTGAGAAGGAGACGGCAGGATTTCGCACGTGAACATCATTTTTGATTTGCTTTTCAAGTTCTGCAAGCTTTCCACTTTGTTTTCACAATGCAGACGAGACTCTGTGCACTCTGGAAAAGGACCAGGGCTGCTCTCAGTTCTGTAAACCAGGCTACATATCCTACGAATGCTCCTGCGCCCGTGGGTGGAAGCTCAACACAGACAAGAAACAGTGTGTGCCTCAAGGTACGTCTGTCATGTATTGAAATTACTTTTTTCTGCATGTTCTTTGTTCGAGTTTGAAAAAAAAAATCCGTGTTTTATGCCTGTGTCTATTATTTACTGAATAACATGGCAGATTACTAGTTGCCAGTGATTGTGGGTGGTGGAAAACCTTTGGCAGTACATCAAAACAATACATAAAGGTTATCCATCCATCTTCTGCCACTTATGTGGGTCTGCAATAAAAGCAGTCTAAGCATAAATGCACAGACCCACTCAGTGAGCCACCTCCTCCAGCTCTTCAAAGATCACTAAGGCCAGCTGAGATATATATAATAGCACCACAGTAGATATACTAAGGACTCCTCGATGTGGAGTGGTAGTGGCTCCACTCTGTGGCCCTCCTGAATGACAGAGCTCCTCTTGCTGTCTCTAAGGGAGAACCCAGCCACCCTGCCGAGGAATCTCTTTTCCATTCTTTGCATCCAAAATCTCATTCTTTCTGTGACTACAAAGATTTTGTGGCCGTGTGTGAGGGCGAGAATGTAAATCAATCAACACTTAACTGTGACACTTGGCTCTCTCTTCAGATATACTCATTTTACTTTCACTGCTGAAACTGCACCAATGCATCTGTCAGTCTCCCCGCTCCACCCTTATGAACAAGACCCTGACATATTTGAACTCCCTCTCTCAGGTACCAGTTTTTCCCTGACCTGAAGTGGGAATCGTGGCCTCAGACTAGGAGGTGCTATCTGTCATTTTTGCTGCTTCACACTTGGCTGCTAACTGCCCCAGTGTGAGATGCATGTCACCTACTAATGAAGCCAGAAGAGAGGTGATGCTGAGGCCACCAAAGGGCAAGTGGTGGAGGCCACCCTCCACCACTTGGCTGTGTTTAGAAATTCTGTGACCATTTTTACACTGCATAAAAATGAGGTCACACCAGGGTACCGCAGTCGATTTAGCATCTCTGCTTAATCTGACAATCTGTCTTTGGGTTGTGGGAAGAGGCTGGAATACTGGGGAAAACCCACAGGGACAGTGAAAATATGCCAGCTTCACACAGCCTCCAACCAACCAGCATTGTTGCCTCAAAGCAAAATTGCTGTTATTAGGTACTATGGAGGACCCCTACACCTCCATAGTGCCTCATGAAGAGCTGAATTTATTACAGCACAAGGGTTTGAAGTGAAAATGGCGTTTAGAGCAGGAAAAAACAGTTTTCTCTTAGAGGGCATAGACAAGAGACCCATCTGTCCATGTTTGTTTACTTTTTCAGTCATTTTTCTAACATTGTATCGCTTACATGATGCTGTCAAAGATATAATCAAGACACCCATCCAGCCAGCTCAGATGAAAAGAGGATTTCTGATATTTCCCCACAGACTGCTTTTGACTACAAAAACTATTGCTAGATATGCCCGTCGTACTTCAAAAATAATGTAGTCAAAGAAATAATCATAATCATCTCCTTCTGTCAGTCGAGTACCCCTGCGGTAAGGCGGTCCGTCTACAACAGTTGCAAGGCAAATTGTCCAGAATCAGCACCAGCAACCCTGAAGGAATTGCCTGTTTGTCATCAGAATGTCCGTGGCAGGTAGGAGGACACTTGTTAACATAAAGACACAATGATTTCAGTGTGTGGGTGTGCGTTTCTCAAAGGTATGAAAAAGAGATGCAGGGTCTTAACTGTCGTGCTGTTTGCAGGCTGTTCTGGTGAGTTCAGAGTCTGCAGGTTTCTGTAGCGGAGTCATACTGAAGGAGAACTTTGTCCTGACTACAGCTCAGTGTGCCAAAAAATACTCATCCTTCCAGGTGGTTGTTGGTGAGTAAACAAAGATTATACAAACACTGCAAGTAGGTAGTGATTGATATGTATTGTACATTTTATAATACACAATTAGTTTTCCATTGCCCCCCAAAAATGTAATCTAAAATAATAATAAAAAATGTACATAATATGTATACAAAATGTTTAAGTATAGATTCAAAAGGGGGGTGTTTGCATTTGTAATGATTTCCATCCTGTATGAAGGAAATCCATAACATATCCTCCTGAGAACCAGCCAATTAGTTTATGTCCTCTGTAATGGACATTTGTTTTCTGTCTTTATATCTTCAGACTCATTTAAGCTATCCTACTAAATCCTGATGTGATCTTATCTTATCTTATCTTATCTTATCTTATCTTATCTTATCTTATCTTATCTTATCTTATCTTATCTTATCTGATGTGTTAAATAGAGGACATCTTGGGCTTTCCATTGATATCTAATGTGTTTGGGTGACCTCTTTCAGCTCCAAAGAGGAAGGACATCACAAAAAAATTAAATCCAACGATTAATTTTCCCCTCGGTTCTCAGGAGGATAAATAATAACAGTACCATAGATGTTACTGTGTGTGGAGGGACCTATCCAAGCTTTCCTTTCAGATTCAGAACAAATTTGTCTCTTTTTTGGTTTATGTTACATGTCCACCTGTGATGATATATTATAATTTTTTAATGGCATGAAAACACATACATGTCAGCACATTGTATAGAAGCCAGCATGTGCCTTAAAATATAAATATTTAAGTGAAAAGTCTTTTCAGTCAGCAGACGCAGCACAGTTTAGGTTTATAACTGAAGAAAGCACAAGACTTCTGGAAACAGACTAATAAGATAAAGGTGGAGATAACTGGCCAGAATGCACAGCATTGTGTTTGGTGAAAACCAAACACAGCATATCAGCACAAACACTCACAGTAAAAACTGTAAAAACTGTTTTATTATCAAAGACCGACATTTATTTAGCTCACATTGTCTTCTCAGAACAAATAGCATTTACCTAAATAAACACAAATCCACAAATTGAAAAATTCTACCATTTTATAATCGTTGTTAAATAAAATTACAGAATAAATCGATCAAAAAAAGAAGTTTCCAAAATTGTCATTTTATAAATCATGAATATTACATCAGCAAATTAGTGTTTATTTAAATATGGTTTCTTTTGCTGTTTTAAAATGTAATAAAATAATTATAATCTAATAATTATAATAATAATAATAATAATAATAATCAAGCTATTAATATAATTATTGCAACAGCTCTGCACTGAACTCGAGCACAGAAGTGCAGTAAATCTTGTGCTGCATGCCGGTTTTTCGATTTTTAGAACTTTTAACATCATCGCCCTTCCTTATCTCCTGCACAGGTAAAGACAGCAGCAGTAATACTGACCAACAGACGCTGTATGTTAAAGTGATTCATGTCCACCCGCGCTATGTGGAAGGTCGCCCTGAAAACGACCTGGCTGTGATTGAGCTCCGCGACCGCATCATCTTTAAAAGACACATGATTGCTGCCTGTCTGCCAGAACGAGACTTTGCTGAGAGCGTTTTGATGGCAGGTGACTACACAACGGTGGTCACTGGCTGGAAGGAACCACAGCAGGGGTCTGCTTTCCAGGGCTCGCTCACTCTTAACACCCTGGTGTACAACAAGCTTCCCATGTGTCTGGAAACTCACGGAAACTTGATGACCAACAAGATGGGCTGCACTGCACCTCGTGAGAACGCCGGCTGCACCATGAGCTCCGGCAGCCCCCTGCTCACCCTGTACAGGGACGTGTTCTTCCTCACTGGTGTGGTGAGTCAGCCAACAGGGGCCGACTGCAGCAAAGGATACATCTTCCAGAAGGTGTCGCGCCACCTCGGCTGGCTGCGGCAAAGAATAGGTTCACGTTAGGAGCGGTAGTCAGAGAGCACACTGAGGTTATTGATCATGGAATAGGATAATACAGGTTAATAAATAATAAAACAGGGAAACTGAATATTTTCCTCCTTCTAACTTAGTCTCTTCTTTATCCTTGTCCTTGTGTATTTAAAAAATTTTAATAACTAACATAACATATATGCTGTCATCTCCGTTCCTCTTTGGTGTGTCTCGTTTATCCACAAGGTGGCTCTCTGGTTACATAAAGACAGAAGCTTTCATTACATGTATCCTACAACTACAGCAGAAACGGTGAGAGATGTGTGAATTATTCAGCATGTGTTTTGTGATGTGGACGTACCGTTTTAATAACCTCTGAGCGCTGTACTCGTTGACATGCACCTTATAAGACTATTACTCATCACTGTTGTATGAATGTAATAAAGTGTAACACCACACCTACTGTCAGCGTTGTCATTGTGGTTATAAGAGGTTATAATTATTTCAGAACTTTACATATAAAGCTTGAGATGTGTCATAGTTTGTGGGAGATCATCAAACACAAGAACGTGGGCATTACTATTAATGTCAAATGAATATACACGACTGTGCAAAAGTCTTGGGCTGATCCCTGTTTCTTTATTATTCTTCAGCACAGTCTGAACTCTCTTAGGCTGTTTCTTCTAATTTCTTTAAGGAGTGTTCAGGAATAGGTCTCCAGGTTTCTTGAAGAACATTCAAAGCTCTTCTTTGGATGTTTGATTCCTTTTGTTCCTCTATCTGTCAAGAAGATAGCAGTAATGTTGAGGTCCAGGTTCTGTGGAAGCCAATCCATGACTGATAGTGTTTCAGTGTATGTTTTTTCCATCCAGTTATGCTTTTTACAGCATTGGCAGTGTATTTGGGGTCATTGTCATGTTTAAAAAGGAAATTGTTCCCAATCAGATACGTTCCAGATGGATGCATGATCGTACTTTTCTGTGTTCATACCGGTAATTCCATCAATTTTGACAAAATCTCCAACAAATGCAGTTCCAAACTATGACAAAGTCTCCGATGTTTTACAGATGGCTGTAGATACTCACTGTTCTATCTCTGTCCTGACTTTCTCTGTACAAATTGACCAAAAATGTCTAATTTGGATTAATCACACCATAAGACTTGTTGCCACTCATTTACAGTCCAGTTCTCCCCACTTCCCTTTCCTAAGTATCGCTGCTGGAGAGCCATCCTTGCATTGAGACCAACTGAAGGGCCAGATCCATCTCTCAGGTCCTGTTCATGCTTGGACAACTCCTAGGTCAGTGTTAAGAAACACTCCTCTGAAAATTATCAGGTACAACAAGTGTACTGAAAATCTGTAAAAAAGCAGCCAATGTCCAAAGAAAAACTTTGGAAGACCTTCAGAAAGCCTGGAGGATTGTTGCTCTGGCTCCTTGGAAGTAAAATATAAAGAAATGACGGGTGGCTCAAGACTTTTGCCCATTACTCTGTAATACATCAACAACAGCAAAGAATCTAAAATTACGAACTAATACTTAAAATATAATTCTGCCACACCAACCACATTTCCACCACGTTTCATATTGAAGCTCTGTGATGCTGTGCTTTGAACACATCTTTAAATCGGCATGCTAACACGGTAACAGCATGCTGTTTATCATGTAGAACCAAGACTGACATGTTAATTCAGCATATTAGCATAGTATTTGCTCATTAGCACTACCCACTCTGGCTGATGGGGGTATCATTAGTTTTGTGGCCATTTGGTTAGAAGCCAAAGTGTCATCAGGGTCATCGTCTTCATGGTCTGATGAAGAGCAGGTGTGCAAGTGGCTTCTTGCGGTATGCGAGCTTTCAGCCCAACACCTTTTCTGTTTTTTAAACATTAAAGTTGGCAATACAGAAACGCTCAAAATAACAACCACTGCAGCCTGAATTACTTTACTTTGATCAGTGATCAGCACACTATCTCAGAAAACTACTTGACTACATTTATGACGTCAGATCAAGACTTTTAGTTTCGTTATGAGGGATGATTTACACATTCGCTCGACAACCAAAAGGTCTCTGGATCGAATCCAGCTGGAGATGCAAATCTCTGTTGGGGTTACATCATGAAGGGGATCTGGTGTAAAAACTCATGTTGACCTAGGAGACAAGAGGAGAGCTGAAAGTATCTCATTCTTATAAAGAGGAATCATTACCTGTCTGTGTTTGTAGCAGGGGAAAACAAGGCGCACATGTGGTCAGGTTGCTTGTCCATCACAGGCTGACAGACAACCACAGAGCTGTGTGTATGGTTGTCTGTCAGCCTGTGATGGACTAGCATTGCTGGCTGGTGGACCACAGCCCGTTCAGAATCAGCTTGCCTTTGGACTTTAGTTAGGAAGCCAAAGTCCCTGGAGAGAAACCAAGCATGGGAAGGGCACAAAAACATGCATGCTCTGCAAACAACATACAAACAACCAGATTAGCTATTTAATGCACTACTGTGCCATCCTCAGGGCAGAAGCTCCTCGGGAAGGGAGGAGTGAAGTGCAACATATTATACTGCTAAAACAGCTCCCAGTCCACACACAGAGTCACCATCTTCCACCATCCGCCATCTGCAAATAAATAAAAAATGCACAAGTCACATTAACTGTATGAAAAACAACCTGACAAGCAAAACCAAAATCAAAAGCTCAGAAAGTAGTGAGATTTCAAGACGTGATCTTCCCACAAAATAGCAGGATGTTTAGAAAATTAATTTCTCTAAGGTAAAATATTTAATGGGACCGTGAGGCAAAATTAAAAGTATGTTTGAGAACAAGTACAAAGTCTTGAAGCTGACAGACTTGAGGGAATCAGGGCAGTTATTTTACAGGCATGTTGGTTTGTGTTTAAATATGACGCTCTGTGGTGTGAGTTAAAGCGTTAAATTTGCAGTTTGCATAATTTACATACCACAGTAGCGGACTATTGACAATCTGACAATCTAAACGTCTAATATACCCCTTTCCCCCCACTTAGACAATATTAGCTTACCCTCGCTGTCACATACCCCTGTGTTGTCTGGCAACATTTTCCCACAGAGCCTCTCCCTCTACAGTCTTCTCACAGCCTCCCTGGTGAACAAGGCCAGGCCCATGTCACAGAGGCAGAGAAAAGGAGAGGCAGAAGAATGGCCAAGAGAGAGGGTAGGAGACGCCACATAACAACAAAAACCTGGCCTGCCACTTTTGATTGGAAGCTTGAAAAGGACAGCTCGGAAAGCTGGGGCCCACGTTGGCTGTTGCTATGGCACTCACCTAGGAGATGGCTCCTTGCTCCCAAAAATGGCAGCGCTCCTTTTGCTGGGCCGTCCAGCGGAGATTCATGTGAGCAGAGCTCCTTCCTTCCTGAGTCTGGTCCCGCTCTCTCGTTCTGACAGTTCCGTTTATGTGATCGAGCTCACAGAGCCGTTCAAAAACACACACCGAGCAAGGTGTAGGCTAAGGAGTGCAGCTCTCCTCTGAGCTGCAGAACTGTGAAATGTATCAGTTACATATCAAACAGTCTCTGCATCTTACCCCGAGAATAAAACCTCAAATCTGAGAAAATGGGGAGACGAGGACGTGATGGGAATGCTGAGAGGGAGGAAGATGTTTGAGAAGTAAAGTGCTGAGGTGCAGAAATGGAGAAGGACGCAAAGATGAAGAGCAGCAGATGAAGAGATTTGCTGTGTTGATACAGAAGAGATGACTGCTATTGTGCTGATGGATTGATGGACTTAAAGTATATTAGATATGAATGAAACATTAACAGGGTTGTTATTACTTAGGGAAGCTTTTACTCTACACAAATCAAATGTTACTTTTATTGGACAGGTTTGCTGTGCACTGTTATTCAGACTACACTGTGTCAGTGGTGTGTGTTTGCATCTGGCCAGGGTACTAAATCAGTAACACCCCCAAACCCAAAGAGCATTTGCATGCTGTGACCCCAAATCCTTGCTAGTGTGTGCAAGAACATGCATGTAAGTATGCATAACACATGGATGCCTTTCTTGGGGATGGGGGGTCGACATCAAATGACAGACTTTAGGAAGGATTATCTGTCTGTGTGGTGTCTGATCCACACATGGGGGGTTAGCATTATGTCTGCACACTGAAAGCAGATTGACTGTGTTAAAATCTGATGGGCTTTGCATGCAATCTGTAAAGGCATCCCTGTGATCTCGTCCAATAATCCCCCACCCCAAAATCCATGTCCCCAATCTTTTCTCACTTCAGGACTTCACACATATGGAGAACTCTCCAGTCAGATTGGGTGAAAAAAAGGAAAAGAAAAACAAAAGCTTTCCCCCTCCACCCAACCCCGCCCCTAACCTACCCCTATGCAAACTCATCCGCACGCCAAACACAGTAGCTTCTACTTCATTGGGTAATTGTGCAGAAGAGTGGAGGTAACGTGAGACCTCGAGAGGTTACAGCAAGGGCTGAAAGAAGTGTTTGAAAGAGAAAATATGAGACAGGCTGTAGACTTTTATATAACTCTGCAGCAGTCTCCCTGATATCAGCTCAGCTGTTTGTGTACAGCCACGCTAGTGCTTCTGTGAGGCTGTTTGTGCTAAATACATCAGCGTGTTCACAGTGACTATAATGAGGGTATAATGCTTACTATGTTTACCATCATGCTCGCATGCTAACATAAGAAATGCTACAATTATATAGTTACTAGGGGTGCAACAATACTCGTATCGATATTGAACTGTTCGATACAGTGCTTTCGGTTCGGTACGCATATGTATCGAACAACACAAAATTTGTAATTTATTTTATCAACTTTCCTTCTGACGATGCTGTCTGTGTTGAGCGCTCAGTGAATCTGCGTTCGACTACTAGGCCTAGGCTGCACTGTCGAGCGCAGATCCACTGAGCGTTCAACACAGACAGCATCGTCAGAAGGAAGAGCGCAGGGCAAGCTAGCAAGACAGAAGTTAAGCTCTCCTTGCAACATGGCAAATTGAACCTCCCCCACCCTCATTCAGATCTGGCGTTTGGAATTATTTTGGTTTTCATGTGACATATGACCCTGAAGGTAAGCGCGTCATGGACTAAAGTAAAACAGTATGTTGGATGTGCCACGCAATGCTCAATTACATGGGTGGGAACTAGTGTGTTAGCGCAGTTAGCTCATAAACGTGTTGGCTGTCTAGCCCCACGCAGGGGTAGCTCGTTAACGGAGATTTGCCGTGTTGTGGCGTTAACTTCATTTCAACAAGATTAACGCTGACAGCACTAGTGGGAACACAACCAATATGACTGCACATTTACGCCGACATCATCCTAGTGCAAAGACAAAAACAACAAGCATGCATACTACAAACTTTACCCGAGTCATTTAGACAGCCGTTAGCACATGATTCTCCTTATGGGAACCTGATATGTTTAATATTGTGGCGAGCTCAGACAAGGAGGAGACGGAGGTGTTGTTTGGTCTTGCTTCCCGTGAGCTAGCCAGGGAGCACAGCCGTTTATTGACATCTGCAGAAAAACACTGCCGCTAGCTAACTGCTCAGCGCAACCGCACAGCAACAACAACACACAGAACGCCCTCTGACCCCGGAAGGACACACCGTCGCAGCGAGAAGGCGTCACCCGTCACTATGGCAACATAAACAAAACATAACTGTACAAACAGAACCCCGAACAGCCCTGACCCGCTACATAGCCCCCACCTAAGGGGTCAGTCGTCCCCGACGACCCCATTACGCCACACAAAGTCCTGCAAATGTCCAGGTGCCTTCTTTTGGCGCACCGGCCGGTCACGACCGGCGGGGGAAAAGTCACTCGGGTCAGAACATGGGGTGCCACCATCTTCCCACTTCTGACACCAATGTGGCGAGCTCAGACAACGAGGAGATGGAGGTGTCGTTTGGTCTTGCTTCCCGTAAGCTAGCCAGGGAGCACAGCCGTTTATTGACATCTGCAGAAGAACACTGCCGCTAGCTAACTGCTCAGCGCGGCAACCGCACAGCAACAACAACAACAACACACAGGGCGCCCTCTGACCCCGGAAGGACACACCGTCGCAGCGAGAGGGCGTCACCCGTCACTATGGCAACATAAACAAAACATAACTGTACAAACAGAACCCCGAACAGCCCTGGCCCGCTACAATATGCTGCTGAGAATATAGCCCAGAAGAAGCGTATAGTATAGCTTTTATTTTGGAAAGAGCCATTTCTCTGTAATAAACTCTTTTCCAAAGATGAGTGATTCCTCAATCAGATGCAGGTGTTACCGCGCCAGATCCGCGGCCCCGAACCGTAGTAAGGAAACCTCTGGCAGTTACTTGAAGGTTCCGTAACTGACTCGTAGCCGGCAACAGCTTACTATACAGGTCAACTCCGCAAGCAAAAAGATCGAAGGAGGCGTAGGAAACTGCTTCACCGAACTTTATTTCTTCTCTAAGGCACGAACACCGCGTACAGTGGGCTGAAACAGTTTACTCACAGCGAGCATCGCCGACACAACTCTGGCTGTCGAGGGAGTTATTATATTCCTTTTATTTATTTTCTTTTCGTCTCTTCTGTAGCTAACCGTTACTTTTTCCCCTTCTCCGCTCTCTCTCTTCACACACACACCAGGCAGTCCCGCTACACACATCCCGAATACATTTTCCATCAGGTTTCATCCTTAAAGGGCCATGCCTGTAACACAGGGCTTGCAAAATCGCTAGCCCGACGTCCCGGGGCTAGCGATTTTTCCAGTCGGGCTACCAAAATCTATCTCTGCCCTGCCCGTCGGGCTATTGTAGGAAGAAAAATATATGTCAATGCTTTTGCATTCTTTCGGAAATGTAGCTGGGTAATTATGTCATTGCATCGGTGAGCCACTGTCAATATGTGACATATTGAAATCGCGTTTGAATTTGCGCTTGTTTTTTGCTTTCACTTTGCAAATGTCCAGGTGCCTTCTTTTGGCGCACCGGCCGGTCACGACCGGCGGGGGAAAAGTCACTCGGGTCAGAACATGGGGTGCCACCATCATCCCACTTCTGACACCAATGTGGCGAGCTCAGACAACGAGGAGATGGAGGTGTCGTTTGGTCTTGCTTCCCGTGAGCTAGCCAGGGAGCACAGCCGTTTATTGACATCTGCAGAAGAACACTGCCGCTAGCTAACTGCTCAGCGTGGCAACAGCACAGCAACAACAACAACAACACACAGGGCGCCCTCTGACCCCGGAAGGACACACTGTCGCAGCGAGAGGGCGTCACTCGTCACTATGGCAACATAAACAAAACATAACTGTACAAACAGAACCCCGAACAGCCCTGACCCGCTACATAGCCCCCCACCTAAGGGGTCAGTCGTCCCCGACGACCCCATTGCCCCACACAAAGTCCTGCAAATGTCCAGGTGCCTTCTTTTGGCGCACCGGCCGGTCACGACCCGCGGGGGAAAAGTCACTCGGGTCAGAACATGGGGTGCCACCATCATCCCACTTCTGACACCAATGTGGCGAGTTCAGACAAGGAGGAGACGGAGGTGTCGTTTGGTCTTGCTTCCCGTGAGCTAGCCAGGGAGCACAGCCGTTTATTGACATCTGCAGAAGAACACTGCCGCTAGCTAACTGCTCAGCGCGGCAACAGCACAGCAACAACAACAACAACACACAGAACGCCCTCTGACCCCGGAAGGACACACCGTCGCAGCGAGAGGGCGTCACTCGTCACTATGGCAACATAAACAAAACATAACTGTACAAACAGAACCCTGAACAGCCCTGACCCGCTACAATATGCTGCTGAGAATATAGCCCAGAAGAAGCGTATAGTATAGCTTTTATGGGAAAGTGCCAAAAACTGGAATTCCTGCAATGGCCACACGAGGCTGGATCCAAAACTAAAGAATCATGTTAAAAATGGTCATATTTACAACAGAAATTAACATATCCAGGCACCCATCCATTTTTGTTAACTTCTTATCCAATCCATGTTAATCAGTTTAACTTCAGCGGCACACTAAATGATTCTGGTCACTAGAACTAATTATCCCAGTCACAACATTTGAATTATGGTTACATTTTAACATTTTGGAGCTGCTACAAGTTTATCTAGGCTTGTAGATATGCCTAGTTAAGGATGTGATTGCCTTGATTGACAAGTGGGTGTGATTTTATTTTGTTGACTATATTCGGTTGCACTAAAAACATTCAAGAGGTCTGCTGTTCAGCTTTTTCCTGTAAGTGTTTTATTTTTTTTTATATTTTTTGTTCTTTTTTTCCCAGCTGTCTGAAGGCTTCAACATAGAGTAATGCCATAATGACAATATCCATTGTTTATATACAGTCTCTAGATAAACTGTAAACTACCATAAACTAAATAGAAACACTAAGAGTCAATTAACAAACTTTTCCGTTCTTATCATTTTGCTAACATTGTCAGATATGTGGGATAAACATGGAGCACAGCTGGGGAGGATGGCAGCATTGCAAGTTTTGTATTGTTTTCATTGTTTTCAGACTGCATGGGTCAACATGCCAAACAAGCACACTCATTTATAGAATACCTCATTCAGCAGCCATTTCCATTGTACCACATATCACACACATACATTACAATATGAATTATTTTTAACATATAAGAGGTAAAAATGTTCAATTCTGTAAACTACTCACAACATCAGACCACCATCCTTTAGTCCCTGTGTGCAGCAAATTCATTGACAGCACTGATCAAAGTCCTGGCAGTTTTCTCCTCCTGCTATATTCTCTCCTTCCTCTTTTGAGCACTACTTTATTTTTTTCTACTTTTTTACTACTCTGTGTTATTTCTGATAATAAAAGATCATCAACTTTAGGACACACCTACAAAAAACCAAACAAATTAAGACAAGATCTTAATGAATTTGACAGCACCGGCAACGTTTCTATATTTGCTTTTCTTTTGTCTACTCCCGTGGGCTTCCTGTAGTTGCAGGTCTTCTGAAACCAGACCCAGTCCTTGAAACAGGCTTTAAAAACAATATGTCACTTTCAGCATGTGGGCGCAGTGACTGTGGATGATAGAGGAGGAAAGGTAAATCCTGGAGCTGCCTTTATTCCCCTGACCTCACCCTGACCTTGCAAAGGTTAAACCATAAAGCCACTGAGAAACCCGAGGAGCTGAAAGAAAGATCTCCAAAGCTCACTGGGTGAAAACGAGCACACAAAAGTCCCTGTTGTGGTCTTTGAAGAGGTCAGATAAGAAGAGGTGTGTGTGTGTCTTTGTTCAGAGTATCCTGATATACTGTATTGTTTTAAGATGACATGACTAGTTGACATATAGATGATCTTTGCCATTAATCCTCTTTCTTCGGGGCAAGGTTACCTCAGAAGGCCATGACCTCTCAGGTTTAAGGAGGGTTTATGTCAATGTGGTGGACAGATAGGTCTGGATTATGTGCAGAATGTACAACCTTTGGTGATGTAGTTTGCAATTTGCTTAAAGTTAAGGCTATGATGAGAGCAGTATTTAAAAAATAAATAAATAAAGGAGGGGCTGAGATATCTTAATATTTATTCCAAAGTATTGGTTGAATATGAGTGATGTAATCCAACTGTTAAAAACCTGTCTTTACAAGGTGCAAAAACCACCCTTCTACAGCAGGCATTCTGTTGAACGTACACATTACAGGAACACTTTTTAATCAGAGTATAGCATCAAGCCAGCTAATCTTCTGGGATATTGATCTGGTTAGTTAAGAAGCAGAGGGGGTTGTTAATCAGTTTCAGCTGCTTTGGGGTTAATGAAATTAGCAACAGGTGCACTAGAGGAGCAACAATGACACGACGCCCAAATCAAGAATGGTTTTACAGGTGGAGGCCACTGATATTTTCTCACTGCTCGTGCTTTCTGGCTGTTTCTTCACTAGTATTGCATTTGGAGGTTGTACAGATAGTCCAACTCTTCCACCATGCTGCATTGATTAAGTGCCATTGTCAGAAGGTTTGCTGTGTTTCCCGGCACAGTCTCGAGAGCGTGGAGCTAGGAAACATTGTGTTGCCTGTAACATCAGTTTTGTGGTTGGTCGGTGATGGTCTGGGAGGCTTATTCATGTCATGATGCACAGACTGCAACAGGCATACTGCAACAGGCATTTGAAGGATGAAGTCCTTGGACCCGGTGTGCAGTGGGTCCTGGGTTCCTCGTGGCGCATAATAACACCCGGTCTCATGCTGCAATAAAAGTTTGGCAAAACAGACTAGCCTGCCTCATCCAGCAAGGTTTTTTTTCCTACTAAGGTCCGATGTGTTTTCAGGGTGTTCCTTTAATGTTTTTGAGTATATTTTTTGTTAGAAGCATTCAAGGCCAACTCCAAGGATTGGGTGTAGTTATACAGATAAACCAGAGGAGCAAAACTGTAACAAAACGACACAATATAGATCAACTTCAACATTTCACCTTCTGTTTAGAAGTTGTAGCTGTCGCATTGAAATGTAATTATTATGTGATTGCAATGTTGAAAAATTTGGTGTTTAATCTGGATTCATGTTGTGTTGTCGCCACCTACAGGTGGGCCTGAGTGTGGCGCTTTGTGGTGCGCATGCTTTGGGGTGAGGCTCAATTAAGAGCACGTGTCACCAGAGACTGAAGGCTCAAGCCACAAAGAGAATGCTGGCCTGTGTAAAGGGTGGAAATATAGAAAATATGGACTACAATTGCTCATGAATGTTCAGTAGAAAGGCGCACACGGTATGTTGGTGCATTTACTTTGTGTTTATGTTTTATTTGAGTTGTAATTTTTGTTCTGCTGATGTAATATCCGTGTTTTTCATTGATCATTTCACCATAGTTTTTCACGGTGTTTGCTGGTGAAAAGAAGATTAAAATACTGGCTGAACATCAGTTGGAGCATGGCCCTTTATTCTACTTCGAACATGAAAAACCTTCAGGAGCAGTTACAGTGAAAAACGTGGCCTGTTATGGAGCAAGCAGCCAGAGCCCTGCACGCCATTCTTCCAAGACGGCAGCCCACGTGGAAGAGTAGACTGTGAGTTCTTACATCAGCGAAACGTTTGAACTGCATAAAGAGATCTAAGAAAAGGCCAAAAAGAAAATTGTATGGTGTAGATATTGTACATTTGTTCATTTATTGAAAGTTTATTACTGTGCTGTTTGATATTTAAGGTAGTGTACTCTGGGTAAGTTTCCTTTTATTGTTCTAAGTTGTTGGTTCAAAACATTGTAATGGAGCAGAGTACACAAGAAACTCATATCCTTGAGCAAATACTTATAGCCTTAGAAGATGAAAAGGCACAGTTAGAAAAGAAATTAGAAACTGAACTTGAAGATGCAGAAAGAGAAGAAGTTGAAGCACGCATAGGAGAAATTTATGGAGACCTTGAAATACACAAAATAGGGCTGCCTCAGCCATCATCTAAACCTGACGCAGAGGTGAGACGGACAGACCGTCAAAGGCAACTAACAGAAAAAATGCGTGAGTTTAAACAGACAGAGATAACAAGCAAAGAAAGAAAGTTTATGTCAACATATTTAAACTTTAAGGCAGAAATTCAGCTCACTAGGTCCAAACTTAAAGAAGAATGTTCTAAAGCAGAATTAGCTGAAATGATCAAGTCAGTAGAAAAATGTGAGTTAGACCTACAGCAAGATTATGTGGCTTTACGTGCACTGACTACACCATCTCAAGATATGAGAAGAAAGATGGATAGCTGTACTTCAGTTTCTGCTGAGATGATGATACTTCTGAAAAGGCGTTATGCAGATGTTGACAAAGAGTTTGATGCAGGAGCTGTAAAAGAATCACTCCTTCAGTTACTCCAAAGAGAAGGTGCAGAATCAATTTATGGCTCAACTGTGTCTAGAGCTGGAAGAAATAGCCAGCACAGCCATAGTCAGCAAGGAAGTCATGTATCTGCAAGGAAAGCAGAGGCAGCAGCACGACTGGCATCAAAGCAAGCTGAAATAAACAGAGAAATGGAAATATCTGCCCGGAGAAAGGAGATATTAGCTCAACAAGAGCAATTGAAAATGTTGGAAAATCAAAGAGATCTTGAGGTCATTCAGGCAGAATACAATGTATATGCTGAAGAGGAATCAAAAATGAATGCTGAAATAAGAAATTGTGAAGTAAGGAGTACTTTGTCTTTCAGCCAGCTTCCTAAACCACTTAGCAGTCCCCCATGCACCCAAGTTCCTCAGAGCACTGCACCTCCTCACTCTGAAGGTAAATTCATCCTGACCTCACAAAGTGTTCACGCCCCTCACTATGATACTCAAGTGGTGCCAAAAGAAAGTGAGCTCTCTCTGGTGCAGGCATTAAAAGAGTCCTTAGTAATGTCTAGACTCCCAGTGCCAGAGCCGTTTACATTTACAGGAGACCCACTTAAATTTGTTGAGTGGAGCACTTGCTTTAAGGCGCTTATCGAGACTAGCTGCACAGATTCAGCCCATAAGCTGTTCTACTTGAAGAAGTACATTGGTGGAGAAGCTCTCTGTGTTTTAGAAGGGACATTTTATCGAAGTGACGAGGAAGCTTACAAACAAGCTTGGGATGCTCTGAACAAACGCTATGGACACCCATTTGTAGTTCAAAGAGCCTTTAGGGGAAAACTAAGCAGTTGGCCAAAGATTGGTCCAAAGGAGTCACTTAAATTGAGAGAGTTTAGTGATTTCCTCATTTCTTGTAAGAATGCTATGCCTCACGTCCAAGGCCTCAAGGTTTTAGATGATTGTGAAGAAAATCAAAAAATATTGCTGAAACTTCCTGACTGGGCCACAACCCGCTGGAATCGTTATGTCACAAAATTACTGGATGAAGAAAAGGCATATCCAGGGTTTGCAGAATTTGCGGACTTTGTGGCTGAAGAGGCGCGTATAGCATGTAATCCTGTTTCTTCTCTGTTTGCCTTAAAAAACACATTTGAAAAACCTGAGAAAGAACAAAAACGTCTGAAGGCCAGTGTCCTGGTGACATCAGCAAATGGGTCTAAAGATGTGAAGAACACAACTCCAGTTCAGAGCCAAAGAAAATCAAAACCCAACCCTTCCTCAACTCAGAACAAACGGAAACTTGAATGTATCTGCTGCAAGCAAAATCATTTTATCTATAAATGTGCAAAGTTTACAGCAATGCCGCTTGAAGAAAAGAAACAGTTTATTAGGGACAACAATATGTGCTTTGCTTGTCTGCGAGTCGGCCACATTTCCAAAAACTGTCGACAGAGAGCAACATGTAATGTCTGCAGACGAAGCCACCCTTCTCCTCTCCATGAAGATCCTCCACTGGGAGATGAACCTGAACCACCATCAGAAGAGGAGAATGCAGCCACCGTATCGTGCAGTGTGAGAGTGGGCAACAATGATTGCACTTCAATGATTGTTCCAGTGTGGCTTTCTTCATCAGCGAAGAATCAAGAGACATTGGTTTATGCTCTGCTAGACACCCAAAGCAGCAACACATTTATTGACCAAGATATTTGTGAAAAGATACAGGCAAGCAGGGAACCAGTGAAGCTAAAGCTGACAACAATGACTGACAGGTGTTCGATTGTACCTAGTCAAAGAGTGGATGGACTGAGGGTAAGAGGGTACAACTCAGAAAAGTACATTGACTTGCCACCAACCTACACTCAAGAGTACATTCCATTGGAGAAACACACTATTCCAACTCGAGAGACAGCAAAGAAGTGGCCCCATCTACTTAGCATTGCAAATGAAATGCCAGATCTCTTGGACTGTCCTATAGCTCTTCTCATCGGTTACGACTGTGCAAGAGCGCTAAAGCCAAGGGAAGTCATACCAGGAAAGGATTATGATCCCTATGCAATAAAAACAGACTTAGGGTGGAGTATCGTGGGAGCCATTAAGCCATGGAAAAGTTCAATGGGAGCAGCAGGGATCTGTCATCGTGTCACAGTAAAGGAGCTGCCATCTGTCACGCCTGCTTCTGTGATTAAAGCACTTGAAAATGACTTTCTGGACACAAACCATAAAGAAGGGAGTGTATCTCAAGAGGACATTCAGTTTCTAGAGATGCTGAATGAGAACATTCACTACAATGAGGAAGGCCATTTAGAAATGCCTCTGCCTTTTAGAGAACGCCCACAGCTTCCAAATAACAAGCAGCTTGCAATGTTTCGCTTGAAACGTTTAAAAGGAAAAATGGATAAGAACCCAAAGTACAAGGAAGACTACATCAAGTTCATGAATAGTGTCTTTAAAGATGGTGATGCAGAGGAAGCAGATGGCACATCAGGTAGTAACACATGGTACATTCCGCACCATGGCGTGTATCATCCCAGGAAGCCAGAGAAAATTCGAGTTGTTTTCGACTGCTCTGCTAAACACGAAGGCATCTCTTTAAATGACCACCTACTCACAGGCCCAGACTTGATTAATGCTCTGGCAGGGGTTTTGTGCAGATTTCGAGAGCATCAAATAGCAATTATGTGTGATGTGGAAAAAATGTTTCATCGCTTCCATGTCAACCCAGAGGATCGAGACTTCTTAAGGTTTCTGTGGTGGAAGGACGGGAATACAGATACTGAGCCTAAGGAGTATCGCATGCGAGTGCACATTTTTGGAGCGGCATCATCACCGGGATGTGCTAACTATGGCATGAAGTATCTCGCCAGGGAACAAAAAAAGGACTACCCGCTGGAGTAAAGTGGAACATAGAGGCTGACGTGTTCTCATTCAGTGTAGTCCTCAAAGAAAGGCCAGCCACACGCCGAGGAATTCTAGCAACAGTTGCTAGTGTGTATGACCCGTTAGGTTTTCTCTCACCCTACATTTTGACAGGAAAACAAGTACTCCAGGAAATGTGCAAACGCGGAGTGGGATGGGATGATCCTATTCCTCCGGCACTAGAGACCAAATGGAAAGCATGGCTCGGTGACTTGGAGAATCTAAAAAGGATTGAAATACCAAGATGCCTTGTTCCTGAGAACTTTGGCAAGGTCAAAAAAATTGAGCTGCATCATTTTTCGGATGCCAGCAGCAGTGGCTATGGACAATGTTCATACATCAGGATTGTTGCTGATAAGAACGTGCATTGTGCACTGGTCATGGGTAAAGCCAGAGTGGCACCCACAAGAATAATCACTATCCCACGCCTTGAGCTCACTGCAGCTGCAGTTTCTGCAGCTGTAAGTAACTTCCTCAGGTCAGAGCTCGAGCGGAAAATTGACGAGGAGTTTTTCTGGACAGATTCTAAAGTGACGCTTGGATACATAAAAAATGATGCTCGTCGCTTTCATGTCTTTGTGGCAAATCGAGTTCAGAAAATAAGAGACTCTACTGATCCGAAGCAATGGTTTTACATTGAATCTGATCAAAATCCAGCTGATCACGTGTCTAGGGGCCTCAAGGTGGCAGATCTGCTAAGCTCGAATTGGCTCACTGGACCTAAATTCCTATGGGAAAGGGAAATTGTCACAAACCAACATTCCCCTAATCTTCTTGTTGGGGACCCAGAAGTAAAGGTCCTGAAGACAAATGCCCTTGAAGAAAACAGCTTTCTTGAGAGGTTCTCAAGATTTTCCAATTGGGATACAGCTCTTAACGTTGTGGCAAGAATTAAAAGACTTGCAAGGAGAGATAACTCAGGACCCATTAGTGTAAAAGAAAGACAAATGGCCGCTTTTGTACTCCTCCAGGCAGCACAGAGGGAAGTCTTTAAAGAAGAGCTCAAATGGACTACCAAATGGACTACCAAAAACTCATAAAATGTATCAACTTGATCCTATTTTGGCAGACAACTTGCTTAGGGTTGGAGGAAGGTTGAGAAAGTCCTCAGCATCATTTGCATTGAATCATCCAGTAATCCTTCCAAAGGAAGGCATTGTCACACAACTTGTTCTTGACCACTGTCACAAGAAAACGCAACACCAAGGCCGAGGCCAAACTCTGAACAAACTCAGGGAAAGTGGCTATTGGATCATAGGTGGCAGTAAGGTAGTGGCCAAATACATTAAAGGGTGTGTCAATTGTAGAAAAGTGCGTGGGCCAGCTGAAGAACAACGCATGGCTGACTTGCCATTTGACAGAGTGGATCCTTCGCCCCCATTCACCTACACTGGAGTTGATGTTTTCGGTCCCTTCTACACGAAACAAGGTCGAAAGGAATGGAAGAGGTATGGCCTATTGTTTACGTGTTTAAGCTCGAGAGCCGCGCACATTGAGATGTTGGAGGATCTCTCCACTGACGCATTTATAAACGCTTTAAGATGCTTCATAGCAATCAGAGGCACAGTCAGACAGATTCGTTCTGACCAAGGGACAAATTTTGTCGGAGCTAAGAACGAGTTCAAGAAGGGTCTGTTGGAATTAGACAAGGAGATGATTTCTACTTATCTAGCTAAAAACCAGTGTGACTTTCAAATGAATGTTCCTGAAGCTAGTCACAGAGGAGGCATTTGGGAACGACAGATCCGCACTGTTAGGAATGTCATGAGTTCTGTCCTAGCCCAAGCCACAGGGAGGTTGGATGACACCTCATTGAGAACTTTCTTCTATGAGGCCATGTCAATTTTGAACCATCGTCCACTCACTACTGATACAATCAACGACCCCAACAGTGCTGAGCCTTTGACGCCTAATCATTTGCTCACAATGAAAGAGTCTGTGCCACTTCCGCCTCCTGGTAGATTTGTAAGAGAAGATTTGTACGCCAGGAAGAGGTGGCGGAGGGTGCAATATTTAACAGAGTTGTTCTGGAGCAGGTGGCGCAAGGAATACCTAACCAGCATTAGTTTAAGACAACGATGGCATACTCCTAAACAAAATGTACAGGTTGGAGATGTAGTGATTTTAAAGGAGGACAATATTCCAAGAAATGAGTGGAAATTGGCAAGGGTGGTTGAAGCCAATGAAGATGATGATGGTTTAGTGCGGAAGGTTAAGATCCAAATAGGGCAAAAGGATCTGGGAAAGAAAGGTGAACGTTTGAAACAAGTCTCTTTTCTTGAGAGACCAGTTCAGAAACTAGTGGTACTAGTTAAAGGGTCTAAACTACAGTGAAGTAGTACAAGGGTTAAGAACACAAACATAATATGTGATCTATAAGTTTATTTAAGAAGTGTTTTTTTTTTGTAACATAAGTTGATGTTTGATTGTCAATTTATTAAAAATTACAGGATTTAATTTTGTTTAACACTTGTAAATAGAAATCCTTTGTAATTTTGGTGGCAGTGTAGCTGTCGCATTGAAATGTAATTATTATGTGATTGCAATGTTGAAAAATTTGGTGTTTAATCTGGATTCATGTTGTGTTGTCGCCACCTACTGGTGGGCCTGAGTGTGGCGCTTTGTGGTGCGCATGCTTTGGGGTGAGGCTCAATTAAGAGCACGTGTCACCAGAGACTGAAGGCTCGAGCCACAAAGAGAATGCTGGCCTGTGTAAAGGGTGGAAATATAGAAAATATGGACTACAATTGCTCATGAATGTTCAGTAGAAAGGCGCACACGGTATGTTGGTGCATTTACTTTGTGTGTATGTTTTATTTGAGTTGTAATTTTTGTTCTGCTGATGTAATATCCGTGTTTTTCATTGATCATTTCACCATAGTTTTTCACGGTGTTTGCTGGTGAAAAGAAGATTAAAATACTGGCTGAACATCAGTTGGAGCAATGCCCTTTATTCTACTTCGAACATGAAAAACCTTCAGGAGCAGTTACAGAAGTTATTGAATAAAACCTCATAGATATTTGTAAATATACACAATGTAAGAGTTCAGCCAAGGTTTTTTCCTCACCAGACACCCCGCCTAGCACACTTCACATCCTTTGTCCCTGTTTGATATTTTTCAGCCAGTTTAAAATAGGAAGTGAGGCTGGAAACAAAGTGTTCTTTAAAATTAGACTCTTCCCGCTAATTTTGGACACCTGCATCCTGCCATAGTTAATACATCCTGTGTGGTCATGGACTCTCATTCTGACGCTCGTCACTGGAAACAGATGCAACACATGTTCTGTATGTCAGCCACCCTGCTGTCACTGTGAGGCTTATTGTGTGCAACCCAGCGGGGCCTTGACAAGGCAAAGCAATCTCTGACCAGCATGCAGGCACTGTAACATACTGTATATGCGATATAATGAGCAAACCAATAGAAATTATGACCGACACAAGGAGGATTATAACTCAGAGTCAGAGCCAAAGTTAGTCTAACTGCCTGTCAGTAATGTTATATCAGAGCACGATTGAGACTCACACTGATCCAGAGTTGCCTTGTCACCCTCTATGAATACTTAAGCAGGAATTTTCCACTGGGTGCTTTCATCTGAGCCTCACTGTAGATGTAACTGCACCTATTCTGTTACAGTCTTTGCTTAATTTATTCAGCAAGTTGTAGATCGAGACTGCGTTTGAAAAAGAGCGACTATAAAGCCTGCACAACATAACGTCAAGACAAATTACTCAGACAAAGCACTCACTGTACAACATCAATCACAAACTCAAAGAGATTCAAGGACCTACATACATAACGCAAAAGAATTAACCTAAACTCTTATAATTAGGTGCTATGGTTATCACCTCAACTGAAAAAAAGATGATAAATAAGTAAATCAGCAACATATAAACCACAACAATTTGAGTTTATTACATATAACAAATATAATAAATAGACCAAAATCAGGAAATTTAGTTTTTGGTTTGAATTTGTTTGAAATGTTGTGTCACATTTGACCTCTGACCTCTCCTTCAAGGTCAACAGTTGGATCTGAAGGGGAATGTGACAATAATGCTATATAGAGCTATTTAAAACTATGTTTCTTACTGCTATTGTTTGTATTGTGAATATATGAGTATACAGGGAACGATATATGGGGATTCTAAATATCACGTTACTTATGACCTCTGACCTCTTCTTCAAGGTCAAATTAGGTCAAACTTTCATAAAATGCATTTTATCTTTAAAATTTGTCAGGGATTCTAAATATTGTGTCATAGTGTGCATCCGTATCATGTGACATTTGACCTCTGACTTCACTTTTACATTTCATATCTGCCTTTCCTTCAAACTGACCCCAAAATGTGTTATATCTTTAAAAAAGTATTGTCAACAGAAACTACTACTTAGGACTTACTAATATTATATAAAAAGCTCAAGTTATTCATGTATTCATGTTCTTATTTATCTACTTATCATACAAATCAATTCCTATTATCTGTTACCCTTTCAGCTGCAACGCCCTAACGCAATCAGCTATCATCTAATGATAATCTTAGTGCACACAACAGGAGGTGCCTCCCTACGCTCCTTATAGCCTTCCTGTTGCTCCCAAAGACTCTCAGCAGTTCCCAGATTATCTTACAGTACTCTAATGAAACTATGTTTAATTTTAGAGTGACAGACAGGTTTATCCCTTGGACTTTTTAGCCTACCACAATTAACGAATTCCTTGGGATCTCCGGTTTTGGCTTGGCAACAAGTTGCCAGAAGATTAGTCACGTACATAATTAGTCCCTGTGAGAATAAATCTAAATAGCTGCCGTTTGTGTTGAATAAATAAAAGACTTCTAGCGTGTTAACTACTTAATTTCGGAGTTGATGATAAGTTGATTTCATTCCACATATTTCTGAGGCTGACACGACAGAGGTATCAGTCTTCTCAGCACTCTCTTTTGTGTTTATGAACTCTGCGGCTCAAAATGGTGGCCTAATTACCCATCCCAGCTCCACACTCAGGAATTACATGGTAATAAACCTCTTAATTGGACTATTACTCTAACCAGATAAGGTATTCACATCGGGATGTTCTTTAAAATCCATTTCTTGTGATTAACTAGGTGTGATTATATAACGATTTCCCTGCCTGTTCGCAGTTGTCCATAAAAACGATGAGAATAAAGATGAAATTGATGTTGTCTGCGGATGCCGGAGTGAGAGGACCGTTAATCTTCTCAGTCCTTCTGTTTTGAGCTGTGACCCCCTTCCTCTTCCTCCACCCCCTCTTCCCATGCTGTCACTCTCCCAGCCTGCACCTGTCAGATTAGTCTCATATCCTCAGCTGCTACTCCATGTGATACGCCTCCTTACTGCCCAGAGCCTGCATGTCATTTTACTTTGCATGTATTTATGAGTCGGAGTGCATGTGAAAGGAAAAGCGGGGAAAAGGGGGAGAGAGACCAGATAGAGGCCAGTCCCATGGAAAATGTATAAAATGTGAGTGTTGCTGGTTGTTGCTTCCCAGTTTCTTCCTCGTGGTGCAGCAGGATTTGGCTTAGTACCATTAACATGCAGAAGCCAAAATTTAGATGAACACCGCCCCCCAAATTGCTGGATTACCTGCAATCTAATAAAACTAAACCTTTCTCTGTGAACGGATATTTTGCACCAGCTCCACACTGCAAGCATTACCGTCACCTGGTCAGACGTGTTAGGCTGCTTTTGGGGGTAGAATGTTTGTAAAATGGAAATCCTTCCCCATGACTCGCATCTTGCAACACTAATAAAACAGGGAATCCAAGACGAGGATGAGATGGTAGGAGCCAGTGGGGGTGTTCCACCAGTCCAAGCCTCCCTGGAAGATGGACTGGAGCAGCTGAGACAACAAGCATGTGATGTGAGCGAGAAATAATAATCACCACAATTTGTTACCGTCAAGATCCCCAAGATAACAAAAGGAATCCCGGAAAGTGGATCGTGTAACTGTAAAAATAAGAGTCACAAAAAAACGGTCCACGAGAACAGAAGTCGGAGAGATTTAAAAGTAGTTATTATATAGGGCTTTTCTACTCTACAAGGAGCACTCGGAGCACTTCGTAAAGCATGCCTCATTTTTACATTTCAATCTGCTTTGATGAATAAATTGAAGAGCAACTTAGGGTTCAAATATCTTTCCCTAGGATACTTTATGGCATGCAATCCCCCAACCTCCCAATTGGTAGATAACCCGGGATACCTAACGAGCTATAGCCATCAACCTAAATGCCATTTCATTCGTCATCCACGTTATTAAGCGTGTTTATTACTACTATTTATTACCTCTATTGGAATAGAGGACATTAGCTTGAGAACTTTATTCTGAAAGGCACAGTCGGAAACGCATTGGATAAGTTGACGTTGCATTGGTGTGTTTTCTGTGAGCTCGGAACAGTGCCGCACCAGCTGGATGTGACAGAGTTGCATGTAGAGGGTCCAATCTGTGCTCACAGGCTGAAACAGTGACAGAGATCTTAGGTGGAGTGGAGTGTGCGCGTGCACGCGCTCGAGTCTCGTCGTGCAGCGAGCTAATAAAGCGTGCACGTGTCAGTGATCAATTAATCTGTCACGGTTACAGTGAACGAGGACAGAGACGGCGGGGACTGTGGCGGCTGTGGAGAGCTGTCACTTTCTCTGTGCGCGTAGAAGGATTATCATTACGCACGTTATGCGGAGCGCAGCTTCGGTGATGCGCTGAGTCGGGAGAGGTGCAGCGGGGAGCAGCGAGAGTCAGCCCGGACATTCAGCGGCATAATCAGCGCAGTAACTGGAAGAGGGGGGATCCGTGTTGTTATGGGCATCGCAGGATTCCGACCGGCCGTCTGTTTTATTTATTCCGGTGAACACTCCGACGTTGGTGCCGAATCAAAGTCAAATATGCGCACTGCTGAACAAAGGATTTAAAGGGAAAACGATAAAGAATCTCTTAAATATTTCAACCCTTAAACCCGGTTTGTCTCATCCTCTCTCTTGTTTTTGGACTTCCATTCATGCACATTCTGCCGCTGAGGAAAACAGACACGGGCTGAATAACCGGGTACCTCTGGTGTGGAACCAGGAGCAGGAGGAATCCTCTGGTCTTATCTCATAAGGGTCCATGTGGATGGAGAGAGAATACGCAAACCCAGCGAGCGGAGCTCATTACGAAATGTGACATTTTTATTGTGTTTCCCATCAAACCTGACAACTGTGCACCCGTCTTCATCCTCGAACATCTTTAATTTACGTCGTTCAAGGTACGTGCTGCTCACCATGTCGCCTACAGATACTGATTTTTTAAGGGGAAAGGGGGGGCAGGGGGAGTTATCCTTGTGGAAATGTGTACGCACGACATTTACTGAGGGCTGTTTGGCTGAATACCCTACAGGGAATCACTGTTTATTTGAATGCACCTGCGTCTGTACTGTATTAAGGCCGATTTTTTTAAAGGGGGGTTTATCAGCTGAGAAGGAAGTTGCATCACTGACAGCCGTAGAAAAAAAGGCGATGCACCAAATGCAGGTGTGGGGAGCAGAGGGCAAACATGGGTTGAGCATTTTTGCAGAAATGTATATTCATGCACGATGCTCAGCTCATACTGTCTCGAGCTTAAGGCCAATTAGGTAAAAACTAAAGAAAATGACTGAAGCAGTTCGACTGGTGAGACATTTGAGGTTTTTTTCTCACGAGGATAGAAACGCTGCTCTCTTTTAGTGGCAGCGACTCCATTTTCACCCCACAACACACTGGGATATTTTGGGAGTGTCAATCACTCCGCCGTGCTTTAGTTCGGAGGTTAGATGTCATTCTTTTATTTTTGGAATCACACACACATTCCCCCCACCCCCCAGGATAACAATGGCCTTACTTCTGGTCCCTCAAACAAACACACTCTTCTGGAAGCCCCCAGGGATCCTCCCATGTGGTCGTATTGTTAAGAGAGAGGGGGATGCTGAAAAAAGGAAAAGAAGAAAAGGGCATTCTCTGAATTTGTGTTTGCATTAAGCTGCTTCTTTGGCCAGCTAAAACACAGGGGTGTCCCTTTTAGTAGACTTGAACCTCTCATGCTGGCCTTGCAGACAGGACACAGTGCCCTGGATGTCTAACTTGACAAGAAATCACACTTAAATGACCTCTTGAGCCCAATTAGAAAAAGGATCTTTGCATGGAAACTGATGCCAGTTTATGGATTACCCTCCTTATTGATCAGTAGATAGATGATACGCGAGCTCTGAGCGCAGGATTGTGTACCGAGTAAGCTCACTGGCCTGTTTTGGAGTGCTTTGTTTTCTATCATTAATCAATATTCAGCAGGCTGAAGCTGTTTATTGTCAGACTGTGAATTCATGAGTTACTTAGCATCCTCTTGGGGAAAAATAAAGCTACAGTTTGTCCTCTGGGAGGACGCCATATGTGCCGTGTTCAGATGATTGTAAACGTGTATGTGTGTTTGTGTGTGTAGCTTCATGTACACATGAAGCAGCTGACTGTATAAAATGGGGTATTTTTGTCACTTACATGGGAACTCCTTGCTTCTCCTTTTATATGTGTATTTGTGATCATGCACCTCCCACCCTTTCCAACACACACACACACACACACACCCACACACGCTCCAGGCAAGAGCCTCGCTCCAATTCTTCCTCCGCATATCCGGCTGTTCCTTCTTCCTCTTGCCTCTCTGATCACTATCACGCTCTCTAACCAAATCTGATCTCCCTGGGCCCCTGTGACCACCCCCACCCTCCAACCCCAGCCTCCTTCATCTCCACCCCGGGTCCCATCAAGTTATCTATAATGGATGCAGCTCATTCGTGTCACACGGAAGCAGAACACGTGACACCAGATGTCCGTGGCGCTAGTTTCAGGGTACACTTTGGGGTTTGGCATGCCTTCACATCTGACCCGTCACCTCACGCTTGTTGTTATTGTCGGAGGGAGAGAGACAAGATAGTCAAGGGAGGGGAGTAAGGGTTGAGAATAAACACTGGCACTCTTAATTGCCAAGTCAATTAGCATATGGTCTCGCTGCGAGTCCAGTCACATGGTAATGAGGCCTAATTAGGGTGGCCAGGGATGTCTGAAGAGTCTTGGGAGAATACTTACACTGTCAGATTCTTCAGTATGGCACCCAAGAGCTTGGTGTGGCAAATGTATCACGTCTTTTCAGGCTCTTCTTTCAGGTTTTTTTTTATTCCTAAACCTGTTTATATATGTTGTCTTTGAGGGTTTTTTTTCCCCTTAACTTTGCCTTTCCAACTTCTTCCCACTGTTTTAGCACCCACATGTACATCACAGTGCAATAACACATCACTTCCCTCATTTTTCTCTTTAAATTTCCATTGTTTTGTCTGTTGCTACCAGCTGGATTATGATCGAGCTCACAAATGTCACAAGACTGTTGACAAACGCAGTCAGATCAGATGATGGAATTCACTTTTGGCTATTTTATGTGAAGTAGGAGGTTGGATGCTTTCCAGCAAATCCATTCCCTCGCATTTGTTTATGATAAACCTTCATCAAAAAAATGGCGTCATGAATGGGTAACAGTTGACCGGCTACGACAAAAATCTTGTCGGAATACTGAAGAAAGCGTGCTGTACTTGCAGGATCAAAGCTGCTGTAGATGTCTCCAATCCATGCACAGGAAACTCTAGGATGTCTGCTGCTGTGTCGCTGGGATCTCAGGTCTGTTTATTTCAGCAGCCTTGCAGGAAGTACAAAACTTGGAAGTATAGAAATATATATTCGTGCATGAGACTCAGCATATAAATTGGCCACATATTGGCGGTTTTCATCATTGAATGTCTGTGACTCTGGTTAAATGCACTGGTAGAGAGGTTGTCTCTGGTCATCTTGTCAAAGTGTTCTCAAGAGAGAAAGAAGACTCGTCGCTATAGGAAATAAAACCAAGTCCAGCCAAGCCAAGTTTAATTTAAAACCCTCTCAGATCCTCTAAAACTGGTTGATGAAAACTGGAAGGAAGAAGATGTTCGAGCCAGCCCTCTCACTCAGAACGTCTTCATCTGTAGACCATGTACAGTCTTAATATACTTTTACACTACAGCACTAGGTCCTTAGAAAGAATAGAATAAAACTAACTCTTATATTAACTGGTTATAATGTACTTCATTTAATAACTGAAAAAGTTACAGGAATAAACACCTGTTATTCAAATGGTCAGTATTTTAAGTAATTTATAGATTTTTGTCAATGCACTATCCTGACTTTATTTGTTTTTTTGGTTTTTTTTTGCTTGTCAGCTAGTTATTATGTAGCAAAGATTTTTATATAAACAACATTATCATTATTTTTAAAAAAGGCCCTGAAAGGATCTAATTGCAACCTTCATAATATTCTATAAGGATGAATCAGTGGAGAGGGACAAACACGAGTTGCTCTTTCAGACCAGGCTTTCATTCCTGAAGCCACTGCAGGCCTGGGTTCATATTATATATATAACCCCAGCTAATAATGTAAACGTATGCAGTGTTATAAGAAAAGGTGGATAATGCTGGCGTCATTGAGCGGTGTCACCAGCAAGCAGATGGCAGGACAAGACGTGCAGTTGACCCGCTCACCTCAACAGCTGGATCCATGCGTTTCCAGATGTATACCTATGGATTTAAGCCCTCGTACAGACACAGATTCATCCCCATTCAGATTCAAATTCTCGGCAAAAGACTCAAAAAATGACAATTACTGCGGGTTGTCAAATCGTAATAATCCTCCCAATTATCACAAGGGTAATTAGAAAGCATCTGCTCGTGAGCTACGTCTGATAATTGTTGGAGCTTGTAATTGTACAGGACAGCTTGTTTCTACCCCCCACCCCCCCACCCCCCAACCCCTATCCCCCTCCCACCCCCATCCCTGCCTATCCAGCCTGGGGCAGATCTGAATGACTGCAGTGCTGCACATTTGCACTCTCATGCTTGTATTCCTGTTGCGTTTTAACAGCAGCGCTGTAAGGAATTGCATGCTGCATTCTTTCCACAATCAGTGTTGTGTCACAATGTGTTGCCTTCTCACACACACACACACACACACACACACACACACACACACACACACACACACACACACACACACACCCATAGTAAATGCCACCAAGCTGTTGCGTGAACATAATGCCAGTATGTTTATGCGAAAGCAACACATGTAACACTGCTAGATGGGAAATGAAGGGGACTAAGATGGACCTCTGGTTGCCAGCAGGCTTCTTGGCACTGAGGAAGATGAAGCCTGAGAAACAGCAGCCATGCAGCAGAACTGGCAGGAGCTGGATCCTTCCCTCAGTTACATAAGATACACAGTGAAAATAAAAGGAAAGGAAAGCAGGGGGGATGAGGAGGTGGAGTAGGAAGGCGCGAGGGGGCACAAGCAGAAAAGGGGAAATGATGCCAAAATGGAAGCAAGACGGTGCATTAGGGATTAGACACTGGGTAGCAAAAGAGGGGGACTAGTCGAGGTGTACGAGGCGCATCTTTCACAGCACGTCTTTTTTTTTTTTTTTTTTTACTATTTAATTTGTAAAAATGTGTATACACACACACACACACACACACACACACACACACACACGTAGGAAAATATTTAGTATACACATCCAGAAATGCATACACTATTATATATTGTACATATATTTATTAGTTTCAGGTTGGCCATTCTTGTATTTTGCTCGTTTGTGTTGTTGTCTTTGCACATCTCTGTTGCTTGTGGGGCTCGCACACAAGAATTTCACTCGCATGTGCTGTGCCAGTGTGCCTGCACATGTGATGTGACAATAAAAGTGATTTGATTTGATTTGATTTTGATTTGACGTCTTCAAATACAGCAAGTCGAGGCCGCTCTGGCTGCTCTGGAGGAGCGGTGGCATTGAAAATCCAACAGAATAGAGGATTTTTTTTTTAATGGAGGGGAGGGCAGAGATGGCTGCGTGATGAGTGACAGAGAGAGAAACACGTCTAGAGAGCGAGGGGAGGGCGAGACGGCGGCTACATCCTCTGTGCTGCACAAACCAAAAGGCCAGACAGTTTCGCTTCTAAAACCACTCGTGTAAAGCTGAAGTAAAAAAGAGGTGTCTGTAGGTGTGCGGCATATTCTGCGTAGCATTTTGCACATGCACGTCTCGCTGCTTGTGCATGTGTGCAGCCATTCTCTCTGCGCATCCTTCAGCTTTGCAGCTTACCGGTCTGCCAAGCCACTCAAAAAGCAGCCAGAGCAACCATCTGTGTGAGAGGGGGGTGACGAGATGGCGAGCGAGTCAAAAAGTCACGAGTGTGCAGGCCACAAGCTCCAGTCCCTCCGTGTCCTGTTGTGATGTGCACTTGTCTCGAGTGCAAAGCGTTAATGTCCCAGTAATTACAACGTGACAAAGGATGTGTGGAAGAAAGACAAAAAGAAGGAGGAGGAGCAGGCTGCTTGGCTTTTTGAGGATGAGCGAGTGAGGTTTTAATTCCTTGGCTGCTCTCCCTTGTTCTTGTAGTTTAGTGACGGAGCATAAAAAGCGGGATGATATTAGGAGGAAACATGAGTGTTTTTGTGCATTGAGGCGTGCATGATAATGTCAGGTGTTTTTGTATGCACAAAAAGATCCAGCTCTGGATTTTTATGTGTGTGTGTTTTGGTGAGTCATTCCTCTGTAAGCACTAATTGATGTTAATATAGACCAATAATAACCAGCGGCTAAGAGCTGCTGCAGCAAGGAAGGAAGGATGGGATGAGACAACAGGAAATAACAAGCAGGAAATGAGGGAGCAAAGAATTTTATTAATGAGGAGGCATGAAGAAGAATTTTGGAGAGTGTAAATCTCTGAAGGATACATGAAAGGGCTCGAAACACATGAATATGCACAACGCACATATATATATATGCACACATCTTTCACTGTTATGCCCTCAGGGGAGGGGGGGGGGGGGTGAGAAATAAATAATGCTATTTCGCAAACTTGTAAACAACTGCTCTCTTAAAAAATCCATCTTAAATGTATATGAGGAAAGAAACATCAAAAGCTTGTAAATAAATGGATGGTCCAACTATGCAGGCAGGGCGAGAAGGAAGGTCTGGAGAAGAATTATAAAGCAGTACATATTGTGTTTTTCAGTTTCTTATAGAAGATTAATAATCCTTTTTTTTTTTTTTTTTACATCTTTATGACCTTTTTTGTGGCAAAATAGGTTTGAACATGGGTGTTATTGGTCTTTTTTAAATGATGTGTAAGCAATCTTAGCTACAGTTTATAATATAATTCAAAGATGTAGAGAATCTGGAGAAATCTCTTTCTGCAAAGGACAAGACAGAAAACTAAAACAGTGGTGACCTTTAGGGCCTCAGCCTGTACTTCATTAAACTTAAACTGCAGTACTAAAAATCACTGCATGGGCAGTAAATATATTTTCTATGTGATGTAAAACTGTACCATTAGAAAAAAAGACCTTGACTAGTGGGTGCTGGTACAACTCACCAAGCAAACCGCATGCCATAGGGCTACTGCTCTTTTTCTCTCTGTCTCAGCTTTAGAGACAGAGTGTCTGTCTGTCCCCCCACCCCCATCAAGACCTTGATTAACCACTGGCTCCTCACTGAAGAGAGACCACTTGGTTTGTTATCAGCACACAGTTCAAAAGTCAGCATCCTTGATGGTATGGAGGTACATTAGTGCACATGTCACGGGTGACCTGCACACCTAAGAAGACACTGTTAAGACTAAGTGACATATGACGTCCACCCATCCATGTCCAAACACATTCTGCGTGTGTTAGAACAACACGGCTGCATAGGAGAAAAAAGAGCGCAGGCAGTTAGCCTGACCCATCCTACAGTCCAGATCTGTAATGCACTGAATTAATTTGGAGCAACACAAGAACTGTTAAGTCTCAGATGATTTATTTGTATTAATACAGCATTTAAATTATTTCAAATCTGCTTGTTTTTATTGAGATTTTAGAGCACGTCCAATGTTGCGCTCTAAGCTGTGACAAACATGTGAGCAGTCAATTTGAGCTTATCTACACATCCAGCCATTATGAAGCAACTTAATCATTAGTTTAGAGTCAACCTGCTATATTTAAATCTACTGTTGAGTGTCCTTTTGTCAAAGGAGAGTTAGAATGAGCTCTTGTTAGAAGCTAAAAGTAAATGGCACCGGTAAAGTGGCAGACAGACATCTGAACAATGAGCTGAAAGTCAATATAGAGCAGCAGAGAGCTGCAGGACTCCATGGGAATATGAGCGATGGTTTTTATTTAATGCAATGTTGTTAAAAAATATTGATTGTAGCTGGTTTCCTCTTTACTGTCATACCTTACAGGAAAGTCAGAAATGTCACAAAGACAGTACAGCCCAAAGTGGGGCTACACTGCTACTTATTGACTAGACTTCCTCGTATTTTCCAAATGTCTTGAGTCTATTTCTCTCTTCTTCCAGTCTGCTCTATTTAATAACTGGTGTGTTTAAACCTAGTACTCTCCTCTATCGCCCCAACCATATGACTCATCCCAACTTACTTGATATAGAGAGACAGAGGACATGAAGCTGGAAATATCCAGTGTTCACTATGTGGTATGCAAACACTGTCTATTCGTGGACACAGCGAGACGTTCGTGGCGGACTCGCACTGTGACTAAAGTTCTCTGAAATAAACAATCCAACGTGCAGCTGTAAGCATGGAGAGGATAGAAAAGAGCAGTGTGCATGAGCCAGCCTGGAAAGAATGCCCGAAAGCTTAGTGACAGCAGCCTGGCAGGAAGATATGTTTGTGCGCGCGGTGTTGTGGCGCCTTTAAATACAGATCAACCTCCCATAAAACACACAGCTTTGTCAGGTGAAACGACAGCGCTGATCATCCCAGCAAAGCCCACAATGAAATGAAAGATTGTGTATTTTTATGTGTGTTTGTGTGGCTGACAACTGTGATGAATAAAGGAAAAGGGAGACTGAGACGGCATTGATTTTGCAGAGTGCTTATGTGGGTTTTTTTGTTTTTTGTTTTTCCCCTCACTGGGACACTTTTCTCAAAAGTACACAAATGTTTGTACTTGTGCTCGAGGTTCTGTTGCTGTTGTCTACAATAGATTGTCGCTAGGTGCCCTTAGATGCCTGATAGTGAGCCAAACTGAGTGTACAGTAGTTCCTTTCTCTGTTTCTCTTGTTTTTTTTTCATAAAAATATGCATGATGCTGCAGCTCCCCTGTCTGCACTCCAAAGGCTAGTGTGCTGGATAAGACTAGACAAATCACACCCCAAAAACTCTGTTGTTGTGTAGGTAGGTTGTGTAGGGCTCTTTTGTATTTTTCATTGCATGGGAGGGTTGCTGTTTTTATTTGAAGCCATTTACCTCAGAAATGAACCCTTTAAAAAACTTCTAAAAGGTTCAAAAAAGGTCTGGCTAAAGGCTATTATTGGTGAAACAGGACGTGTGTGTGTTAGAAAGGCTTCAGTCATTCACCCTGCACGAACTACTGTCTTTTGTTCCCTCTCTAAAACACAGCAGTGGCCGATTGTCTTTATTGTCACACAAAGGAATGATTGCTGTGGGAGTGACTGCTCAGCTCTACAGCTTTGCAAATGTTATTGACCAGAATGACTTACTGACTTTCTCTCCCCTACTTTTCTCCACTCTCCCTCATTGCCCCTTACCTCTGCATCATCTCGCTATCTGTCTTCTCTCAGAGATGGCGTTCCCACCAGTTCTCCTCCTGCTGCTGCTGACTGTTGCTCACTGTGCCAACAGCGAGCCAGAGCCGCTCCCTAGAGGCTGTGGCTGGGGCCTTGTGCGTCCGTACACCCTCCTCTGTGACCTGGACTCCATATGGGGGGTGGCCGTTGAATCTGTGGCTGCCGGTGGGGTGCTGGCTGCCATCTTGCTCGCCCTAGTCCTGCTGTGCCGTTTACGCCACATCAGTGAGGGCGAGAAGCGCAGCGGCGTGGGACCTATCCTCCTTCTGCTTCTCGGTATCCTTGGCTTGTTCGGCCTGAGCTTTGCTTACCTGATTGAGCGGGATGAGTCACTGTGTCTTCTTCGCAGGGCCCTATGGGGTCTCCTTTTTGCTGTTTGCTTCTCCTGCTTGCTGGTTCAGGGCGTCCGCCTGCGCAGGCTTGGCAGGGAGCGTCGCAGCCCTGGTGGCTGTGCCTTAACCGGCCTGGCACTGGGTTTGAGTGCTGTACAGGGCATCATTGCTGCAGAGTGGCTGCTTCTGACCGTGCTGAGGGAAGGAAAAGCTGCCTGTCAGTATCTTCCTCTGGACTTCGCACTGGCATGCAGCTACGTGCTAGCCCTCCTACTAGCTGCGCTGACCGCAGCCTCCCTGGCCCTGTGTGGCAAGACACGTCAGTGGCGCTGCAGTGCCATCTGGCTGCTGGTCACCTGCCTGATGTCACTGCTGCTGTGGGTGGCCTGGGTGGGCTTCTATCTGTATGGAAACAACTGGCTCGGCAGGTCTCCAGAGTGGGATGACCCAGCGCTGGCTATTGCTTTGGTTGCTCAGGGCTGGCTGCTGCTGATCTTCCATGCCATTCCCGAATCTCACGTCTGCCTGAGACCCCCACCCCAACCCACTGCCCCGGATTATTTCGACACATCCCAGAACTCAACGCGGATGAGGGAGACGAGCTTCGACGATGACACCCCTCTATCTCACAGGCAGTTTGTGGAGAACCAGGGCTATGGATATAATGACGAGAACACTGCAGGTACAGCACAATCTGATACTTTTGAGCAAACAGGCGTAATTTAGCTTTGTAGGAGGAATGTAGGCCAAAGTGACTAATGCAACTCTTGGACACATTTGTATGCTTGGCTAGTAATAACTGCAGGAGGACATTTCTGCAAGTGTTTCTTTGGTTCCTCCAGACAGTAAGCCGAGTGGTGAGTCAGGGTGAGTAATCTCTGTCCGTCTCTTCCACGCCAGGCTTGAGGAGCGGTGGCGGTGCCGGGCAGCACAGCAGCAACACCGGTGCCAGGCCAAGCGCTCCTTTCCGCAGCAACGTCTACCAGCCCACCGAGATGACCATGATCCTGAACGGGGGAGCGGTGAGTACATCCTCCCAGTCACAGGTACACGCCGCTTACACGCCGCTCTCTCATTCGACCACGCCGACAAGACTGCATGCACATTTGTGCGTTCTGGACCATACGTCATTGCACAAGAATGAGGGAGAGGTGTGAGAGTGTGTGCGTGCGTACTCAGTTTGTGTTTGGAAACTCTCAAGCGACTGTGTTTGTTCCACGTGCATGGACGGATTTGTCACAAATGGTCACTCATCTGACATTGATCTGTGTAAGGGTGATTGTGAGGAAGCTTCTGCTTCTTATTCTGCTGTCTGTGTAAAAATATAATACCAATTGTCCCCTTAATGATGCCACCGTCAGGTGACCCAGCAAGATTCATTGTGCAGGATGAATGGTCACCATGGCTGGTGCAGGTAAACTGCTTTCCAGCCACTGTGCTATGAATTAAGCAAACCCAACAACACCTAGCATATTACAGAAGTCTAAAAAGCTGAAACGACACTCTGCTGACAGAGATAATTTGTAGTCACTATTCCTAGAAATTGCAGCTGGGCGTGCTGATCGAGCTGACAAAGGGAACGGAGAGGCGTCTCCTTAAGCTGCTTTGCATAAAATATCACTAGTCTGCATGAACGGTGTTGTTGTGCACCCCCATTAAAGGCAGGCAGCGTTTATTTGTACAGCCGGCTCAGGGCGCTCTGAAGGAACCGATTTGCAGAAAGCATGAAATAAAGAACCTTTAACAGCAGTTTTAAAGGATACTAAAACAAATACGAGCACAAAGAATTAAATAGAAAACTGCAGGATTGTATTGCAAGGTTGATAATGGTCTAAGTACAGTTTGACATTTTAGGAGACTGGCACATTCCCCATCTTACAGCAAGTAAAACAGGAAAATCAATACCCCTCCATTCTTTACAGTAAATATCAATCATCTGCCAGGCTGAAAGTGGAAACATGGAAACATTTAGCCTTTTTTAATACATTAAATCAGTCTTTGTACTAAATTAATAAGCTCCTGCTTAAACCCACATATTTACACTTAACATAAGTGTAACTTTAGCTAAAGTGCAAGCTAAGTTGCATTGGCTAAATGTGAAGGTGGCCTGTGCTGGAGGTAAAGCTTTATTTCTAATTCTCTCTGTGTGATGAGTCATGTTCGCCCATTTGTCACTGCAGCACTATTTTTGTATAAAGCCTCACTTTCAGATCCACTCCACTTTCTGTTAAGTTACTCCAATGATAAAAACACAGCACTTTCCAAAACCCTTTATTCCTAAATAAGAGTTTTATTGTGAACCATCTGAAGGAGTAGGCAACCATATGTGACGACATCTGGCTGGTATTAATGGATGACAAACCGAAATGGATCAGAATCAACAAATTAAACACGACAAAAAGCAACAATATGATTGTACCGTTGGATTTTTTTTTTTTTTTTAATTGGAATGCACATTTTATGACAGGCACTTTGTTTTTTTCCCGGAGGCTGGTCATTATTGGAGACCAGGCTATTAACTGACCACAGTGCATTTGGGGAAATATAATAGCTGCTATAATTGGATTCGTGTGGCTTTAAAATTTAATAGCAATACAATAATATGAGCCATTATTTTCCATCAATAAAAACATTATACTTTTTGACGGATAAATATTGCATTTGTTCCCTTACGGCAGAGAGCAGTATCATTTACTGCAGTATCTTTGTTAACACTTTCCACAATGACGTCCCCTGTTTCCTTAATGACTAGTTCTGACACCTCAGGATAGATCACTAAAGATGTGGTTTCACAACCATTAGAACAGTTTCTGGGGGGGTTTAAGGGTAGCTGCACAAGCTAACTTCTTCTGATGCGCACCTACTCATTTTGTTCTACAAGCAGGCCTGAAAGATGTTCATAAAAGAGCTTCAAAGGTTACTCCTAGTAGGTTTTCAAAGGGTGAAGAGTTAAATAGCATTTTTATAGGGAATATTAATTATGCATTTACAAGAAAAAGAAATGCAGTTTTTAGCTTTTCTGGAGCCCTGAATACAGCCTGCAGGTTTTCCACTCAGGTTTCAGGGTACAGCTAGTCTCTGGCTACGTCCACACTAATGCGTTTTCGTTTGAAAATGCATAGTTTTCTCTCCGTTTTGGCCTCCCGTCCACACTGAGACGGCGTTTTCCCCAAGGAAAAACGCAGCGTTTTCAAAACCCTCTCAAAAATGCATACATTTCAAAATGGAGCTGTCCTGTTGCAGTGTGGACACTCAAAAACGATGACGCATTTTAGTCATGTGATGCAGTCATGTGACCAATTAAACAAAGATAGCGGAGTGCATTATACAGCAGTTGTTTTGTTTGCTCTCAATTTTGACAGCCCTAAAACAGATTAATATCGGTCTGTACATGCTCCAAATAGCTTTTCTTCAAATTCTTTAATTCTCACTCGCTTGGCAACTTTGTACTTTTGTGTTACTCGCAGCAACAACTCCACCTCATTGTTAGTCCATTTAAAAAACTCGGTGCTTTTCCTCGACATTTTGCCGCGACGTTTCAACGAGCCCAAAAGTAAATAAACGGCAGACAGAAATGAGGCAGGCCGAATCTTCTTGCGTTTCATGCATGTGCAGTACTGGAACGTTAGAGTTTTCTGCCGTTTCAATGTGGACGCACAACTCTGTGAAAACGACTGAAAACGCTAGTGTGGACGCGGAGCGTTTTCAGACGAAAACGCCGTTTTCAAATCTATCCGGGCTAGTGTGGACGTAGTCTCTGTGTCACCTGAGAGGTCAATAACAGGGCAAAAAAGCCAAAGTAGCTTCAATTCTGTGAATGGCATAAGATATTTGCAATTTACCTGGATTGTGGCAGCTCGATAGCCTGAAGAGAGAATTCATATAGACTGGTTTTAGTGTGTAAATACATCTGCAATGGCAAAAACATAGGCATTTTGTTTTAAAACACAGAGAGGTGTCCACATAAAGTGTGAATGGAACGTATGCAGACCCTGTAACCATGTGAATTAACATGCATGTCTAAAAATGAGATGCTTTCTCGACTGCTGACGGTTAACAAACGTAACTTTTTCACCTACAGGTGCCCTCTGCCCCTCCTACCTACACGGGGAGGCAGCTGTGGTGAGCGAGAGGTTTGGAAAGAGGCTGTGTGATTTAAAAAGGAAAAAAAAAGGACGAGATGAAGAGGGTGAGGAGGGAGAATGAGGGGGGTCCAGGACGAAGGGCCCACCTCCCTGTCTGGCTGGACTGGACTAAAAGCACGGATGCCTACATCGACCTTTCACTCTGTGTACAGACTTTAACACTGACTGTGTGCCAATCAACTACTGTTTGAGTGTGTGTGAGATTCAGAGAGAGCAGGATATGGAGGACAGAGCTGAAGGTTTTCTAGAAGAGTGGAAATATGAAAGAAAGTAGCAAAAAAAGAAAAGAAAAAGACCGATCTGAAAATGCCGACATGCAGTATTCCTTTTTAGGTATCATTATCTCCTGTGACACTACAACATTGTAGGCATCCCTGAAAACTGTGAAATAGATTGCTTTTTCCTGCTCACTCTCTCTTTCTGTCAGGCAGGATGTCTTTTCTGCAGCTCCACACAATGAAGGCGTTCGAGTGGAAACATTTGGCTCTGTCCTCCATCCCTCCACACCGTAGGTGTAGACAGAGCACATGGGCAAACTGTACAAGTTGAGCAGAGCCCTCCTAAAATAACCCTGCCTCTGTAGGTGTGAATGTACAGCATATAAGAGGAAAGTGTGTGTGTGTATGTGTGTGGTCCCTATAACACTCCAGCAAACCTTTCCTCTCCAGACTGTTACCCCCCACCCGACAACTCTCAACACCCCAGACCTGTCTCCTCCCTCTCTCTCACCTCTGTTAGGGTTAGGGTTGCGATCAGAACCATCTGTGAATAAAACACATAACTCTTCTCACCTTCCGCCATCCTCCCACCTGCATGGACACTTTGCAAACACAAACTCTGAAGCCTGAACTGTGACTGGAAAGGAAGTTTCCCCAATGACCACAGCTGCACCTGAACAGCGCTGCCCACAAACCGCTTTTAGATGTACGATAAAGCAGAGCGGATTATGATTGGACAAAGGGAACGTCAGTCATGACCGGGCGAGGGGGGGGGGAGAGGCGCCGCTTAATGAATCGAGGTCAGACAGCTGTACGCACCCACATCTCCAGAGCCACTGGCGTTTTGAAGCAGCCAGGAGAAACTGTCACTTTATATCAGCAAGAAACGGAGCGAGGAAATGAAATGGTCTCCCGTTCTCGGTTCCTGTATTTGTGTTTGTGTGTGCGTACGTGAGTGTTGTGATTTCACGAGTGTCGACAGGGGAGAAAAAAAAAAATCTAAGTCCAGGTACATTTCTGGTGCTAAATATTCCTCGACCCTCCAGTGAGGCACGGAACTACAAAAACAACACTTATATTGATACAGTAGTCAAGCTGTGAGTGACAAGACTATATTTAGAGCTGTGGCTGGTGTTTGGAGATATCCTAGAGCCTCAGAAAGATCAGATTAACAGTGCAAGGTAGAAAGAGGGGGATCAAATGGAAAAGGAGGAGGAGGAGGGTGGCGGTGAGTAGGAATGAGATAGCACGAGACGGCCCCAAAGGGAAGTCTGTGTGACAGTGAAATCTCTGAGACTTCCTTCACTCAGCCTCCAATCTGTATGAGAAAATGGCTCCCACGTCTGTACGTTTGTATCCATGTTCCTCTTCTCTATGACGTTGTCTTCATTTCTGTTTTCTTTTTTTCTGGTGGAGCGTCTCTTCCTCCTCCTCCTTCCTCTCCTCCTCCAGACTCTTTCTGTGGACAGCTATAGCTCAAGTCTCTGTGCCAAGAAGGACTCTTGTTTCACTGGAGTCTCTGTTTCACGCCCTTTCCCTTCATCATGGCACCAGCTCTCTCTTTCACCCGAGGAGCTGTGTACATAGTAGTGCTGTAAAGCTTTGCTTGCTTGTTTACCTTTTTTTCCCTTTTTTTTAAACTGTAGGCTGAGTTTAGATATCAGTGATTCATTGGAGAACTGACTGACCACTGCAAACTGATTTTATCTTCTTTTTTTAACTGGTTTGCTTTGTGTTTATACATTTGCCTGTTTGTTACATTATGCTTGTATTTTTTAAACTATAGCATTTTGGAAATGTTTCGCCAACACTAGATGTGCTTTTATTTTATTTTATTTCATTTTGAATTTTTTTGTTTGTTTGTTTGATTAAGGAAAAAATGTGAGTTGTCAATTATCAGGATTTATGTTGGTTGTACCTCCCACACTTTGCTGTTACGGGGATGCAAACGTGATTATGTTCAAATTTTCAAAAAGACAACAATGCCTATTGATAATTTTGCCACTTCATGCAGTAAATCATGACTTAGTCTGTGATATATTAGGGATAGCTATAAAAAAAAAAGAAAATGCAAAGCAGGCAGGGCTCAAGCCCACCAATAGTCAGTGCGCTGGCCCCTGATCTTACTAAGAAAAGACAAGGGGTCAATCCTTGACTACTGCTGTATGTTTATGTCTTACACACTGGCTATTCTAAAATAGGACTGCTACTTGCAGGCCAGCTTCATGCCCAAAGACAGCTTGTCCTGTTATACCAGGCTCTGTTTGGGCAGGCCTGGTCTGAAACAGGCTACAAGCCTCATATCCATGCAAGAAGAACTGTCCTCAGGGTTTTAGATGGTCAGCAGCAAAGAAACAAAGCTCCTGAGTATCAGCACTCAGAGCTGAGGGGGAGGGAGGTTTCAATTCTTGTGATGTTTTCACTCTATGTGGAGTACATAAAAAAAAAAGAATAACATGATGTGACTTTGTAGACTTTGCACTCGTCAACTACCTATCTGTGCATGCTTATCACCATTTCTACATATATGACCTTTCTCAGACCTACTTTTGAATACTAACTATTTATGTAAAAGGTCATGTGGCAACAATCATACTTTCAGTGTATATCAGATGACACACTTAATGTCTGTGCGAGCTGGTTCTTGAGAAACAAAGGGAAATGGTCCAAAGCAGTATGATTCCCCAAAAGGAACAAAATGCCATCATCACTGGACCTAATAATAACTTCCTCTGTTAGTTTAAAGAGTTGAGGGTAAAAAAAAAAAGTACAAAAAAAGGAGAATCGTCCGACTGATATTGTCTGTGTTTAAAATCAAATAGACTGTGGTGAGATTTTGCACACAACTTCTATGTTAAGTTTGTCGTCCCTGGGTAGCCCATTTGAAAACCCTTACTCCCTGGGGTTGACATGTCCTTGCCTGTACTCTCCTGATTTGTCTTGCCTTCAGACTGCTCCAGTGGGGCAGCTGACAGGGGTAATATTGGTTTTCACAGCTATGACTGTGCAGTGACGCAGCATGCCTATGTATAGAACTTGATTCCCCTGGTTAGAAAAAGACAAAAAAAAAAAACCCAACAGTTAACTCTCTTGTTTCTGTAACCAATTCAGGACAAAAAAAGTTAAATAAAGGTGTCATATTTGTAGTTAACTTTTAATTGGATGTTGTGTTTTTTTCCTGATGACACATGGTAACAATAACAGCCAGGTATTATGGAAGAATAAAAAACTGCATGTGCTTTTCCCATTTTTGTCAAAGCTTCGCAACGTTTCTGTCCATACAGATAAACCATTGAGTCATTGAATGTTTTTGCTTCTCATTCTGTAACCTAAAGCAGTTGGTTAGCCTAGCTTAGCTTAGCACAAACATGCGCAAAAAGGATGAAACCATTAGCCTGAACAAAAACGTATTCATGTGAAGTAATTTAATGAGATGCAACATGTTCAATTGTAAGCTTTAAGCATGTTTTTTGTTACCTTTGAACATGGACAGGCTAGCATAAAGAATTAGCATAGTCTTTATGCTAATTAGGCTAATAGGCATACAGATTCCATCTTTAACAGATAAACTACCCAATCAGACTCTTGACAAAAAATGTTCACTAATATCTGTAGCAAATTCTTGAATCACCCCTTGAATTCTTTACATTTTGCTTCCAGGAAGCTACTTTCTTGTAATATTTTAAAATTGTCTTGAGCAATAATTCTCCAAGTTCTTCTTTGGACACTGGTTGCTTTTTCACTCATGTAGTCCAGTCCTTGTACCTAACCATTTTCAGAGGAATTTTTTTGTTGTTGTTTGTTTTTGTTTGTTAAGCTACTTAACTCAACCTACAAGTAATTAAGCATTACAAAAGGCACCTAACTCAAAGGATGAACCAGAGGTTTGTCTATACATAACAGACAACTTCACAAAGAATTCTTTTACAATTTCTTTAGGCATCTTTAGGCACTTTGTTACTATTGCAAAAACACATAATTAGTTTAAATTTCTTTACTTGAATCTAGAAAAAAATTGCAAAGACAACACAGTTTGACTGGCATAAAATATTATTTCTCAACCAACAAGATGACTTACAAAGAGCTGTTAGCTGAACATTTGGCATATCCCAGTAGTTTGCAGTGTGTCCTCAAAAAAATGAGAAAACTGGAGTGGATAGGAAAAAATCCAGCAAATACCTCCCATGTGAGCAATGCATCTGACCCTTGATCCATCTACCATTCACCAAAGCCTCATCAGAAAAATAAAGTTCCATCAGATTTTGAGCTACAATGCAATGCTATGTGGAAAGCATCTGATTGGCAGCAGCTACATTTTTTAGCATGACAATGATCCCAAACACAATGCCAGTGCAGTAAAACCATACAAATAGAAAAGCATTGTGGAACACAGTCCGTCATGGATTAGCCTCTCCAGAACAACTTTGTTGAAGCAGTGTGGGGTCATCTTCACATCTTCAATGTGTTGAAGAATAAAGGGGGTTTTATAAAACACTGACTTTCATGCTCACCCCTATCCTGCACAGATTTCAATAAAATCATATAATCTACTTCCCATTTTCCCAGCAAAATATAAAGAAATGAGGGATGGCTCAAGTCTTTTGCACAGTATTGCATTTTCATAAATGCCTACTTTGTCCTTTGATGATAAAGATGGAAATATGAGTCTGTAGTTTAACTTTGGGCTACATGTTCTGGGTATTTGTCTGTCTGACATAGGCTTCTTTAATACATTCAGTGCATTCATAAGATCTTTTTGTGTTTACATTTTAAATGTGTAAACAAAGTTTTAACTAACACATCAGCCTGGAATCACAACCCAGAACCAGTTGTTATTTGTCTATGCTCTGACAGCTTGATGCCGACACTACCTTCTGCTGCTGTGTGATCGGGTTTCAGTTGGGTACAGTTCTGCCAGACTTCATGGAGCTGGCTCCTCTATCAGATGTCCCCAGAATTAAATGGGCCGTTTTATCTCCTCACCCAGTGGCAGCTGTCTTCCAGGCATCCACATACCTGCAAAGGGAGATACATGACCCTCCCCATGACTCACTCTGAGGTGGTATGCTTCACTTGGTTAAGAAGCAGTTCATCATGAAACAGAAGATCAACCATCAGTACCCTCTCAGGTACGCTGGGTTTGTGGCGAGATGGAAAAATGCCAGGAGTGCACTTTATTCTTTCACTTTAATTGACACCCATAGTCAAGAGAAAACAGCTATAACCCGGACAGTCTTACAGGAAGAAGAACTGTAGAGTCACTTGAGCAGCAGTCTTTTAATTTTTGCAAATCAAATTTCATGATTTCTGAGGCTGATTCAAGATAAATATTTGAATGCCAACAGCTAGAAAAACAAACAGCTGAAGGTGGCAGACTCAATGGGGATGATGCAAAATGTGCGCCTATTCGACACATTAGGCAGAAGACCAAAACAGCAGTAGGAAAATACTCCTACTAAGTAAGAATAAACAAAAGTTAAATACACCTCATACATCTATTTTTATGGCGTTATTTCATGTTGTGCGTGTAATGAGTAGCCAAGCCATCCCATGTTTCTGTGGCAGAAATGTTAAGTGACTTACTGATTAACAGGGTTTTATTTTTTAATCTCCTCAGCTGTGTTATTATATAACTATACATATATATGCACATATTCTCATATGTATTGTTATACAGGGCAAATTTACTTTAACCCTTTAATGTAATAAAAATCTAAGCATAATATTAGAGATTATTGTTTTTTTGTCAGATAGTTGCCAAATACAAACCAGTGATCTAAGTGATGTTTTTCCAATTCTCTTTTATTCTCAGCTGTCTGACATGTCATTTCCTTTCCTGATAAACAGGATATAAAGCGGTGTGCCGTGTGCCGAGCCACCTTTGACTCTGGCCTCAATTTCTGGCTTGAATGGAAATGCTATGACCTCTTTTGTGGAGTGATGTCTATTGCTAAGGAAAGAGGAAAGGACAGATCAAGGAAATATGGTTATCTTCCACTGAGCTGTCATCCAGAGGTGCGGAGAGAGAAATTATGATGCCCGTTACAAGAGGTTTCACTCCTGACAGTATAATATGTGAACCGTGCTATATGGTGTTCATTGGCTGGGTGAGACTCGTGAAGGGAAGTGATCCATCAAAAAGGCAATGAAAGCAATAAACTAATTAGACACGGATCTCAGACCATAAATCCTGGCCTGGCCATATCAAATTGGTTACAAGCATCTTTTTTATTCTTTTCTTTTTTTTCCTTAAACAGGGCTTGTTTGACTGATCACTTTAGGTCAATTTGACATCAGCCTAACAGAGTTTAATAGTGTTTAAACAGCAGAAAAAAAGCTTTTACACAAGGCTAATGATTCCAGTTACCAAGTCCCACCAGGGTAGCTCAGGTTGTGAGTTCCTAGTAACGATGGAGACCCTGCGATTAGTTTGTTGGACACAGACAGGAAATTAGTCAGACATGTAGAGGCTACTTCTTCCTTGACGTGCAGGCTGGGTCTGAGCCACTCACCAGGCTGTGGGCTCATATGGGTGGTGGGTGTGTGGACCGCGGTGCTCTGGGGAGTGGGGGAAACCACCTGGATGGACACATTGTTTCCAGGCTGGGGGCTTTCTGGAAGATCTGTCATAGCCGAACCCACTGGAGACAAACAAGAGATGTTCGGATATGTTTTCCAGGCAAAAAAGATCCTTACAATCTTTTAGGAATTTGACAGATTAGCTCATTTAAATAACAGGTTAAAAAATCTTGAATGTGTTAGCCTTTAAAGAATTTAGCAGAATTATCTGTTCCTTGCATAAAGGTTTTAATGATATCAAGCGAGTTCTTTTCAAGTGCAGTTTTTTAAGCAGAATAACTTGAAAAATTATGAACAGAACACGACTGAGACAAGTGCTGACACTTTCTCACTTTCACAGCTACAACGCTACTCTGGTTGCCTCTGCTGCTGCTATTGTTGTTATCAGTCAGTAAAGAGTGACAGCTTTGACACTGTTAAAGTAAGCATATCTATGAAAAACAAAAGCCGGTATCACTTTATAACAAATAATGCTATGAAGCATTATTAACGTATTAGTAAGGTATGTGTAGTTGCTTAATTTATCATTTATATAGCATTACTACTCTTCAGTATGCCATTTATAAATATAGATATATCATTATGACTAAAATTAGGATAATTACTAGCAGTGATAGCTGTACACAGTGTAAGAGTAACAGATGGATAAACACATCTGTATTTATAAATGTCAAACTAAGGAGGACTAATGATATATAAATGATGAATTAAGCACTCGCTAATACCTTACTAATGCCTAATAGTATGACATTATTATCAAGTGCTACCCAAGAGGCTGTCATGGAGTGCAAATTACGGTATCGTTTGCCCCTCACTCCAACCGGTCATGGCAGATGGCCACCCCTCCCTGAGCCTGGTTCTTCCTGTTAAAAGGGAGTTTTTCCTTCCCACTGTCACCAAAGAGCCTGCACATAGAGGATCATATGATTGTTGGGGTTTTCTCTGTAGTATTATTGTAGGGTCTACCTTACAATATAAAGTGCTTTGAGGTGCTTTGAGGTGACACTGTGATTTGGTGCTGTATAAATAAAATGGAATTGAATTGAACTGTTTTATTTACAAGCTAATTATGTGTGATGGAATTGCGGTTTTGGAAAAAAAATAACTTTTTTTTTTTTTTTAAGATTTCAAAATGCATCCGTACATATAGAGAATCCAAATATGCAGTGATGGAGCCCTTCAGTATTTTTTTTTGTTTTATCATCTGAGAATCATTTCCCTGATTCAGATCCCATGACTTATCTTTTAAAAAGCTGTAGTTTGGCATGGCGGGTGAAGAAAACCAAACCAAACAAAACAAAACAAGGGAGAAGGCCAAAACAATTAACAGATTTCTGTTGCTACTTCATTTCATGTTGATCTATTCAAAACAATGTCACCGACCACGTGATGTCACAAGCTGTTTTAACAGGGCTTAAACTGACGGTAAACAAGCACCAGTCAAGGACAGTCGAGGTGATTCATGAACTGCTGAGAGCTGCACCTGTCTAGTGCGATGTGACCTTTTGACATATCAGTGTGTGCATGTTCTTTGCTCTTTGCCTCATTGTTTTTCTCTCCATCTCTGACTAATTCTGATTTCAGACTATGAAGCGGCAGAGGAGGTATTGTACGCCGGCTTTCTCGGGTCAAATGAGATGAGCACAGCTGTTGTGGGACTTAAAGAATGAGCGTACAGTTGGAAGGGGAGCTTCCCTAAATTATTTCTCGCTCTCTTTTTAACTCTGCAAGTGCACCAAACATGGGTCATTTATGTGTCACAGTGCAGGAAGGCGACTTCTATAACATCCAAAAAACAAAAACAGAAGAAGCCGGCAAACAAACTGCAACTTCTGTCACTTTCTGTCTTTTTTGTTCTCTCCTATTTTCATCCATTGTAGACTCAGTTGAAAAGGTTGGAAAATGGTTTCCATGCAGGCCGACAGTCTGGACAGACGCTCATGCACTCTCTTACGCATGCACACCCATCCCCAGGCCCCCAGCTAGAATGTCAGGTCAGCAGTAGCAGCAGCGGCGGCGGTTAGCAGTGGCAGTGTGGCATGGCTGTCACACGCCCGTGGAAGAATGTTCGTCGGCCGCAGAGAGCGCCTTTGTTGTGTGGAATGCGTCTGTGGAAACAACCTGTGCTCATGATGCCACTGTTCTTTGTTTCTGAGCGACAAAAACTGAAACACTACCATGACTAGCGTTATTAGAGGGTGTGTGTGTTTATCATGACACACCGCCACACCCCCGTCAGATGGGCTGAAGCACGCCTCAGTGTATGAATGCTCCTGTATCTGGGTTAAATGCGAAGAGCAGAATAGATTAAATATAGATGTAATTGCTTCTTGAGGGTTTCTTTTTTAAAAACTATTTTCATATATTATTATCATATATTATTATTTTACAAAGCTTACATCTGGCGGTTATTTTTATCCTCCCATCTATAAAAAGTTCACCACAAAGTGCAGTAAATTATCAGGCAATTACACAGATTAGAGCACCAAACAGAGTAAAATGTAGAGATTGTAATTATTTATGGATTCATTCAAGAAGACAATTCCCAGTATTGCTCCAAACAGTGTGATGTTGACACACATCCATCCCTATTTATTTGTGGGTAGAAGATGAGTGTTGCCTCGTTGAATATATCAGTTCCCTAAGGGGGAGACAATACGACAACATTACTGTTGAGCTGTCTGCTGTAAGCACGGTGTAATCGGATTTCTTTCCTTCTGTGTCATTAGTCCTATTGTGCATGTAGGAGTTGCACCTTCTGTATCCTTATTATCGAAATGTTTGAAATCATTTACGTGGACCCGCTGGAAAAGTAGACAGCTGCAACAATGCAAAGTAGAGAGAAGCTTCTTTTAGTCATCTTTTGTTCTTTGCCATGTGTTTTGATTTTTCTGTCCACTTGCTAACTTGTTGTGATGCACCATGATGGTACAGCGTTCCAGTAGGCGCGTGGAAAAATAAATACAATGTCCCTAAAAAAAGACCAAGAATCTACCCCCGCTAGCTGCACAAAGACAGACAACTATTCGCACACATTCAATCTGGAAGTGCCAATTAACCTAACTGCACTAAGTGTGTATGTCTTTGAGTGTGGGAATAAGCTAGAGTACCCAGAGATAACCCACAAAGACACAGGCAGAACATGCAACTCTGCATGCAACACCCCAACCAGATTGCAGATTCAAACCAAGAACCTTTTTGCTGTGAGGCTAGAATTCTGATCATTGTGCCACCATTGCTGCTCTGCTGTTTGATGCATATTCAAAAAAATGTGACTTGATTTGCATTTTTAGTAACTTCTGGAATCAGCAGGGGCAGGATGCACCTAAAGGTGTTTTTAGCTATGCTCACATTCTGAAGAAGATGAAGCGAGGACAGCAAAAGCTACACATGGATGATGGTGCATTTAGTGGTCTGCCCCCAGTTGTTTGTAAGAAAGGTCTGGGTCTGCACTGCAGGCAGGCCGTGTTTCTTCTACTACAGTGCTGGCACAGTGCTGTTATAGAGGCAGTATGTGGTTTGGCATTGTTTTGCTGAAATATGCAATGGGAGAATGTGTTGCTCTAAAACCTGTATATACCGTTTAGTATTGATGGTGCCTTTCCAAATGTGCCAGCTGTCAATTCCATACACACTGATGGGACCCCCATGCCATCAGAGATGCAGGTTTTTGAACTTAGCACTGGTCTTAAGCCGGGTGGTCCCTCTCATCTTTAGTTCACGGGATGCGCCATGTTCCAAAATAAATGTCCAATTTCAGTTTGTCTGACCACAGAGCAGTTTTCCATTTTTTCTCAGTCCATTTTAAATGAGCTTTGGTCCAAAGATGACAGCAGCATTGTTGGGTCATGTTCATATGTGGCTTCCTTTTTTTGATGATGGAGCTTTAATGTTTCTTTCATGTCCATCAAAGAATCATGCCTGTTTTTAATGCCTGGGTGACCTGAAGATCACAGGCATCCAATGCTGGTTTTCAGCCTTGTCCCTTGTACACGGAGATTTCTCTTGATTGAAGTCTTTACAATTTTACATTTAGGAACATTATTCTAAAATTGGTCCACAATTTGTAGAAACAGTTTTTGGTAAACCTCTGCCCAACTTTACTTCTGAGAACCTCTGCCTCTCTAATATGTTCTTTTTAGACCCACTCCTGTTACTGACCTGCTGCCAATTAACCTAATTAGTTGCAAAATGTTCCTCCAGCTGTTTTTGTTTAGCACAGCTTCCTTTTCCAGTCTTTTTTCCCCAACATCGCCAATTTTTTAAGATGTGTTGCTGTCATGAAATTCAAAATGAGCTAAGATTTACTTAAAATGGTACATGTTATACCTCATAGGAATGTTAGTAGGTTACTCTGCAACCATCCTGACATTTCAGTCTATGTCCTGTCAAAAAAAATACAGCATTAAAATTTGAAATAAACACTCGACCATATCATCTATTTAAAATGACTTTTTGATAAAGGAGTTGTTGTTTGAGTCCACTGTATACTCAGTTTGTTTTGGTATCAAATTGGGTATCTGTATTGGTATTGTGGCATCCTCATTGGTGACTATATCAGTGAATTCAGCTCAGTATGCTAATTTGTACAAAGCACAAAGATGATAAGAATTTCATTATACTAGCCAAAGGTATCAAGGGTATGGTGATGTTAGAAGAAAAAAGTTGGAGGTTCTCCAAAGTTCTTTGGCTTCTTATGAAGCCCCCACAGAAAATCCTGTTTGTGTGCTTGTTTTTTTTTCTCTATTCTTTATTAGTACAAATAAATTTCTTTTGCTGAACTTTGCAACAGTCGTGTTTTTTTCCCTGCAAGCCTACTTGGATTTAAGAAAGTGCATGTACAGTGTACCACTCTGTTCTTATGCAAGCTTCCAAAGACAACGTGTAGTCATCATCCTTTAACTCTAATGCTTGTCAGTCACAGTGGACATGGGTCTGCATTCTCAGCTGCTCTTCCCTGTCCTTCATATGTGCACAGTGCACACATAGACACACACACTCGCCACAGGCAAAGACGTACACATCACTTTACCCTCGTCTCAGACTTCATCCCCTTCCCCTCTACACTCTGTTACTCCGCTCTTTCCACACATGAATCCCCCCCCCCCCATCATCTGCCGTCGCTGTCACACAAGCGTAGCCTGAGCCCTCAAGACATTTTCTTTCTCTTTTTCATTTGCAATCTTCTCTCTCAATTACTTACTTTCTCCCCATGTCTGCTTCTCTTTCTCCGTCACTGCCCTCATTCTCTCTGTGTGTCACCGCTCCCAGAATCCTCGTCTTTCAGCTTTAAAAATCAAAGCCCTGTTGGCGTGAATATCTCTGCAGCCGTTTATATGTGTGAAACTCTATTTGTGCACAGGCTGACACACCGCACTGTATGCGTATTTATTTTTGTAAATCTGAATATTGTATGGACTGATTTCTATGCAGTCTAGTACCTTTGTATGAATATCAGCAGCTTTTGTCAGGCACTGAAGAGAATTTGATAGTAGTAGATATAATGGTAAATGGTAAATGGCCTGCATTTGTATAGCGCTTTTCTAGTCCATAGGACCCCAAAGCGCTTTACACTACATTCAGTCATCCACCCATTCACACACACATTCACACACTGGCGATAGCAAGCTACATTGTAGCCACAGCTGCCCTGGGGCGCACTGACAGAGGCGAGGCTGCCGGACACTGGCGCCACCGGGCCCTCTGACCACCACCAGTAGGCAAACACGGGGTTAGTATCTTGCCCAAGGATATTTGGCATGCAGCCAGGATGCAGCCTGGGATCGAACCACCGACCTTCTGATTAGTGGCTGACCTGCTCTGCCACCTGAGCTACTAGCAAGCCTGAGGGCTGGCATTCAGTGATATCATGTGAGTGTCTGTGTAAGCGTATGTGGGCTTACCTCGTCTCTCTTGTTTCGCCCAGAACTGCTTGACAGTTTTGCCAATGTCACGGGTCTCTCTCAGTTTTTTCTGCCACTGGCGCATCTCCTGAACATCTGGCTGTGCCCTGATCTATAACAATCACAGGACACGTGCAAAGGGCGCACATGCATAAATTCACATGAGCAAACATCATCAATAACTTAATTGAGCCACAAGCTAATCAGTGTTAGTAAGCTGTTAGGACTGTTTAAAGAAGGTTATTTAGAAAGTCTGTTACAGTATATGCTTTAGTTACTAACATTAAGAACATTTCCAGGGAGGGTTAAGTAAATAAATGTTCTTTTTAAATGATTATTTCATTTATTATTGGAAAAAAATATCCAAACCTACCTGAATTTTTGTGAAAAGGTCACTCCTTAAACTAGTTGTGCCACACTTGGCAGCAAGAACTACAGTCACACTTTTGCGATAACTGGCAAAGAGTCTTTTTCACTGTGGAGGAATTTTGGCCCACTTTTCTTTACGGAATTGTTTTAATTCAGCCAAATTGGAGGGTTTTTATGAACGGCCTGTTTAAAGTCATGCCAAAGCATCTCAATCAGATTCAACTCTGGACGTTGACTAGGCCACTCCGGACATTCTACTTCAGGATTTTCTGGTACAGAGCAGAATTCATGGCTCCATCAATTGTGCCAAAACCTGCTTATGTAAGCCATTTGGTCAGATCTCCATGCAAATATGTGGTCCAGTAATACTGATTGCACTGTGGTTGAAACACATACTGCAACTTACACATCTTGCCTACACCATGCTGCAAAAATAAATGAAAACAATAAGCCAAGCAAGTGATAAAATCCTATTTCCTATTTTAAATTTAATTAATTAATTAATTTTAATGCATTTTAAAATGTTAGGCCTTACTATGAGATTAATGAAGAGCTTCTAAGGATTCACAGGAACCCTGATTCAGCCTAATCCAGGCTGTATGAATTATGCTTCTGTTCTTGGATGAAACTACTGCAGCTGTTGTGTTTGGTTTTGTGTGTGTGTGTGTGTATGTGGGCTGCAGGACTTCCTGAAAGATTACCGAGCAAGTTTGATGTTGCAAATGTGAATAAAATATCTGTAAAGGGCTTCACCTCCTGTTCATATTTATCCCTCCTCCTTCTATTCTTCTCCCACTAACTAGTCCTCCTACTCCTCCTTTTTCTTTCCTCTATGCTCTTTGTACTCAACTATCTCTGACAGGCTTCTTTCTTCCCTGGGTGGTAGATCTCTCCTCAGATACTGTCTTTCATACTAACACATTACTCTCCCTTGATTCCCCAACACATCAGTATTTCTTCCCTCTCCATCCACCTCTCTTCACTCTGAATTCTCTCCCACCTCTCTTCTCACCAGTCTCCTTTCACTCTGCTCCATTCAACCCCAACTTTCTCCTAAGTGCCTGGTTATGTGGCAACAAAAGTGTTGCTATTGTACAAAAGTGGGTCTGTTATATAAGCCTGGTGATAGGTTTAGGAATGGGTAAAACTAGAGCGCTCCAATAGTTCATTCACGGGGTGTCACAGTGCTGCAGCAGCCTCTCTGCTGATGGGAGCAAACCATAGAAATGGAAATGAGGGGTGAGGGTCAGAGGGAGGAGGGGTGGTTAAGTCTGTTGTGTTTGCTCACCATCGCTTGTGTGCTTTATTTGTGTCTGTGTGCCATTTCTTCTCTGTCACTCTTCACTGATGTCCTCCATAAATCTTGTATTCTCCCTTTCTGCTTCTGATGCTGTCAGCTTCTCCGAAATGATGGAAATGGAGCAAAAATCAAAGTCAGTTCTTGGAAAGCTGACTTTATGAATACACTAGCTTTCTGCAGGATGCTGACAGCTTGTGTATGACAGCAGGAGACAAAGGGCTGAGTTGTATGTGTGTGTGTGTGTGTGTGTGTGTGCGCCTGAGTTTTCTGAAGCCTGTCTGTGTGCATCAGCACAGCTGATTTGCAGGGCTAAGTTATTTTGACCCTGGGCACGAAGCCTGGTTAAGAATGTTGACGTTTTACTTGTACTGCGTGTTAGAATATATGCATCTCAACTTCATCGTTTTTCACAGTTATTTATACTCATTTGAATTCTTAGTGAAACTTCGCTAACGCATTATCTTCTTGATATAATCATACGTGCTGATGCACTGCTCACGTGGCAGAGCCTGGTTTTGTGTGCATGTGACTCAGTCCTCTCATGCTGTATGTTTGCATGAAGGCTGGGATTAGAGTGATTAGAAAAATTACCGAGACACTGCAAGGGCCACTGTTATCACACACCACATTATCCACAATTGCATACAACATTATGGTGTGCACGCACACGTTGCAGTCTCGTAACTCAGCCTTTCAAGCTGCATTCCTTTCCAGTGTAAAGCTGACTGTGAGACTGAGCTCCTCACCCGGGGAAGTGGCTGCACGACCAAGTGCATAAAGACACAGCCACAGTCTGCTTTATTTTCCCTTCACACTCCACCCATCCATCATCTTTGTGTTCACCACAGCTTCCTTCAAGGCTTAACCAGCCCAGTGACCTGTGGCCTGTATTCATGCCCCTGTAGACTGAGTCACAATAAGCAGTTGCACTGCCACCCTACTGTCCTAAAGGTAAAAAATACTTACATTTAAATAAGAACTAAGACAAATGTAGGCACAGATAAATGCACAAGTGAAAATATGAGACATCAGCCCATTTACAGGAGGGTAAGCAAGGACCAAGCCTGAGACATATCTTCTGCATGAGTGTCACTGCACGTGGTACATCAAATTGACTTAACAGCGAACCACATTTAAAACCATTCATCTATTGCTGCCCTTGGACCATTGAACTGGAATCATAGACCTACTTCTACTGTTGACTATGCAGTACTCTGGGGAGGGGCAAGTGTGTGTGTGTGTGTGTGTGTGTGTGTGTGTGTGTGTGTGTGTGTGTTTCTTTCAACCAGCTCTATTCGTTTATGTCAGGAGGAATACAACTCAGCAAGTGCCCCATTTCTTAATATCTGAAGCTGCAGTACAAGAAGGAAGGAAAGGTCTATTAAAAGGCCTATGAGAAAGAAAGCCGATGAAACCCAAGATTTTTGCTATTCTGTTGAATTAATTCTACTTATGTGGTGCCAATTTACAACAACAGTCACCTCAAAGCACTTTGTATAAAAATGTCAAGACCCAAGAGAGAAATAGAGAGAAAACACTTTTGAAAAGTAGCACTCCATTTTCACAAGCAGAGACCTCAGGCAGAACCAGGCTCAGGAAGTGGCAGCCATCGACCACGACCAGCTGCCGGCTGGGGATAGAGGTGACAGATAGGAGAGGAAAAGTAGAGTAGGAAAAACGACACATTCTGGAAGCAGACAAAAATTAATGCATGAGGAATGTAAAAAAAGGGAGTATCAGTGAGAAAGAAGATGTATGAGCCTTTTAAAAAAGTTTTTAAGATGACATCATCAAACATTGTTGAAACATGCACAAGAAAGAACGTTTTTCACTGTTTGGTTGCAAAGTTGTATAAAGCCTACTATATGTCATATACGTGGTACAGTGTATACACTGCATAATGACACCAACGCTGTCTTGGACTGGACAAAGCTAGAAGTATTCTGGCTGGTTGCAGCTAGCTAACTAACTGCCTTACATCACCCTTCACTAGAAAACATCAAGTTTACTTTTTACATTTTAGCCATTCTAAGTGTCACAAAACCAGATTTATCCAGGAGGTGCACATTGGGTAACAGGATAGGGCTGGCAATTAGTTAGCCAATGAATGCCGAATTTCACGGTCAGCTCTGGCCAATGCTTATCACATCTGGTTTCAAAACAACAAAATCATGACAATGAAAACACTTCGAAGTTTCAAAATAGGACAGGTGATGTCACGGTGGCTACATCCTTGTTTTATACTGTGTGTGGTTGTATCAGACTTTTCATCTACCAAACTCTCCAGTGGAAATCAACTGATGGTATTTGTTTCAAGTTTTCACTACAGAAAAAGGACCCTCCCCCTCCCCCCAAAAAACTGACTTAGGTTTGATTTTTTTTTTTTCCAGTCAGATAAAAGGTGCGCTGCAGCTGAGATAAGGCCAGCCACATAAATAAATCTGCAACTGGAGCCAGTGGAAATGGCAGTGATGATGATAAAGGGCAAAGCTACCAGACCACAACCCACTAATATTGACAGTCTAATTGCAATGGGAATTTATTACACTACAGCCACACTACTCTAGCTCAGCTGAATAATCCTGAGAAGTCTTAGTGATCAGAGGAGACTGTGTATGTGTCCATGCTTGCACATCAGTGTGCATTAGAGTAGCAGGCATGGATGAATGGATTATAGTTAGGTTAAGGTACACGGTGTAAAGAAGATTATATAATATGTTTAGACCTAGGAGCTCTTAACAGTTATACGTGAGTGAAACAAAAGACAAATGCACTGTCTGGGTCATGAGTTTGCATCTGTGTCTATGTGTGTTTGTGTGTGCGTCTGTGTGCACTCCAGCACTGCTCTGCTTCAGCCCTCAGCGTTTTGATGAAAGAGATTAATAATAGAGGGATAAAATTCCACTCTACAAAAATACTCTCATGCCCCTTCCTAGTCTTCAGTCTGTCTGTCTTTCTTACCAGAACACTCACGCACACACGCACACACACACACACCCTCTGCAGTCAGCGCTGCGTCAAGCTGGTTATATAACGGCCGAGGGTGTAAGTGTGAGGGGGGGAATGGGGTGCGTGTGGAGGCAGATGGGGGTGAAGTGAACAGAGTGCACTGATCTTATACTGACTATATATTACAGGAAAATCCCACAATCCTATTATGCTCTAATAAACTATCCTCAAGCACATAAAATCAGACAGAGAGGCAGATTTGAGTGAAACATTCCTTGGAATTCTTTACTTAGAAATTAGATTTGTGAGCTACGACATCTTGATTGCACGCTGGTGTAAGAATAATTCTGTAATAGTTATGTTTAATGATCCCAGTAGAAGTTTAACAAGGCACTGGTGCTTTACAGTTCACTCGGTTTGTGCTGACGTGCTCGTCCCTCCTCTGCTGCCCACTCCGCTGTTAACTGCCGTTTTTCTCAAGTCAAGGTGAGAGCAGTCGAAACACACTACAGTGCCTGTCAGGACCAAACAAAAATTCTGCTCCGCTCCATGTAGCCTAAATAAGTCATGATCCTAGAGGCGTCTTCCAAGAGGCCAACGCTCAGCTGCAGACCCTGATTGTGCTGCATCTCTCTCCCTTTTCCCACCCCCTAGAAGAACTGCATCTTCCTACTCTGACACCACTTTGCAACATCAGCTCGCCTCTTTCCTCCCGTTTGCCATCCATGCGAAAGTGTTCCAAACATAGACCAACCATCATCCTTCCTCATAATCCTCCCATTCCCTCACTCTGTCTCTACCCACTCTCTCTCTCTCTTTCCCTGAATCCCTTGGGGTGTTCAGCTGCAGTCCTATCAGTGGCCCTGCTGAACCTCTTATTTCAGGGTAAACATACAGCAAGGAGTGACAGACAGCTGGCTCACTGCTGCCACCACATGTGGGCAGAGATCAATTATATTTTGTTGTTCATGGAGAAAATAAAAAAGGCAAATAAGAGGGAGTGCTGCCCTCTGCTGGTGCCCCAGCAGTTCACGACACACATTCGATCCATCTTTTTTTATGCCCGCATCCACACTTTTATCTTCAGGCCCACATGTGCAAGAACATTTTCAAATCATTCAAATGTAATGCAATTGTCCACGTCGGTGCAGCTGGCATCTTTTCCTCTCAGTGGTTTGTGCAGCCACACTAAGGCTGAATCCTCCCACAAGCACTTCGGATAAGAAACGCACAAAAGAAGAGGTTCTGTCAAGACAAACAAAACATGACCCTTGCTTATCCTTACACCACAGGAGCTGGCGTTTATCTGTGTGTGTGTGTGCGTGCGTGCGTGTGTGTGAGGGAGAAAGAGTGACAGAGAGAAATGCTGCTGTTTGCCTCTGGAAGTGTCTGTGCATATCTATTTATATCACAGCACAGAGTGCTTCAGACCACAACACCCACACAGGAGGGATTTAAAGCCTGGCATCACTGATGACATAATCAAGCTGCTGAATGAAACTGCAGCCCCTGTGGAAGAGGGGGCTCTTTAAGGGGATGGGATTATACAACAAGACTGACAACAACAAGACTGTTGGCCGATGCATGCTTAGCGGGAGCCTATTGTAGCCTAACAGACACGCACACACACAGGGTCGCTGTGCTCCTGTGGGATGATTGCCGGACTCCTACACACTTTCTTCTTCAAAATGTTATCTTATGTCCACACTGTGAATTCTTTGATGAGTTTGTGAAGTTGGTCAAGGAGGCAAAGCTAAAGTTGTGTGTCAGTGAAATGTAAAATGCATCCAAGACTATGCAATGCAACCTCTTCATTCCATAAAACGTCCCTCAGTTCTTAAAGTTTAGGTTTCCTGTTTATTTTTTCACACTTTTTGGTGCTTTTCAGACCTGTCATTCTGCAAACCCCAGCCCTTTTTATAAATGTTGGGACAGAAAGCCTGTAAAAAGCACTCAGCTTCCAGTCATGTCCAACATACCTTGTATCCTCTCCAGAAAGCCTGGATGAGCAGAGCAGCCTCGCACTCAGTGAGCCGCAGAAACAGAGGAGTGGGCGGCCTGGGACTGGAGGATGGAAGGAAATGGAAAAGAAAGAGTGATGAGACAAGAAAGGAGAGCGTACATGGAGTTTGTGTGTGTGTGTGTCATAGCTTATAGTTGCTTTGTGCTATAAACCATAGATGTCAAACATATTTTACATCGTGGGCCCATTACATCCCACTTTGATTTTAAAGTGGGCCAAACCAGTGAAACGTGGTGTTGTAAGATTGGCCATGTTATGAAAATTTCACGTTATTTTACAAATACTAAGCTAAGAATATTCCCTTGAAATGTTTATTCTATTTTAGTCAGTTTTGCAACTCCTAGCATTTTTATTTTATTCTCGTTTACTAAAATGTTTTTTCACACCCAGTTTTAGTTTTGTCTTTGTTAGCTATAATAACCATGGTGTGCAAACTGAAGAGATACTCACTGCATCCCAAGCCAGTCCTTGACAAAGGGGATGTCATGAAAGCTCACTGGTTCCTGTCCACTCCTGCGAGGGTTATGGCTGAGGAAGGATGAAAAACGTGAAACGTGCAGTGTTTCACATACACAGCACTTTCAATGTGACATCAGAGAGAATCTATGTGGTGAGGTGAGGGTAGTACTACAGAGTGCAGAGTGAGGTGTGTGTAGGAGGACTCTTACTTGTAGAGCCACTCAGTCAGAAAGTCACATGGGTTAAACGCTGTTATTTTCCTCTGAAATAAAAAAGAGACTGCCCTATATTCAGCATCTCCCTTGACTATAAAGCAGCAAAATGTACAAGCGTTAAAACAACAAAGCTCCCATTTTGGTGTCTGTAAGCACTGAATTGTTTTTTAGATCCCTCTACTGGCTAATTATTCCTGTACAGCATTTAAATTGATCAGACTACCGCCCAATGTCAGGTTCATGGCACAGATGCACTAAACTAATTACTCTTAAATATTAAAATATTATTGTTGTTATCCGTGAACTTTCAAATTTACCATTTTCCTAAAGAAAAGCAGAAAAAAACCAATAAAATTAATTATTAGCTTTTGATTAAGATGTCAAATTATGGTTATTTACTTCCTGAACAGAAAAAAAAATATTTTAGTGGTTGATTTTTATCCTTGATTAATTTCTGATTTCTCAGAGGTCCAATTGTAGGATTACAATTGATTTTTATTAAAGACACTTAGACCTTAAAGCAGCCATTTTTCTGGGCTTCTCTTAGCAAAGCCTCCAGTCCAGGTACCAACACTGGAAACACTTTCTTCTCCAAGAAACGCGTGACAGGATCTGACACAAGCACAACATTTTAAAGACAGAATTATAATGATGGCAAATATGTATTAATACTTACAGTTTCACATTACAGGGAGAGCAGCTATGTATCTTACTTTCAGGGACTTGGGGAAAAGGTGTAGTTTCAGCAGTTGGGGGGCGATTCTGCCGTGAAGGATGAGGTCCTTCTAATGCAGAGTATCCAGGGAGAGCACAGCAAACATCGGGCTCATCCATAAGTACCTAACCAAAGCAATCATTCAACTTTCATGAACAATTTAGACTTCAAAAATAGTTTAAAAAATAATTTATTTTATAGTTTTCTGTTATAAACCATATAAAAATGGAGGAGCTATTTTGCACTTCAAGCAATATTTATAAATCCCCATCAGTTAGGTTCACATTTTGTCTCAGGGCAGCTGTAATTTACACATCACATGTATGTGTTAGGGTTTTGCGCATGACGGAGAATGCATTTGAATACCCAGCTGGCCCAGTTATCTCAAACGAGGCTGACACAGGATCCAGATTAAATCCCACAGATTTGTATTTGCACACATCACGTCGTCTGTGTGTACTTACGCTGTGCCGGGAGAGCTGGGTGCTCACAGAGCTGGCCTCTGTCCACGCAGGGCTGGGACCGCTGTGCTGTTCGGCCTCAAACTCTACAAAGACACAGTGAACACGTGAACCTTTGTTTTTCTGTTTCACCACAGGGACAAACAGATCAGGCCGTACCTTCACACATTTTCTGCAAAAATTATTTCTTAGTACAGATGATCTCTGCCATTATCTATGTTAACTCAAGCGGTTGCCATGGAGTCACCGGTAGGTGTGCTCACGTGACTTCCGGTGTAAACAAGTCCGACACAGCGAAAATATACTGAAACGATGCAATGCATAGAAAATAAACCGAGTCGGGGAGGGGGGTTGGCCCTAAAATGCTACTGCTGCTTTTGTGGTTCTCATATCTTTGTTTTAAACTTTCAGCTGTTGCAAAATTAGGAAAATGACTTCTAGTTTCCATGTAACCACTGGAGGGCAGCAGATAACTACATACATGTATCGATCATATAACTCTTAGATTAATGATAGGAGTTAAGGAGAAATAATCCTATAAAGGCGTATTTACCTAACAATACTGCGAGACTCAGAAAGAAATAGTTCAGCAAAGACACACTGAATAATGGCAGTCACTAAAGAGTATGCCGTGTTTTTTAGTTTGTTTCCTAACAATAATAAAGGAGTCAACGTGCGTAAAAAAAAGAAGAAGACTGTTTTTGAATAATAAGTACTATGCAAGTTTTGAGAGACCACTCATTTCTATAAATCTTGCTTCCAAGGAGACAGGCTTTCTTGTACAGGTTATCAGAAAGTCTTTCAAAGCTTTTCTTTAGACACTGGCTGCTTTTTCACTAAACACAGACCTATGATTCATTCACAACCCTAACTCCAGGGATGAACCAGAGCTGTGCCTACAGTTGATTCTAAAAAAATGCCAAAGATAACACAGCTTAGCATTTTTGCACCAGCAAGGTGACTCCCAAAGAGCAACTGGCCAAAACTTTCTATCTGTAAAATACAGATAGTATTTGGGGTCAGTTTCAGCCAATGATGTTGAAGATCTTGTCAAAACTGATGGAATTATGAATGCAGAAAAGTACAATCCGATTTTGATCTACAATGCAATACCATCTGGAAAAAACTTGGCAGCAGCTTCATTTTTCAGCATGACAATGATCCAGAACACACTGCCAATGCAGTACAAGCGTACTTGGATGGACAAAAAAACCCCAAAAAAAAACAAAGACACACAATGAAACACTATCAGTCATGGATTGGCCTCCCCAGAGCCCAGAGGTCAACATTATTGAAGCAGTGTGGGATCATGTCAATAGATAACAGAACAAAAGGCAGCCAACATCCAAAGAAAAGCTTTGAATGTCCTTAAAGAAGCCTGGAGAATTATTCCTGAAGACTGATTAAACAAAATTACAAGAAACCTTGGCTCAGAGAGATCAGGTGGTCATACCAAATATTGACGTTCAAGCTCATTAGAACTGTGCAAACTCTGTTTTTGCCTCATACTCTATTTTTGCATTTCATGCATTTCTAATTTTCCTCTTAAAATATGAAGAGATGAGCAGTAAAGACTTTTGTACGTGATTATATATGCCTCAAAAGTATTAAGGTAAAACACATGCATATTATTTTTGGTTAACTCAGAATTACTCAGGCCTGTTGAGCCTCAGATTTTTGCTTGTAGATGCTCCTGCTAAATGATGATGTAAAAGATCAAACAAACAACAACATATTCACTTAACCGTTTCCGCTGTGAATATAAACGAGGAAAAGTTAGAGCTCATCATAGTAATTTTTAGCCATGATGTATTTATTTCTTCAAAATTAAAGTCTTTATTGGAATATAATCCAAAGCAGTTAAGTCATCTCATGACTGAACAAAAATAGCCATTTATCTTTAAAAAAACAAAACAAACAAACAAACAAAAGAACTAAGATGGTTCCAAAATGCACTGAACAGCTTTTAACAAAATATACATTGCAGGAAGTCTTACCTTGCAGCCACTAATTGACTTGTTAATAAATAAGATTGTGAACAAAAGTCTTTTTTTTTCCTTTTTACACATAACAATTTAGACTTTCCCGTATTTTGAACCAAAATTGATGAGAGAACCCTTAATTTTAAAGAAATTGTGAAGACCCGTGCCACAAACATTTGTCTAACAAGTTCTTGCAGAGCACCCTCTAAAATGAACACCCCCAAAAATCAAATCAAAGAAGTAAAACACCACGAGTAACAGAAGAAATAATAGTAGTACAATTATAATGACAGGATGTTGGTTTTTTATAAAGCAACACTGATAAAAGGAGATATTATAAAGGATCAGCTATCAACAATAAAATATACAGATTACATTCCTTCAGGGTTTTCAGAATAGTGGGAGCTCATGTGAGGAGGACGATTAACTGAGCTAGAGGGAGACAGTGAACCTCTTCTTGATAGAAGCAGAACAGAAAAAGCAAAATTATTGACAGGAGTAGTTCAACATTGGTAATTTCATGGTGTAAAAACTACGAGTCTCTACATAATGAGACGTATAGTGAGTATCCTCCTAATACTTTAGTCACATAGAGCTCAGGTCAGTGGTTTTATAATGTTGCTGTGTAGTTAAAGGAAACTTGCATCAAAGCCGCCGCTTCAGAAAACATTCAGCGCTTATCCATAGGCAGCATGTTCAGTTCCAAAATAAAAGTCTTAGTTATGGCTATATGGAAGCATGAAGCCAAGATTAGAATGTAGTGGATATAACGCGTCGAGTGCAGACCTGCAGACTGCCCAAAACAGTTCTGTAGGAGTCACTGTGGAGACATGACAACAAATTGAAGTGACATGCCTGGATATCATCTCAGGCAAAGGTGCAGTGGTCTTCATCCTGAAAATAGTACTCTGATGTGAAACATTAAAAAATAAAAGTTAAACAGAGATAAGAAGAAAAATCAGACAGATACGGTGTGTGAAGAATTGGTGGAGATGAGTCTGTAACCCCGCCCCCCTCCTTATGTCAAGCATCCACCTTCTTGTCGAAGGTGTTGAGGAGGGACTGGTGGGTTTGTTGGCTCCCGCGAGCCTTGGTGCCCTCAGGGGTGGGGGCTGATTCAGTGCAAGAGGCCTTGAAAAGGGTAGCAGTGGGACTTAGCTTCTTCTGTGGTTCAAATTCTCCCAATCTTTAACAGTCTTCATCCAAACTTTCCTGTGATTCTTTCAAAATTACGCAAAAAACTACGTTCATGACTCGGTCTGAGCACAATGCTTTAAACAATCCACATCTTCTTTGCTTTTCATACAAAAACATCCACAAACTTCCTGCAGAGTCCCTTCAGTTTTACGGGTTTAAGTCAGTGAGAGCTATGTACAGATGGGGTGGTGCATCATATATAAGTGAGTATGGTTGTGGTGGTGGTTGGTTCAGTGAGGTCTAGGTTCTCCGTGGACTCTGAAGCGGTACAGGCAGGTGTATTCGGGGTGACCCCAGTTGGACAACACCCTCACTTCGATTATCTGGAACGTCTTGTCATTCTCCTCCTGAGGGGAAAAAAAGTGGAAGATTTCAGGAACTGCTGACAAACATTGAGGTGATTATTATTACTATTTTTACATTTCTAATCATGTTAAGAAGTGCCTCTAAAGTTACCATAACCGGGAAGATCTGCAGTGACTCCCCATCGTCCTGGTATGTGTAGTGTCCCAGCAGCTTTCCCTCTTCTTGGTACTCATCATCTAGACCCTGAACACAAACAAGCAGCCTGTGATCACCTGGGATGTTTGCTTTAGAGTAGAAGGTGTCTCATTACATGGTTTTCGTTGGTGTGTTTCTTACAAAGACGGTGAAGTTGCGTGGGGCGCTGGTGATGTTTCCAGTTGGGGAGAGGGTCTTGGGGATGTGCTCCACAGCAAAGGATGTGGGCAGGATCCTCAGGGACAGCCGGATCACCAGATAGCCCTGAGAGCCTTTAAACGCCCAGCAGTTTCCAGGATACACATCAGGCTAGTGGAGGAGTGAGAGAGACTGGCTTTTAGATCAGCAGATTCTATCTATTTACTTGTTATATTTGGTGCAACGCAACTTTATTCAGCTCATGGCGAGGCTCACCTGAATGACAACACGTGGAGACTGGGAGAAGTACCAGAGTGGCAGGCCAAACAGACTCATGAGGGCCGTCTTGGTTTCATAGGTCTCAGAGCAGCGGGTACTGAGGATGCTGCCACCTTAACACACACACACACACACAATCAGAAATTATACTAAACCGGAAGTTTTCGTTCTCAAGTCCACAAAAAAAAATCATTAATATTAAAATACACCATACACAGTGCTGTGAAAAACCTAAACCTTTCCAAACCTTGCTGTCAGTTCCTAACAGTTTTTCAGACAGCGTGGAGCTTATTGCAATAAAAATTGTACTTTTAAAAAAATGTCTTGCTACTTTGCTTTAAGGCAAACTAGTGGTGGCGGTAACAATTATTTCAGACATGTCTGAGCTCATTTATGGAACTGATCACAACTTAATATACTGGCATGTTGCAATCCTGGGTTAAAAAAAAAAAAAGGAGATGCCAGTCATGCACATTAAGGAGGCAATGTGTGGCGAGACAACAGGATGAATTTATTGCAGCAATCACCAGCAAACTGTGATGCTCTCTGCAAACTAGTTGCCCGGGGGAACTCTCCAACCACTGATGTTACGTGAACTTTAAATCTTTGCACAGTGTGTGAGCGACTCAGTCATGGCGATACCGCTTTTAACAGTTAGAACATCAACACAACACCAGGACTGCTTTTACTGATCGCCATTACTTCTATGCAACTAGAGCATTACAATTAAATAATGTGCATTTTTCTTCTATGAAAGTGTTACAATGTTTCAGTGCACACACACACGCTGAAGTCACCGGCCCATATAGGTCAACACTCTGCTTAGTGGCACATTTCACAATGGAGATTTTGGCATTAATACCCTGGTGTCCTTGAGCTTGCTAATGCCTGCACTCGTATTGCATAAGAGACGTGTTGCAATTAAATATAATGTGATTTATGCAGTATTCAGATTTTACAGTGTACTTTACCTTGCAACCTAAAGTTTTTATAAGAGTAGTCATGTACCAAACATCAGTTTGTTGATACATTACTGCACAGACGTGAGTTATGTAATAACCAGCCTGATGAGCCGCACTGGCTTAGCTACTGACTTGTGTAAAGAATGGAAAGATTTCCTCCTTCTTACCTCCAGACTCCAGGGCATAGTCCACCTGGCCTGTCCGATCCTGGGAGTAGAGCTTCAGAGCATTCTGCACAATCAGCTTCACTTGCTAATAAGAAGCAGAGATAAAAATGACATGTGAGCCTAAAAAAAACAAAACAAAAAAACCATTGCAAAGTAACAGTCTTCAAGACTGAGCTCAACTAGGATTATGTAAATGCAACTGATGATGCTGATGGTAAGTGTGCACACATTACCTCTTCTGTCAGTCCCTCGGCAGCAGAAGCGTGCCGGACAGTTCCGGTTACTGTCTGAACAATGCTCTTGGCTTTGGACTCAGCCTCAACCACCGTCTGGGTCCTGCTGACCTCCAGCTGCTGGGATATGTTTCTCAGGATGCTAAGCTCCAGTGAGGCCAGAGAAGCCTGCAGGTCAGGCGTGCTCACGTAGCGCTGGGACAGCCAGTGGATCAGAGACTCGGGCACCTTGCCCTGCTCCTCTCCGGAAGCACCAACACCAAAGAACAGAGCCTGCAACTCCTTACGCAGCTGAGAGGACACCTGGGCTGATATCTGGGAGCGGGACGGGGACAATTTTAAAAACTCATACAAGAGGATTCACAGAACAAGCAGGCTAAGCTTTTATTGTCTTACAAAGCCAAACAAAAGTCAATATTTGACTTACAGTGTCTTGCAGCGTGTCCAGCTGCTCACACCTGCCCTTGCATCCTGCAACGCCCTGCAGGTCCTGTCTGATTTTACTCAGCTCTACCTCAAGTCTCTGTACTTCTGTTAGCAGAGCGTCATGGTCCTCCTGCTTCACGCCCACACTGATCGGGAGACAGAAACTCAAAATGTAAACAGCACAAACAACAAAATAAAGGGAAAAAAGTGGACTGTAAGGTTTATTTATTCTCCTTTTTTTTCTTGTACCTCACAGGAGCCGTGTCTGCAGCTGAAGTGACAGCTTCTTTCTCTCTTTTCTTCTTCTCATGTTCATACTGCTGCTGCTTCTGCTGCACCTCCTGCCGCACACATATAAAACAGTTATGGAAGCAGTGAAGAAAATATAAAAACAGGAGGATTCGGTTAGCATATTTAAAAAACTGCAAGTGACAAGATACATACTGGATACTATTTTTTCAAGGAGGACATGTGATTTTGTCCTGTTGGCTTTCACAGTGAGAAAGTGCAAGTTTAAATATTTCACGTTGCACCACTGTTCCCTTTATACAGACTTAACACCAGGGCTGCATTCTTACCAGCTTGGCTGTCTAACCCATTTTTCCAACACTATACAAATATTATAGTATTTTAACTGTTTGGCACTTAGTGTTTAATGCTCTTTTATAAGTTCTCAGTGGCAAAGCAGCAAACCTGCAGTACATACCTCAGTCTTGGCAGACAGAGCTTTGAGCAGTAACTCTAAATCAGCCAGTCGTGCTGCCTGACTCTCTTGCTGTTGTTTTTGCAGCTCTGCACCCTGCAAAAAAATAAAATGAAAAAATGTAACTCTTGTAACTCTGTTCTTGAGCTTTCAGCACTAACTTGCGTTTTTGGCACTGTGTCATCCACCTACCTGCGCTCTCTGTGTGTTCTCCTGCTCCAGCTCTCCTCGCAGCACACCGATTCTCTGGTCCAGCAAGGAGGCCACCCACAGTCCTAGGCTGTCCCTGTCAGTCTGCGTATGGAGCTGCTCCCTCAGGGTGCTGTAGAGACCCAAAATGTTATCATGGCGCTGCTCCTGCTTCTGGTTACCCTGCTGGACTCGCTCCCAAAGCAGGGCTAGCTGACGCTCGACGCGTTCAAGACGCTCCATGTCCACACTGGAGACTGCCACAGGGGGAAGGACTGGCTGAGGAGGGAAATAAATCAATGAACATCAATCAGTGATTATAATCATGTTGTAGTGACATATATATATATATATATATATATATATATATATATATATATATATATATATATATATATATATATATTCATTCTCCCTTACCGATACTTGTGAGACTGGGGTGGCTGGGGTCTGCTCCATGGGAGCCTCTGGTGCAGGGCCAGGTACAGAGGCAGGAACTGGTACCAAGTTTGACAAGAAGGTGAAGGGTGACGCAGGACGCCACTCTGTTAGGTTTATGGCTGGCAGGTAGGCAAACAGGGCAGCAGTGGACGGACCCCACAACCACAAAGCTGCACACAAATCACAGATAACACTGTTAAATCTTATTCAACACACTGATATGAGCCTAAACCCTACAGAGTCAACATATCAACATTGTGGATACAAAATAGTCCAAATTGTGGGTCATGTGTATAATACAAGGCATGAGATATTTGAATATTCACATTTATAAGTGAAGCTGCAAGACTACAGTGGCTAAATATTTCCTTCCCTCATTTACAGAAGCAGCAGTAAGCAAGCCCATCGTGATGACAATGTAAGGGCTAAGCCATGTACACTAAGGAGTATTTCAGCAAGTAAACAAAGGATTAATAAAATGTGCTTGTGATTTACCGTTATGTGAGTAGAGCTTGTGTGAGCAGAGCTCAACCACAGCACAGCCCTGAAAAGGCTGACCTGAATCTGCTACTTGATTTGTCCCACACTCTGGGGATGCGTGCTGGTTATAACATCTACCGCCACACGATCACTTTTTCTATATGTGCTCGCTAAATAGGTTAGATATTTGATAAGGCACTCACCAAGGAGAAGCAAAAGGGGCAAAAGCAACAACAGGAGCTTCCAGAGTTTGGGAAGGCATCTGAAACACAGAACATACATACATCAGAGCAACGCACAACTGACAGGAGGACATGTGGCATGAATGCAAAATCCCCAGGTAATAACTCAATATGTTCTCACAGCTCAGGAAATGTGGCTTTATGAGAACTGCAAATGTCTTACTCAGTGCAGTCACTACTGCTTGAAGATTATGAGCTGTGGTCACTCGATGGGAGTGAAAATAACAACATAATAACCTAACTTGGCTTTAGAGAGTTCATAGAGTTTGTTAACAGAACTTCCAGCACTTTCAATTAGATATGCAACGTGTATCTGCACTGCTGAGGAAAGCCTAGGATAAAGCTGTCACATACTTAATTGCTAGTGGAGGTCAGACCTGATCGTACTCACTATAATGATTCTCAGTTGAGCCTGACAGCTCTTTGTTTGACCAAACTGTGTACACAGCAGTTACAGGGCATCATTAGCATTTATCTGGTGTCTTGTTTCTGGCTGCATGATGAAAGTCCAGTGTTCACTCTCTTTTAACACCGTGTTTGGCCTCTACTACCTCCTGATGAAAATAAGTTCACCTTTAGCAGCTAAAATGCAGAAATCCATCCCATTATATTATTGCACAGTTTTATCTTAGAAAAATCAAATGTAGATATTTTAGTATTTTGAAAGCTGTTCAACAGATTAAATGTTAAACTCTGTTCTATTCCTTGCGAGATTCTGAAAGACAGCTGAGGAAGGACAACTCTTACCGGGTTAGAAAGAAGACGTTGAGCAGAGACATGAGAGACACCAGCTGGTACCATCCTGTTGCAAGAAACCACAGAAGTCCTTTGCCTGCCTTCACTGTTGAGAAAGAAAAATACAAAACACACAGAATGAGAGGGCAAGAAAGAAGTAGAGAATGAACATTTCTAAAAAGATGAAATAAAAACAAGAGCTACTGACCTGGAGCCGCCAGGAGCATCCAGAACAGTGAGAGCACCCTTTGTGCTGCCGTCCCTACACCTGAACCTAAAGCTTTGCCTGCTCTCATCACACAGTAACCTGGCTGGAGGAGGCAGTGACCTGCAAAACAGGGTAAAAGAGGGAAATGTTTAATTCACTAAACTCAGCTAAAGCAATAAACTGATCGAGCTGCAACTGAATGATCAAAACATACATGTTCCTGTAAATGTATACGGTGTGATCAACAATAAGAGAAGTGCTGGTTAACCTGCATAAACTAGGACGCTCCACAGTGCCCCCGCCAGTCGGCGGGACCTAGACGACTGTTTGAGGAGGACGGTGTGTGTCTCAGAGACCTGCTTCCCTTTACAGTCATCACCTGTGTAAGCCCAAATGATGGACAGCAGGCACGCAGAATGAACAGAAAAAAAGCATGTGTGAATGAAATCATACAAAAAAAAAAAAGAAACGCAGTCGGGCAAATTATCAAAGCAAAGCAAATTAAAATAAAGAAAATGAAAAACAAATTATATTATAATTTTTTAAAAAGCCATGAGCATGCATATTCTATATAACTCTGCAATGCATGAGATGCTGCACCATGCAAAGCTGCGTTTCCTGACATAAAGGTCGTCTCGAATTATTTAAGAATTTATTCAGACTCAGAAGAACAACTGAAAATGGTATTTGTCATATTTGTTTCTTTTATTCTTAATTTTAAAGACCATTGTGAAATCCAGCAGCTACTTCACCTATTACTAGTCTAAAACAAGATGCTTTTCAACCATTAATTTGCTTTATTTCTTGGACCATGGTCAGTCGTGTGACGTTTTTGTGTAAACTGATGGCTCGACATTAGTCTGAGGCACACATTTAAGACAAAGAAACATCTGCAGGTCACGTCGGTCAACGGGCTTCAGACCAGCTAAATCAGTTCACACAACCTTTGCTCGCTGATCTAGACACAGGTCACGCATATCATTAACTCTGTCAATCATGCTACGTGTGAGAAAATGAGCACATGCATGTGTGTGAGTGTGTGTGAGTGCCTGCTTACACAGGGAGCCATTGAGATTAAGATGTGACGCATCTTCAGTAACCAGATCCTTCACATTCATGCTTCCACAGTAGCTCGAGTGAGCTGCAATATACACACAGGGCATGTATTAGCAATATTATCAGTTGTGTGAGAAAGTTATGATGAAAAGGAAGGCGGAGTGTGAGGATGGCAAAATGCACGCCACTAATGTGACGATGAGGAGTCCTCGTGAAGGAAATGAAGAGCAGTAGATAGAAGAGTGAGGAGAAAACACATGTAGTGAAAAGGTCACAGTTGATAAAGTTCTGCAGCTGTGAAAAAAAACAGCTTAGATCAGCAGCAGAGTTGGAAATAAATTTTTTTTGCTAATTAAAACTTTTGATTGCACATTGATAAAGTGGCTGGAGTCAAAGAGCCTTGTTAGTTCTGCTTGACCAGCCACATACTCGACACTTGACAATCAGGCGATGGTTGTTTTGATTTTAATTTTGTGTTTAGTTTACTTCCTCCTTCAGAAACAGAAGCCAAAAGTGTGAAAGTGAAGGTTGAGACATAAACACATGAGGAAGAGATTCTTGAACGTCAAAAAAAAATCTCCATTTGAGGCGCCTTTCTCCTTAAACAAACAAAACAGTAAGAGCTGAAGAAGGAAGGAAGTGATAAAAAAGAAATTATAACAGGAAAGTTTATTAACACAAGAGCAGGTGAAGATGTCAGGAGCTGCGACCTTTAACCTTTGCCCTTAGTAGTAACAGTGGGTACCTTGTCCTTCATATCCATTAGCCCCGTGGCCCATCATCCTGTGGAGAGTGGTCTGCTTTAATAGCCACAGTTGGGATAAACTTGAGGACGTCGCTTGTCTCACCGAGTCCGAAAACGATGTCAAGGCACCTGGTGACACACCGGTCCGCATTCTTAGTGTTAGTCAAAAATGCACACACTCAACAAAAAGCTACAGATAAATATTGGTGATAAGACGAGGAAGAAGTGACATTAATGATAGAGGAGTTTCCCCAAAGATGCACTTGGATAAAAACAAAACAGGAAGCTATGGAAAGAGTCCAGCAAGAGGAAAAGGTAATAAGGTTACACATGAAACACAAAGAGAGTGAGACAGAGTGATGGTGACAGGGCTGGTGAGGTAGAAATCACGAGGTTTCAAATTAGCTGCACACATCTCTAAAAGCTCCTGGAGTCAGTTCTCTCTCAAGATCACCAAGAGTCTCACTCTAAGCGGCTCAGGAAGTTGGGACAAACGATGAGAGAGGAAAATGTGGAAATGACGGGAAAAGAATGAAGAACAAAAGAATGTCTCTTTTTGTGTACCTTTTCCTGTTTGGCTCTTGGCCCTTGAACCCAGCCAGACCACACTGTTGAAGAGCACAGTGACTAAGGACACTATGGGGGCCAAGGCTTGTTTGCTGTAGCGTATACACGTGTTAGACATGGAAGCCAGGACACCTGTAGAGAAACACCACTACTGATTACATTCTCATCATTTCACAACTTAGTGAAAACATGCATTTAACCTCCCAGCTCAGTTATCCAAGCAATAAAAACAATGGCTGTATTTAAGTATGACATTTCTCACCCGTCTTGTTCCTTCGACTCCTGTCTCTGCTGTAAATACTGGTGAAAGGTGATGATGTTGACGAGAGGGCATCGGTGGAAGGTTCGGCAGCTTGAAATGTTGACGACGATGATGACGATAATAATGACGATGCGGACTGTGTGACAAAGGAGTCCGTCTTCTGAGAGTGTACAGAGCAGTCTCTGCAAATGTAGCCATTGGAGAGCGCGGCGTGGGACTTTGACGTACTGGCATCGCCGTTGACACTTGATAAACTGTGGCTGGGAGTCTGCCCTGCAGGAGGAGAGCGTGTTCACATGTTTATGAATCATTCATTAACAAACACAAAGGAAACCATTAAACCACTAGCTACATATTCTTTTCCTGGTGTTAAAGTAGTTGACTGCACACAGCAACATTAAAAACCTACTGTAGCAGAATAAGGATTAAGATCTTTTACTCTCTCTTGCAAGATTACATAAATCTGCAGTAAGTGTGCTGGAGTACACTGCTGTTAAGATACATTTTTTGGTCCTCTTAAAATAAAAACAGGGCTCTCCAGATTACAGGCTTTTGCGCCCCTCAGACTCAGTGATAGTCAACAGTGAATATCTGAAGCTTCCGCGAGCATTAATGATAATGTCTGAAAGTGATTTTACGTCAGATGTCTGAGTGGAAATGATCAGTCAGAGAGAAAGTTAGAAGCAACAGAATGTCTCCTGTTATTCTCTCGCACAGTAAGCGGCCTCCATCTGGCTGCTTTAGCTCGCTGAACGATAGAAAGGGAGTTAGAAATGTGCCTCACTCTGTGAGAGACGTTTTTGTAGAAAAATGAAATTTGAAACGATACCATCCACAGATCTGTGTGCAGCTGCTTTTGAGGGAGTTTCAGGGGATCTCAGGTGCCCACGTGGAGCATGTAAACATGTTCACATTCAAAAATAAAACTGATACTCAAATGTCTGAATTAAGTAAAAAATTTAATAAAACAAACAAACAAAAAACCCTGCAATTACCCAAACATAAATATTTGTTTTATATATTCTCATTTGTGTTGTAATAACATATCTTTTACTTGACTGAACATTTTGCTTTACCATTACTCCGCCTCATTTTCTCAACCAACTCAGCAGTTTCACTTCATCCTGTCGTATCTCCACTCCTGAGCAATTATTCTGGGTATGCAAGATTATCTAATATAGGGTCAACAAAGAGCAGTTACCCAAGATAAGCCTCAAATTCTTTTTGATAGAGTCTTTAGGACCTAAAAAAAAAATAACATCTGTCATTTTATTTTTTCAGAGAGGAAGTTCAGTTGTATATTCTGCCCTGTGGAATCAAATTAAAATGCTTAATTAAAGGAGATTTTTCAGAAGTATTCTCTTTCGCGATTGAGTCTTTATTGTTATGTAGCTATTTATTCCAACTTACCCCAGTGTCCATCCACACAAGTTGTTGTTGTGGTGGTAGTGACAGTGCGTTGCCTCAGATGGGGCTGCTCCACGATGGCTGTGATCTGAGCGGCATCAGACGCTGTGCTGCTTTGCTGCAAGCTGCTGCTGCTGTTAATGGGGGTATTACCAGCTGAGAAGGTGAGGGTTTTCCTTGGTGTGGCGGCCTGGCTCAGGGATAAAGACAGGGAGTTGGAACTGGACTGTTGCTTTCTGCTCCGCAGCGTCCTGTGTTAGCAGAGAGGGGAAACAGAGCTGTGAGTTTGGTAATTGCGTGGGAATAAAGAAAACCCGCAACTGAGCTGTGGTTTCTTTTTACAGACATGCAGTCAAAAAGTGCTGCAGAACAACTACTATAAATACCCAGCAATAATCACAAGAGACATACAATAGAAAATTAAAACACAGCTAACAGCAATACAAAACTGCATTAGAAAACAAATTAAATACAGATAATAAAAATTACGTGATAAGAAAAGTCCACAGAATCAGCTTAATGTAGATGGAGTGGCAGACTATTCTGAAGCTAAGCCATGAGACACAAATCAGTCTGTGTTGGTATTCAGAATGACCAAACGTAAATAAACAACATAAATAAATCCACGATTGCCACGCTCAAGAGGTGTGTGTTCGTCTTGTAATCGGAAGGTTGCCGGTTCGAGCCCCGGCTCGGACAGTCTCGGTCGTTGTGTCCTTGGGCAAGACACTTCACCTACCGCCTACTGGTGTTGGCCAGAGGGGCCGATGGCGCGATATGACAGCCTCGCCTCTGTCAGTCTGCCCCAGGGCAGCTGTGGCTACAACTGTAGCTGCCTTCACCAGTGTGTGAATGTGAGAGTGAATGAATAGTGGCATTGTAAAGCGCTTTAAGGGTCTCGAAAAGCGCTATATAAATGCAATCCATTATTATCATTATTATTATTATTAAAATTCTTCTTTTACTCTTTGGTTAGTTAAATGTTAGAGTCAAAGAGGAAAAGTGCCCATTGCTGGTCTCACCGTGTCTCTCTCCTGGTGCTGGTGTAGCTGCTGCTGCTGCTGCTGCTGCTGTGGTGGTTCTGGGAGTAATCAGCCAGGTTCTCGTTTCCATAGTGACTGGCACTGGTCTGGAGACGCAGGCTCCGTCGTGACATCCTGGGCGACTCGTACACAGGAGCTATCTGGTGCTCTTTCTCAAACTCTAACGCTGCTGTTGAATAGCTGGAGCTGAGAGTGAGAGCGGACAGAGAAAAGCAGGAAGAACAGAAAGAGCGGGAATGTTAGAAAATTGGGAAGGAAAACAAAACTGTTCTGTGAAAGAAGGCACTGCATGACAGTTAATTACAAAGAGGGCGTTTCTTTTATCCACTGGATGGGAATCCTTTTGGAGACAAACAAGCCTCGAGAGTGCCTTTATGCTTCAAATCAATACTGAATGGGGATATCCTGCCTTTTTACTCATGTCTGTCCCTCAGTTAGTCAACTTAGAGACACTTTTTTTAAAAAAGAAAAAACAAACCCAGTCCTTTTTACAGAGCTGTGATGCTTTTGTTCCCTGCAACTGGCAGAGCTCCTGACAGGAAGTGACTCACTCACCACGGAGAGAGAAATATAAGAACAGGCACAGAGTGTCTCTGAAAGTAAAATTAGACAAACAAACCCAGTAAACATCCAAAGTATGCGAGAAGGCTAAACACGAGACTCTTACTCCCCTCCCTGTAAAACCAACTGAAAGTCAGAACACACTATGAATGTTGTTTGCCGTGCTTCGCTGTGACTCACGGGGCCACACCCACCTGGAAGAGTAGGCACTAAGCCAGGACAACATTCAAACAACTGCAGACTACACTGGAACACTATGGAACTTGCTAATGCCTCTGGGCTGGTGCGAAAAGAAAATGCCTTAAAGTACAACTGTTCCATCTTTCTCTGTAATAGTAGAGGCACTAATGCTTTACAAGCACCACAAACATGACTGTAGGGTCTGAATGACTCATCAAGGAACTCGATTATAACAAAAGTTTTTGCTACATCTAAAGAAGCGCTGGTGTACTGGACTGGACTCATTTCAAGGCTTTAATAACAATATTTTTAAAATTTGCATTAACATAAAATATTATACTTGTGATTATTTGTTTAGGCATTTAAGAAAATGTTTCCTTCTAAAAAAATCTCATTTTAATATGACACACAAATGAAATGAAAGTTTTTTTTTTGACAGAATGTACAGTATTCAAAAGTTGTCTCTTTTAAATATTTATTATTGCTGATTAATGAGACAAAAGCATTTTATTTCTCCTTTAATTTATGAAATAATCAATTAAATATTTGATTACAGCACGATCTGTAAAGTCTGTCCACAAGTGGGGAGGGTGGAGCTCTGGACTGAGCCTCTCAATGGAGGACGGGGAATAAACTTCCTGTTACACTTCAACAAGGAAACTCTGTAAATGTGTAAACACGAGTTTTATGGCCTGTCCATATCTCTTGCAGAGCACACGCGGCATATGATTTCAGAGGAGACTGACCAAGCCAGCAGTATCTGCATGCATTTGTGCACGTTTATATCTTATGCAGGTTGCTCTGTGTCCCTCCCTCAGTCTCTAAAACCCAGAGGATTACACACTCCCACTGAGAGCCAATTAAGTCCTTTCGTCCTCACTCTACCTCCCGCCTGCTGATCCAACTAGCCCTTCTTTGAACACATGACCACCGGGGCAGTATCCTGCTGATCTGAAATTAACCTATCTTCTAATGCAAAGCATATACACAGGATTGGTAGCAAGGAGAGGTTTCTGTAAAACACCAAAAAGTAAAAAAAATGTTACAAATCTTTCAAAGCAAAATAGGTTTTAAAATGCTATAATGAGCACTGTCATTAGTGCACTAATTAGTAGGAGGCAAGAGTAAAATTTGAGTAAAATCCAAACTAGAATCAAAAGTTGGAAACATTTTTGTCTCAAATCATTGTCCACTTATGCCTACAGCACTGATATCCCTGAATAAGCATCTGTGCTGTGAAAATGACCAAACAACAGACCCAACAGAGCTTCAGTAGAGACTATAAGGACTCTGCTGGACACTGTCTAAACAAAGGCCTGAGAAAATAGTGCGTACCGTAACACAGGCAGGCTAAATATCAAAATAACAATCAGTTTTCCATCACACCTGCACCTCTTTTTATCTTATTCAAATTTTAAATTTAAATATTGGGAAACAGCTGCGTGGCAGTCGAGCATTTGCCTTTCCAAATCAACTGCGAGTCCCAAACTCTGACAATTCTCTTTTTTAAAGTGATCCAAAAATGACCGAAAGGAGTTAATCCAGTGATTCCGGTCCACAGCGAGAATGTCTGAATGCCACACTTCAACAGCTGCAACATGGAGTGGATAAAATGTAATAACTGTTGCTTCCAGGTTACATTCTTATCAAAACACAACTTCATTCCTATTTATACAAGAACTCACGCACACACAGAAGTGTGTTTTTCATACCAAAGCATAATGATTCAGGTTTGATTAGTAACGTTTCTGTGGGGTGTGGAAGCAAGTGTTACAGGGCAGATCAGGGTGTGTGCACGAGGAAACTGTCTGCATAGCCTACAGCCAGGTAGAAGCTTCCTAATAACCTTCTGTTCTACCTGGAAACCCCATGTGGGCATATTTTAACAGAACAAACACCATTTGGGTTTTTATAAAAACAAAGCTTTTACCTCCAAACAGAGCTGGTTACCACCCCCTCCTTTAGCAAATTTAAAAAAAGTTTAAAAACAAGCGATTCGTTTCATCGGGTATCCAAATTCATTAATGTGCCGCTCTCTCCCAGGCGGCTTCCACGGCCCACATCCGTGACAAAAATAGAGATGGACACAGCAAAGAAGACAAAGATGAAGAGCCATGCAGTACATTACAGAGAGAAGACACTTCCATCCTGACATTCAGCTTCCTGGAATCTCTCCTTACATAAGACTAAAGCTTTATCTTCCCACACTCAGTGGGCGCAGCCAAACTTTCTTACAGCGCACAACTGCACATCCAATCTGATCAGACTGGAATCTACATTTAACCAGCTTAAGTTTGCCTTGTTGTTACTTTGGACATTTGTTATGCAGTCGAGCCGTTTATATTTGTTATAGATTACTAAAGTTCAGCCTTCAATCAAGTAAAAATCACAAAATATATATTTTATGTCATGACATTCATTCATCCGGGTTTAAATGTAGCTGGGTGAGTCTGTTTACTATGCATGATCAGTGCAAGGAACTTACAGCTCATACAGGAAGCATTCGTCCATGGGACGAAAGACAGGTCTCCACTGATCCCACTTAATAAAATAATCAACTGAAACAGAAAACCAATTGTTTTTTTAGGGTTTTTGTTTTCTTTTATGACAGTGCAGAAATCGCAGAAGCTGCCAAAATAACTCAGGAAATTGTCACTTCTGGTTTCATCTTCATCTATCCAGTGATATATGATCCCGCCACACCAACAGAAAAAAAGTTACTCCTGTGACATCACCACAGGTGAGTCTACACCCCCAGTGCTAGAATTTGTTTCCCATCTCTAAATAGCCTCCCACATGAAGCCTGCTTTGCGTAGTGTATGCAAAAGTATGAAATCTCATCATACAAAATACAAAAGGAGACACTTTGTTGACACCAAGCAAATAAAATGAGCATATCCATTCAGTTATTATAAAAATAATAATTCCGAATACTGGAATGAATACATAAAGTCATTTTTGTGATCAAGCATCATGCATTCACATACAGCAAGTAAATGTCTGTAAGTAAATGTGGCCATCTTCACTACTAAAGAAGTTATGAGGGCTCAGAAATGCTGGCAGCAAATAAAAAATGACATAAATAAAACCCCAAAACGTATAAACCCATTAAAAGCCCCATGTCACTTGGCTCATGTGAACCCAGCCCAATTTTTACTCTTTAAGTGTGCGTGTGTGTGTGTGTGTGTGTGTGTGTGGGGGGGGGGAAGAGATATGTGCATTCACATCATTTATGTTAATGAGAGTGTGGGGAGTGAGTTGGAGGGTGGGGTGGGCTGCTTTTAACTATGTAAGGCACTTTGTGCTACATTTTTTGTACGAAAAGTGCTTTATAAATAAAGATTGATTGATGTTCTCCAAGGGCCTTTAATCTGGAAAATATTGATACCATCAAAGTCAAATTTTGCATGGTTTCATTAAAAACACTAAAAACTTATTGCACAAAAAAGAAAAAAAAAAAAAAAGATCAGCTGGGAGGCACTAATTAGTTTTTTCCCTTCGTTTTTCATTAACCTTGTTTAAAGTCCAGCAATGAATGATTTAGCCCACCTTGTTTAAGGGACATATGTGAACAGATATAAGCTAAGGGCTAAAAGTTGTATTATACTGTAACGTTTGTCTAGTTCCTTTATCACTTTTTAACTTCTTTATAGTTTTTTTGAGCCTTTATAGGAACGGTTAGCTTGTAAGACATTAAAACTAGGGCTGGGCCATATTATACCGTTCACGGTAATACCGGTATAATGTTAGGCAACGATAGGAAAATGAAATATCGCGATAGAATGGGAGTAAAGCGCGCATGCGCAGTGCCTTTGTTTTCATACGCACATGGCCGATTGTTGAGTGAAACAGATGAACCAGAATTGGTTTGTAAAAATGGTGCAACTTCCGTGATGTGGAACTGGTTTGGTGTTTGTCCGTCAGATACACAACAAAGCACATTTTTTTGCAGAACATGCAAGCAGCCGTTGTCATTGTCATATTTGTCAGACTAAGATGCTCTTAAATCTGGGAGTAATCTGGGTCCTAAACTCCGTATACTTCAGGTCAAACAACACTGCAGCATCACTTAGAGTTAAAAACTGTCTAAATTCTTTCATCTTTAATAAAACGATCAGCATTGCTGCTTTACCAGGTGTAACTATAAAGTTTAACTTCCAGACATCCATGAAAACAAAAGTTATTACATTTAACGGAGTTAGAAGTTAGCAGGAAGCTAGCGGAAGTTAGCTCGCTAGTTTCGCTAGTTACCTAAGCATGATATTGCATGTTCTGACTGAGAGATTTCTGAAAAAATTCAAACGTACAGCTCTGCTATCACTTCCAACATAAATGAAGACAGGAAACTAAACAGCAGTGACGTTTGTAGGGTTACTGAAGTTGGGCTAGCTGGTATATAATGATATGCTACGTGATCGCTAGCGATACAGCTATGTTAGCATAACATAAACAGTGAAGCTGGAGGACGAACACTAACACTTTTCCACTTATAAAAGTTAACGTGAAGGTTCTTCATGGTTAGAGACAAATGCAATCGCATGGCAGGATGCTGTAAATGGACCAAACTTCAGTCAGGAGAACAACTGAGATAATCCATCCACAATACGAGGTTAGTCATTAATATACTGCAACAACATGGGAATAGAACAGCTGCCAGAGAATTCAACATTAATGAATCAATGGTACAGAAGTGGAGGAAGCAAGAAGAATGAGTTTAATAAAGTTTGATTTATCTGACTGCTTTGTTTCGCTTAATGTGCCTTATAATCCCGTGCACCTTATGGTCCGAAAAATGCGTACTGCACACTGCAGTTTAATGTTGCAAAGCACCTATTTTTAACTTCAGTGGATATTATACATGGTTATGCTCAGGATATGTCAGCCCATTTCTACTGGAAATGCCTTTTGGTTAAACTTTCAGCAAGGAATTTGCATTTGCACTGTTACATTTTTATAAAGCTTTAATGTACATAAAAACCAGCTTCTTGTTTAAGTGAAAATAAATGGAAGGTTGTCTTTTTGCGCTAGTAATGTTGTGGAGTTGTATTTTGTCTCGCATCAATTATATCGTCGGTTATATCGTTACCGCAAATTTTCAAATATATATCGTGATAACTATTTTTGGCCATATCGCCCTGCTCTAATTAAAACTATAAAAATGTAACAGTTGTAGTTTTTTAAAAGTAAAAGAAAAATGTCATTTTTACCAATGGCATTCAGACCTCAAAGATATCTCAGTTTCATCTGCAGGAGAAAATGTGAACACAGCATAAAAGAGATCAAAGCAATTGTGATAAGTGCAGAAAAAAAAACAAAAACAGTTAAACACAGCAGGAAGTCAGCTGAAGTCTGCTGCAATATGTCCAGTTAGTAAGAACCCTGCCCCATGATGGCTACCATTTGCACCCTCTGTCTAACACACACACACACACACACACACACACACACACACACACACACACACACACACACACACACACACACACACACACACACACACAAATCTTCAACAGAGGTTATAAAAACCATTTGGGTTGTAAATCTCAGTGTGGAAACCACAGTTGTGGCTGCAATGCTTTGTCAAAAGCTTGCCAGGAGGTTTATACACCAACACACACGCACAATAATAAGAGGGGCATGCTGACCTGATTTAAACTTTCAGAAAAATGAAAAGTCCTAGTTAAAGTCGTCCAAACAAATATTTTGTTAGTTGCCCAGTGCACACCTGAATGTCTTAAGTACTGTCCTACCACGTAAAAGAACCATTTACATAGAACATCACTTTCGAAAGGAAAAAGGTGGATTCAGACATCAGATTTTCTAATTGAATTTGTCCAATTTCCATCCGCAATCTCATAAATCAAAATTTCTTTGGCTGGCACTTTAATCTAATCACAGCTAAACATTACATCTCTTGTAAACAACACAAAATGTGTTATATGGGAATGCTGCAAGCCCAAGAAAATTGAACCTACTGCAAGTTCTACTACTGAATGTTCATGGGTTATTAGATTGGTGCCAACAGCAAACTATTTTAGAGACTTGGGATGCAGTTATTTGGCTGACGCTCGTTTCTATTTTGTTTCCATTATTCAAATCTCCTCCCTGTGATATTACAGGATTGTGTTGATTGTGTTTAAATTGTATTCCTCTCAGTTTTTTCAGTTGGAAATTCAGTTGTGCGAGCCTTCGAAAGTCTGTGGGGAGAATATGAAATCAGAGCACAATTGTAGCCCCCTCTGTCTTCCTGTTTTGTTCAACTGAGCCCTTTAAGTGCCAAGGCCTATAGTTACCAGAATCCAGGATCTGAGAGTCTTCAAATTTCCATCCAAATATGTTTGGGTGGGTTGGATTTGGCACTGAGATTAGGATCATTTGAGCCCACCCACAGACAGTACCTCCCTCTGCCCTGCTGTGTGGTGTCCTTTTCCTATCCGTGCTATAACACCACAGTGTGCCAATTTATGTTGCTGTTGCTGCCACGGAGACCGTCCTAAACAAATCTCTGGCTGGAGAGAGAGACTCATCAGAAGCAGAAGCTAGATATTTACCATGTCCACAGACAGATGCTGTGATGCAAAAACACAATACAGGCCAGAAACAGAAGTGCTTCTTTTATGCAGAATCATATTCATCACGCACTTAAGATTTAAGGTTCAAATTTCTACTTTTATTCGTTTAAAGAAACAGAAATGTTTGGATAACACTCACAAGAAAAGCGGAAAGCTACCTCTTAAACTCTTAAAAATCCAGCTGCTGTCATTTACTTGGCACTTGTGAAGCAGTGCACGTAGTAAAAAGAAAAAAAAAAAAAAAAACAGACCACATGTCAAAACAACTGCAGCAGCACGGTGAGCAACAACTGTCCAGCTGACTCTCAGTGCACTCAGCCCCACCCTATTCATGTTGTATTCCTGAATCTGGTCTTGCAGAGCATGACTAGCAGGCACAAATCTGATGAGAAAATGTGCTTTGTATGCTCTTGCAGATTTATGTTTGCATCAATTTGCTTAACCAAATTAATAATAATAAAAAAAATCTGTTTAAATCTGTATTTAAAAAAAATGTTTCCATGGGTAGAAGACTGAGTTTCTATCTGTTATTGTCACATTTATTTATTTATTTTTCATCGCTTATGTGTAGCTAATGTTTGCAGATAGCACTATATAGTATCAGAGTACTCAATCAAGCCTGCTGCTTACGGTTTACACACTTCAACCATCACTTGATGGAGAAAAAGCCCCCAAACAGAAGCCCCAGCCCTACTGACCTACTTCCACTTCTATAAAATATGGAGGGTCTCTAAGAGTCAACACTTACAAACACACCTGCTTTCAGTGCATTTTTCTGGAGGTGGTGCAACTAAATTCTCAGTCACAGCCTGTAAAGTGCAATTGTTCTTGTTTGCCATTTATCAAGTCAAAAGGCTGAAAAATGTGCAAAAACAATCTATGATGTTAAACCTTCAAGCTTAGAATATGCAGTTATCTGAAAAGGCTTCAGAAATAACAAAGAGGACTGAGTCTACATCACTATTCCTGGGCTAGTCACATAAATATCACCCAACTCTAAACAATATTTCAAGAGAAGACATAACACAAAGTCTGTGGTGTTTTGTACTTCAGCCTTGTTCACACATGCAAAAGCTGTTTTTTTTTAAGCTTACCTTTACCTTTTTCCCTCTTCTCAACAGTTTTAGGACACTGAATATGGACCTTTTAAAAAGTCCTTCAGCTGTGGTTTTGGTTTGCTGTGTCACTCCTAACAGCATGCTCTAAGCTTCAATTGTATTTTTGCATTTTTATATGGATGGAGGGTTTTTCTGTTTGTTTTTTGAACAAATGTTTGTTTACATTTTTTAATATTGATGACAGCAGGAAAACCCTGGTTAAACTCTCCAGGAAGTTGATTCTGATCATCTAAAACAGTGTCAAAAAGAATGGAACCAATTTTCTGAGGTATCATAATCAGGATTACGGAGCATGAATCAAAGTATCCTGATTTAGAACATAAAAGAAAAGACTATTGAGAAGTCTCTTTTTACTGGACTGAGGCTCACTCTACATTGTAGCAGCTGTGTAGGCACTGGGGAATTCCCCAACTTAAACCTTGTCTGGTGATAAATTAGATTTGCACGAGCATTTCTCTCATTGGGAGCACATACAGTATTACTCAGACTGCTGGGTCCATGTTGTAACAGTCTCTTCCTGGTAAGAGGGAAGCCCCTTCCTCTAGCACTATCAACTGCTACAAAACTTGTCTCTGCTCTTTTGAGTTTTGACAACAGATGGGCCAACGGTTTCTGTCACCTGACCCTGTCCCTCTCTGTGCTATTCTCTTGCATTCACTGTAGACCATGCACACTCAAACACACACACACACACACATTGAACACATGAGGGGCTATTTGCAAGCGCCAACATTTAGTGCCTCTGAGCTGCAGTAGACACAGGCTAATAAAAACAACAGATCAGTCAACTAGCTAGTCAAGCAGCATAAACTGTTAGCCTAATCCTGAGATCACGGGCACGGCTTTGACTGGGAGGTTCATTAATAGCTCCCCAGCTGACTGCATTCAAAGGAACATGATTAGCGTGTTTGAGCCCTTCAAGTCTACCTTGCAGACTTGGGTGAGGAGTCAAACAAGCTTTTGTACATTCTTCTTATTTGGCCTCAGTCTAGAGACTGTGACTCATGAGACTTATTACTAGGAAAGGATTTCACACAACTTGAAAACACACCCTGTGTGCCACAATCCCGACCTGAAATCTGAAGAATGTTAATATTTTGTCATTTTCATTATAATACAGCATCAGAGATTACTTGCTACTCTAAAAGCTTAACGTAAAAAACATCTAGTCAGCCAACTACCACTGTCCATAAATACCAATCCCACCTGCTGACACATCAAATACATAATGAAAACAACACAACTTAGTGTGACACACATTTACTGAAGCTGCTGTTGACTTTGTCTTGCTGGCTGGGAAAGAGCACATGGATCTGCTTAGTGCACTTCTCACCATGTGATTTGCATTTCTGCAAGAGAAGCTGTAAACCAAATGAGGGGTCTTTGTTCGAACTTGACTTTTTACAAGACTCTCTCATACTCTCATATTCAATTGAGAAGCTCCTAAAAGTCATGCAATCACTCTCCCATTGCCTAAAGCGAGGAAAGGCACAATGAAGTTACAATTTCTTGCTCTGCAAATGCTCCTCTGTTCTGAAAGCAATGAGTCGTAGATTCCTCCACATACCTTACTGATGTAATGTCAACCACGCCCAAGCCAGGATGACTGACAAGAAACAAGGTGTGGAAGAGGACCACGATGGGAGAGGCTGGTGTTACATGCATGCACACGTATGGACAGCATCCTCTCCGACAATAAATTCAAAACACCACGACTTCTTCTCTTTTCTTCTAAAAATCATTGAAAAGTTTTAAACTGCCACGCTGATTTTGCAATATAGCGAAAAGTGCGTACAGACAAGACAATATATTTCTGCGCAAGGCTTCTCAACTGCTCACCAAGCACGAAATGCACAACTGAACTGTGAGGCTGACTCATCAAAACCACAACCAGATGATATTTTTACAGCCACAGATTTACTAAAACCTCAAGTTCAAGCACAGAAATGTACTGAGGAGCAAATACACTTAACAATCTCATGCTGTTCTTATAAATGAAGGCATTTCTATTTTAAATGAAAAGCAAATCATGTGCATATTCTCAACTTTCAAACAGCTGAGGGACAGATGGATATTTTCAGTAAGGAAATAAAATCGGATAAAATGCAAGTCATAACCAAGTAGACAGAAAAATTATTACATGAGAATTAGAGTTTGACTTCAAGCATATTCTGTTCATGGACTAGAGCAAACAGAAGAGAGAGTATTTGGACAACTCTGATTAAAATGCACCAGTAGGATCTCAGCAGCCACAAATGACATGCAAGGTGTGAATGAAATGCTGTGGGCCTGAATGTTTGATGCTGCAGCAAGAGTACCGCAGCGAGTCTACGGCAGCGCAGCGCTGAAGTCTCACCTGAGAGAGTAAGTATAGCCGGTGTTCTCTGGAGCACACTGTGGTGGCGTGTATGTGTGCAGCTGGGAAAAATCCATGTTCAGACTTCTTTGTTTAGACTGCAAGAGTTAGGATTCAAGGCAAAGGACTATTTTAGCCAAGGACAACAAGAACAGACCAACTTCACAGACACACAAAACAAAATGCAAAACGCTTTGTTCAGTTTGTCTCTGGCAGAAATGATGAGCTCGAGTTGCGCCACAGCTTAACTGCATTTCGAGTACAGATTCAGAACTGCATCTACATTTTATAAAATAACACAGCACTAGCAAATTTCCTGCCTCTTCCCAAATCAATTCAAGCTCCATTCACTGGGCTGTTCTCCAAGAAAACACAACCGCCAGTAAGTGCTGTGCTGCACAGCCATGTGCGGGCAAGACCCTAATGAGAGCTGCTGGACATTCCTTTTCCTCTGAAAAACAATACTACTGTGTTTCTGCCTGTGGTTGAGAGTTGGCCAACCTCTTCCTCCATGCTGGCTCACGCTGGTAGATGACAGAAGCTACGGACACCAGTGAAGCTGTAGCGAATGACTCGTCTCTTCTCCTCCGGACACAAAGAAAACAAGCAGCTGATCGAAAAGGCTGGTAGAGACAGGCCAAAGAATGACGATCCTCTTCCCCTTTGTAATAGGAGGACTCCTCACCAGCACAGCTACAGCTACAGTGAGCACTTGAGTAAGCTGAGTATTATGAAACCCAGTAAAACACAAAGGGGTGGGGCTGATTTATAAGGCAATGGGCGGGAAGTCTAAAGCCAAACAGCTGGTCTTCTTAGTGAAACCTGCATTGTGTGAACTGCTGAACAAATACTTCGTTCCACATGCTCACAGTTGAAAGTTTCTCAGGTTAACCAAGGTAAGATTAATGCATTCCAACACAGCAGTTCTGCAAATATTCCTACTTTGGTGAACAGTTTGAAGAGTTGTGTATTGTTGCGAGCATGTCAATATTAAAGTGGACCCAATGTGTCCGTAGCTTAGATTTGCATTATCATGCAGAATTCAAATACTGGGCTGTGATGAAAAGCTGCAGTCCATCCACGGCCTGAAACAAGCCATCTTAGCTCCATTTTTAAGCCTGCTTTCCGTCAATGGCCTCACACTTGCATACGAAAGGTATGACTGGCAAGTGGGTGGGACTGCTGAGTGTCCCTGATTGCTGTAGTAGGGATATGCACTCTAAATGATATCATACAGAGCCAAGGGTAGAAAAAGCTGCCTGCAACAGAGCATTTAAGCAAGCTGAAGAGTGAGATTTTGGCTCAAATGGATCACTTCCACGACCTCACCACACAAAGCTACATGCAGAGTATAAGGTGCCTCAGACAGCTTTAAATGAGATAACTGATGCAATAACAGTGTCCGATTGGAGGTTTCTGGCCACAACAGAGCAACTATTCTAGATGGCATTCTGTGCATGTGGCAGTCTGACTCAAACTTCTGTTCAACAACTCAAAGACAGAGCAGCAGAATAAAACAGATGGCCATTACTGAAAACCCAGCACCAAACTCTCAACACCATAATCTTAATCATGATTTCAAATCCACATCCAAGTCTCCAAGCCGAAAAGCGGGATAAAAGGAAACAAATTCCCAAAAGCCAAGGGGACTACTTAAATTCAGCCAGGATTAGTTTTGGGTTGTTGTTGTTTTTCTTTCTTTCCTTTTTTGCAACATGTCAGCACTGCGCTGAATCATGACGCAGGCGCTGAATGTGGACACTCCGAAATTAAATAATAATCTCCCCTACGGTGCATTAATCCACCAAGAGACAAGCTGAACAGTAACAAGAGAAACAAACACATGCAACACAGTGACACCTTTACACCTTTACCACAGTACTATCGCACATCTCCCTTTTTATTTTTTTGCTGCCTCCTTTACGCAAACTGTGTGCGACGAACAGCGCAAACAGCTGAGTCCTGTGACTGCTCCAGCTACTGTCAAAACACAGTAATACACTAACACTGTTTACAGCACATGTGTACTCCTGTTCTAACTGTATTGCGCTCAGGCCCGATGACATATCAGCCCCCTTACATTCGTGCTAAATTTAGAAGCTGGATGTATTTAGACAGCGCCGTCACTGACTTACAGGCTTGTGCAACGACGCGCTAATCACACTGCTCATCGTGCAGGTCAACTTGAGATTTATCTGTAAAAACAACACGCATTTACTGATCACTACTAACCACTGAGAACGCGTCTAACGTTTGATACTGTCGCAGATGTAATAAAACGACCGTAGAAAATCAGGCCTAAAATTGCGCACACTGTCAAAACTGTTGGCAAAGGAGCGCAGCGAAGATCCGAATTTAAAAAAAAAAATGCAAACACACTGTCACTAAAAACAGTTTCTACATTAATATGATTTTCAAAGCAGCTGGTCAACTTGCCCGCGTTGTTAGGCTCCATTTATGCTGTTATTCTTTAAGAGCGTAATCCAAATGAGTAAGATCCACACAGTACTATCAGGGAACATGCGCAAACTTCTGCCAGCATCCCGACGCGCGGAACCCCCAAAAGGCTTATTTATGACTGCGGATCCACAAATCCTTCAACGCTATTTTCTCACAGAAATACGCCAAAGTTTACAAGTGGCGAGAGACTGCTGTGCTAGTGCACAACAAGCAGATTTCCAAAATGGCTTCCCGGGCGTAACAAAGCCAGAAGGATCGCTGCTGAGCTGATCCTCCCACTCCCAGACCATCCATTGTCGGCCAGAGCGCACACTTTAAATCTATTGGAGGAAAAGCGGCGTTGCAACGGCATCTGCTGAGCCACTGCTCGGTGTTCCGTGCACTGACGGAGATCACGCTTTTGTTTCAACTAGAAATCCCTGCATGACACCTGCCGCTTAAAGGAAGCTCGATCCATTCATGACAGCGCTGCTGAGGCTCTCTTTATAATAATTTTGTAATATGAAATATTAAATAAGAAAAATAAGACTCGCTCATTTTCACTGACCTCCATATAAGTTATTGTTTAACATTTTATTCCACCACTTGTATTTTTTTCTCCATGTGAAAGGTGAAAGAGTGGAGATGAGCAGGTGACAGGGGGGGGAATAGCCAATCCTGACGAGGCTGGTGAAGGAAGTGAGAAAATGCGGATCTTAACGATTATATTTAAAAGCACCAGACTTTTGAGAAGCCCCGTCTTTTTTTATGCACCATTAACAAACTTGTGAAGGGAAAGGGAAACGCTGGCACTTGCTGCTGTGCTGTTACTACAAACCCTCTAAAGCAGGATTACACCAAAGTTATTAAGGTGTTTTTGTGCATTCAGTCATGTTGAAACAGCACAATGACTAATGCCAACACAAAAAAGTGTTAGTCTGGAAATGATTAAGTGCATAAAGTCACTGCTTATAACAGCCTGCATGTCTGCACGGGTTTTCTATTCAGGATATTTCACCCTGACTAAAAGAAAGAGTCGGTATGGTTGCATATCTGGAGCTGAATTTATCTAATCTATCTATCATTTACACAAACCAATACTATCAAGTGAAGGTCCACTGGTAGCTTGCCTCATAGGCGTAATAAAGACAGTGTGGAAATGCATGACACTTGTAGATGTATGGAAGAAAATAAACTCGTTAAAATACTCATAACTAAACAAAATAACCCAACCACCAGCTTGTAAAGCAAATCCCACACTTTCTACATGCAAAAATCAAAGATCAGCCATTTTTATTACTTTATTGAGCCTGTGAAGCTCAGTGCTTCACAAGTCTCATGCAGTAAAGAGTTAAAGTGAAAGGGTGTGGCTCATTTTAGGCACAAGAATAAGAGAAGTGAGAATATGGCAAGAAAACCTACAAACAAGTTGTAGGTTTTCAGAGACATAAGCTTCATCACTACCAATACAGTCACTCACACTGCCAAATCAAACAATCCACTTTACAATCAAATCCGGATCATGAGTAATTACACTGCTAAGAACCTTGTTACCGTTTAATGCAGCATGCGGCAAAGAGAGGAAATAAAACACAGCCCAATTCACAGCAAAATGGAAAGGTTACTGTAAGGGGGATTCCTACAAAGAGTCAGGTTTGCACGATATATACTGTAGGTTCTCAATTTGTATAAGACAAATATCCCCAACCCAACCCCCCTTCAAAAAAAATGAACAGGTGCATATATATATATATATATATATATATACATACATACACACACACACCAACCATTATAATTATTATATAACCCTATATATATAATATATAACCCTATTCCTCTGTGGGGCAACCTGCATATGGCCAATAAAGCATTCATTCATTCATTCATTCATAATGTTTGTTAAATAAGTTTTACTCTTCTCAGAGTTGTTCAGAGCCATACTGAGGATTTTGTGTTTCAACATGCCCTAGAATTATTATGTTCCTGTATGAAGCCACCGAAGTTTCCAATCATGTCCAACAGGAGTCTGGGTTAGATAAGAGAAACAGCAGACATAAAGCTAAATACTATACTGTGCAAAAAGAGGGGATTTTGCACCATAATCACTTTTACCTTTGATTTTTTAAAACTAAAACCTACCTGTATAATGCATGTTTTGGAAGCTAGTGGCACTTATCATTCAACATCATAGTCTTATCTCTGCAGACGATAAGCTGAAAGAGAAAGCTCCCACAGAGGCATATCAGACACCTAAAATCTCTATCCCATTCTGAACAGGCGTGCTTTAGAGAGGCACCATCTGCTGGACAGTCTGCTGCACAGCAACAGTGTATTCACCTTATGGGAGCTTTCGATACGATCTAATTGTAAGTTTTAGCGTCAAGGGCGACAAAAGGTGGGCTCAAGAACTAAGGAGCAAGCCCACTCACTTCCGGTTTCATCATTAAATATTAATGATTAGTTACTATGTCTCGTGCAAGTGCGTTTGAGATCAGGAAATAGAAAACAAAACTTGTAGAAAATGTGAGTGTGGAGGACCCATGAGAAAGTCAGAAGTGGTTGTCGTAAAATAAAAGGGGTTCGACAAAAAAAAAAGAAAAAAAAAAGAAAACAAAGTCCGAGTGTCTGGCCACTTCCTACGAAAACGGAAGTGTACACTTGTCAAGTCTCTCGCTTCTTCACGTGGATCCTTTTTGCTCTGCTAAAGGTTTGTGGAAGTGTTGGTTTAACTACGCCTGCGTGGAAAGCTCCTGATAATATGCAGTTGGTCTGTGTTCAGTTCACGGACCAACTGCCCACAATCACCATTGTGGAAAGAAAAGAAGAAGTTAGCCTCGCTTGTCCTGATGTGAGCCTCTATAATAGTCAGTCGTGCCCACAGGCGTCATTTACAGTGCATACATTATTTGTATTATTATTTTTCTTTTACGACTAAATATTTCCCACCAGTAAAATTCTCCACAACGCAAAACACCAGATGGATGCAACACGGAAGCAAGTTTAATACTAGAGATCATCTGTGTAGCTTCCCATGAGAGCTGAGAACAGCACGCCTAAAAGCAGCACACATCATTCGCAGGGCAGAGTGTACTCACATGCTGAGAGTGACTGCGGGTTACTGACGGTAAACTCGTGGATGGTCTATTCATGCAGCCGGCTTACAGCTTTCACAGCTGTACCTTCACATTCCCGAAAAGAGGACCCAGCTCTAACGTTCGCCTTTCCCGCACACGGTCACTTTTTCCGTTGCAGCACGCGCGTCACCACCGTCACTCCATATATGGTAAAAATGACCATATACGGGAGCCAGCTCGACCGCCCATTCAATGGGCGGTTGAAAATAGCGTCACTTAGTGGCCACGTGCGTGGATAAGAAAGTTAAAGCTGATATATGCTGATCAGATATATCACATATAGTATCTATCTATCTATCTATCTATCTATCTATCTATCTATCTATCTATCTATCTATCTATCTATGTGTGTGTGTGTGTGTGTGTGTGTGTAGATAGATAGCTAGATAGATATAGATATATCAGTGTGCAGTAGCTTTTAATCAGACTGTGCAGTGCTCTATGCTCTGTCTTACTATTAACATTCAACCATTGTACTATGCAGTATTCCATCTTGCTGCATACACACACACACACACACACACACACACACACACACACACACACACACACACACACACACACACACACATATTGTAAAGTGTACATTTGTCTCCACTGAGGTATAGTATTACTCATATAGGTTATTTTTTTTATTCCTGCTCTATTCATTTTGCTGCTGTAATAACAGGAATTTCCCAACCATGGGACAAATTCGCTTATCTTATCTTCATTTCTAATCCTGTCTCTGGGTGCAAAGACTTATAATTAGCATTGTCTATCAGTGTTGAAACAAATTTTTTAATAGAGTTTAATTTACTCTTTTTGTTGTAAAAAAAACCCATGAATGATGATGAAAACATGAATAGCAAATGATCAATGAACAAATGCATCCACCCCACACCTGTTATTAAAAGTACTGTACCTCTTAATTCATCTTTTGACATTTAATATTGCATGCATTTATCAAGCCTATGCTAAACTGTGTTCTTCACAGACCCCTATCCAGAGCAGAGTGAAGACTCCGGGCAATATTTTTAGAAAAGGAAAACCTGAAAAACAAGACACCTGTCACTTGTGGAATGGTGGTGATGTGATCCCATTGTCTCTAAGATCACGTGACAACATTTTATGAAAGGGAAGACAGCTGGGTGCAGTTGACTTCTTCTTGTCTGTTTCGTAGTGTGCAGATAGCTGCTACAGTGTTCACAGTTTACATGTTTGGTGTACAGTCACCATGAAAATTGCTATTTTTGTGCTGTTTGTGTGCCTTCTTCTTCCTGTGCAGCCTGAAGAGATAGATCACTGTAAGTAAACACTACAGTCACCTTGGTTTCCTCAGTCATCAGATAATATGTAGTTCGGTTTCTGCTGAAGAGTGCCTCTGTTAACTGTTCTATTATTAACAGACACCTACTGTGAGACTTGTTTAACAGTGGCACAAGGTATGTTGGACAATAAATCATTATGGCTAAGAGCTTTTTTATTAATGGTTGCTGATAACCCAGTAGCACAATCTAACAAATGGGATAGCCAGGAATACAAATAGAAAACAAAAGACAAAAGAAAAGGGGAAAGCAAGTCACAGTCTATAAATACCTTACAGAGCTTGAGAAATCCATCAAGGAAGCCCCAGTTAAGAGCAGAAACACAGTTGTTAAACGCCTCATCAGTGGGGCGTTGTGTGAGAAACCTCTGCCTCACAGTCACCATGTCTCTAAGGACAAACTGACATCAGCCTGCAGACACTTGTTAGGTAAGGTAACATCAGATATGTCAAGTAATTTATCTTGTATTCAAGAACTTATTCTGGATTTGCCATTCAGAGTCTCACCGTGGCCAGTTCTATGAAGCTCTGGTGAACAAAGAGCCGAAGAATCTGGATATAGCTCTGTGTTATGAGCAGTCCAACTCATGTGTGGGGGTTAAACGCCAGACTTTTGAGGTAAGCTGTCAGTGAGCGAGTAGCCAGTTGTGAAACGTGAACTTCGTGTTTTTCAAGTACACAAATTTGCTCTTAACATTTTGCTTTTGTGGCAGGATTCTAAAGGCGCTTTTACTGAAAGTGACATTGATGCTTTACTTCGGGACAACAAGGAAAATGTTCGCATTGCTCAGCCGATACATTCAGGTTCCCCTGTGCACACAGGAGATGAACTCTGAGAATTTCAGCATCATTTACTGTTTACTACTGTAAATTCTGGACATCAGTAAAATAAATAAATCACTAAAAAAACATAAACCAATAATTTTGTCTTTAAATTATACCTTATGCTGTGTTGAGTTGTCACTTTTCTAAAGAATTTATTCAGCCTCAGATAAGGAGTGTATATTCATTAATGAACAAATTATATAAAATTGATAAAGGGGAAGTTTATATTTCAAGCCTTGGGAAGCCCTCACTTTTCTCTGACAGAAATAGGAACTTCCAAAGTGCATCTGAAGTGATTTAGCCTGTTTTCCTATGTCTTTATTAAGATAATACGAGGTCTGTTGCCTGCTGGAAAATGAATCTATTCTTTGCCATTTGCAGTCACCTGTTTACAATAGGAATTCTAAAACATTTTTAAGGTGCTCCCACTTGTCTTCATTCTTTTCTTCTTTATTATTCTTCGGGATGTTACTAACCATTAAAACAACAACAATTTCTAATGCACTTCTTTCAGAAAATTCATAGAAAAATGCAAAACTCCAAAAAATAAAAAATAAAAGTGGGACACAAAGGAAGACATAAGGATGTATTATTGCACTATAAGCAATTTCATCACAAGTGTGCAGATTCAATATCTTCTTCAGAAAAGTAGTTTGCCTTTTGGACACCAAAAATCCAGGCCAGGCAAATACAACCACAACAATTAAGACTCCACAGTTACAGAAATTCAAGGTATTAACAATAAGTAATAGTAAAAACAAACCACAGCTGTGTGCAAATCACACCCATATAATATCAGCTGTGTTACCTTGGGATGGTTGTAACTAAGGTGGCTCAGGTAAACTACTAACCGGAAGGTTGGTGGTTCGATCCCAGTCTGCTCCATGCCAAATATCCTTGGGCAAATACTAACATCATGGTGCTCTCTGATGCATCTATTGGAGGTGTGAATGTCTGATATGAAGCACTTAGGAACAGCATAGAAAAAAGTGCTTGTGTGAATGTACAAGTTGCTCAGATAGAGTAAAAAAGCGCTATAAGAACCAGTCCATTTACAAGGTATAAAAGTCCTCTGGGCACACGATACATACAAAAGTGGTACCCTGTACTTCTGTCATGATGTTAGCAAGGTGTCTTCACGATGAAGAAGGTGTGACACATTGCTAAGGATACATCACCCCTTATTCACCACTCAGGACTCCCAAAGGTGAATCGTACTGTGTTGTAGCTGACCTCAAATCTTTCTGTCCATGTTTGTAATCCTACTCAGTTTGTTCTTGTTAACTACAGACAGTGAAAAATACCATGCAATAAAACAAGAAGTTAGAATGCTCTCTGCAAAAAAACAAACAAAAAAGAAAAAGAAAAAAAGAACCAGCGTATGTCTGTCTCAAACTCCTCTTGAAGTATAATCATTGTAATCTAGCTTTTGAATCCTGCCAGTTTTTCTTCAGTCACTGTCCCTAAGTACTTGTATTCTTTTACGTCCTCAGTACAGTCACCGCTAACTGCCATCTGTTGATCAAGGACTCAACTCATCTGATGATTTTGCTGTTTACCTTTAGCTATGACAACCTATGCACTGACCTTTGCAGTCTTACAGTTTTTAATGCATGTGTAACATCGATAAACATGTTTCATTTTATGTGGTTTGGAGGACAGTGTATTCTGTGTAATACACACAACAGAGCATCTTCTTTGCTCCCACCCCCTTTATATGCGCATAATTGGTTGTAAAATGTGAGAAATTTGTTGTACACATTACTAGAAGGCGCACCTGTTTTGTCACTTCATATTTAGTGGTTGTCTTGCAGAAGAGGACGATTAAAATAGGACTTAAATTACATAAATTCATTAATTCATAAAGTTTCAGACTACAAAACGCTGCACAATGTACAGTAAGGAGAGTGGTACATAAATTACATTATTTTCCCCCAAGATCATCCAGTTTTTTTTTAATACTTGGCACATTAAATAATTCATCTAATCACTCATAACAATAAATAAATAAATTACATACATTATAAAATTTTAAACTGAGATTTGTTTAACACAGTAGAGAATAGCTGCAAGCAGATCATATTAATGATATTTATGTAGACTCATTTGCCAAGAACTCGTTATCCTCTTGAGCACTATTAACTCGAGGCTATGAGCAGATAACAACATAGTAAAACAAAGAGCGTGTGATAAAGTAGCCCTGCTAGGATATAGCCTAATTCTATTGCATTCACTGAGAAATGAAGGGGAAAAGAGGGCAGGTGGCATTGAGCTTATTGGAACGAGAGCCTTTGACTTGCTCGGGGGATCAGATTGGAACGTGGCCCGCGTGCTGTTGCTAGGAGGCGCTGTTGGAGCCCGGAAGAGTTGAGCATGGTGATGAAGACGATCGAACCGAGATTGAGGAGAGAGACGTGAGTCTCACCGATAAAGCCTCCAGTTTGTGTTTCCCTGCGACATCTGTCCGTGTCTGACAGTCCCTGCTGGAAGACAGGAGGGCGATATTAGTGTTTCTCCACTGAGTAGGTAAGAATAAGCGCCGGGTATCCGCTGTCATTCTGAAGAGGGTATCTGCACTAAGACGTCTTTTTTAGCTTCCAAAGACAGCAAAACTGGATAATGCTTAAATATTAACATAAAAGCTGCCGAAGTTAAGCTTTCTCTGTAATACCAGATACACAAAGAAAACGATCCCCACCTCTGCTCTGCCGGATGGAAGAAGAAGCGTGGATTGGCTAGTGTAATTAGGCGTCTGAAGACCAGCAGCAGCATCATTAGGACCTGCTGGTTGAATTCAAACCTATCCAATAGATTAGATATGCTGCATAGAGCCAGTAACACTCACGCTTATTTCAAAGGCACATTGTTTTAATTGAATCCACACAGGAGCTGTCTGCTTACGCAAACGCCCTACCTGTCTGTGAGTAGTCTGCAGACTACTGTCATTTGCTGACAGACATTTCAGAAATAGAAACAGTATTGATCAGACACACGAGTCCCTTTTGCATTTCCACAAAACATGGAAATGGAAGACAGGCACCAGCAATGTATGACAGAAAGCAAAGGAATGGCAGGAATGTGATGAGTGTGATAAAATCACAGAGGACAGACAGACTGGCTATTGTTGTAGGTGATTTGTCACATTTACCCACATGGTTTCGGCTCGTCGGTCAAACCCCAGTGTAGTGCAGCCTCACACGGACCCTCCCTTTTAATCTCTCGCTCTCCATTGAATTTAACAGCTCGGCCACGAGGCTACATGGTGTGTGTGTCCTACTCAGAGTGTGGATGTGCGGGTGTCCAGAGATGGAAAGCTATGAGGAGTTCTGTCTGCGGAGTCTGGCATTATTGCAGGAGGAGGGGAAATTCAAGAAGACTACATGCGAGCCATCATGTTCCCTGAAGGCTCGCTCTGTCATCCACTTCTATGGAAGAGCTGCGCTTTCACCTCTGGTAAGGAAGAGATAGACAGGCTTGGAAGCCCATGCTAAATGGATTACACAAGATGTAGATGCATGTGAGAGTTCACAGTTTAAACTGAATGAAACATCTGTTTGTGAGCAAATCTGATGAATGAATATATGAACTGCTTTATGACAACAGAGCTTCTCACAGCAGACTTTTTGGCTTGCCATAAAACTGTAAAATGCATTCCATTTAGGTAAACTTACTCGTGCATCCATTTCATTTACTGCTAAGACAAGCCAAAGCCTCTGCTGTGGGAACAGCCTGTTAGGTCAGCAGCTGGCAAAGGGAAACAGTGCGAACGTGGAACATCAGGGCTGTTTGATGTTTGTTAGAAAAATCTATTCGCTTGTGATTGCTGACTAAATAAGTTTGCAGGAAGAGTCCAGCATCAGTCTCTCTTCCATCCAGAAGAAGATACACAAAATATACTGGAAGAAGGCTGAATTCTTCCAGTATATTTCTCATCTGTAATAACATTTTTAGGTACAAAGTGAAAAACTGTGCCTCTTTCAGCTGAATAAACATGCGTATTTTTGAAAATTAAATGCTGAAAAACAAACAACAAAAGCCGCAACCGAATGTATTTTCATTTTCCAGCTGAATGCAGAGCAGTGGAACGAGATGTGTGGCTACAGACAGAAGGCGGTCCAACTGGAAGTGGACAGACAGAACCAGCAGAGGAACAAGCTTTTGGCCAGGATTCAGGGCATACTGGATCAGGCTCAGGTCAGTTGCACACTATGGTCACAGGTCTGGGTGTCATCTGGTCGGGTGAGAGGCCTATTTAGGATAAGATCAAAACATGCTTTGTGAGTACAAACCCAATTCCACACTTTGTCAAATGTAAATGAAGTTCTACCATTTTAAGCAAAAAAGGAGATTATTTAGATTTTGATGGCAGTAACAAGTCTCAAAAACTGTGAGAGGGCCATGTTTACCACTCTGTAATGTTGTATTATACGCAGCATGCATATTGTCATATTTTCCGGAAACATAAAGTGCCATTCCATCTATACGCAGATGGCTGCCAGCTCTACTTACCTTTTAGTCATTCTGATAGTCTCCCAACTCGACCTCTGCTTGACTGCCTTACTGATGTCAATGCATGGATGGCAAAAAACATTTTAAATTTTAATGATCTGAAGACAGAAGCAATTTTATTTGGCCCAAATCGTTCTTCTCATACTCCAGATGTTGATCTTGCAGCTTTGACTTCCCAACTAAAGAGTTCGATCACAAAACTCAGAGTTAAAATTGATTCTGCACTTACCTTTGATGACCATGTAAACGGGGTGGTAAAATCAGCATTTCATCACCTCAGACGTTTATCAAAGGTTAAGCCCTTTCTTTCCCAGCGTGACTTGGAAGGTGTTATTCATGCCTTTATTACCTCACGTTTAGATTATTGTAATTCTCTTTTAATAGGGGTTGGGCAGGGCACTTTGTCACACCTGCAATTAGTGCAAAATGCTGCGGCACGATTTTTAACTGGCAGAAGAAAATTTGATCACATCACTCCGATTTTGGCCTCTTTACACTGGCTTCCAATTGAATTCAGGATCCGTTTTAAAGTCCATTTATTGGTTTTTAAATCTCTAAATGGTCTGGCACCTGTTTATTTGTCTGACTTGTTGAAGCCCCACGTCCCCACTCGTTCCCTTCGGTCAGCTGAGCAGTCGCTGCTTTCGGTCCCAAAGTCACGGCTGAAACTTAGAGGAGGCCGAGCGTTCTCTGTTGCTGCGCCCATGCTTTGGAATAACCTTCCTCTCCATATTAGACAGGCTACATCAGTGCCAGTTTTTAAGTCTTTATTAAAAACCTATTTTTATTCCCTGGCTTTTAACTCTGTGGGTAACTGATATTCTTTTTATTTTTTTTATTGCTATGTCTGGTTTTATTACTATGTGCATATTAGTATTGTACAGCACTTTGGTCTACCAGGTGTGTTTTTAAAGTGCTATATAAATAAATAAATGATGATGATGATGATGATTGTCTTGCTAAAATATGCAAGAAATATGCAAGACCTTCCCCCAAAATACATAGATAGGAGTGTGTGTTGCTGTAAGAACTGCATACACCATCAGAGATGCAGGCTTTTGAACTGAGTGCTGATAACAAGCCAGATGGTCTCTTGCCTCTTTAGTCCAGGTGTGGCGTCCATGTTTTCCAAGAAGAATTTCAATATGTCTGACCACAGAATTGTTTTCCACTTTGCCTCAGTCTATTTTAAATGATCATGTCCATATAAAGCTTCTTCTTTATATACAAGAACTTCAACCTGCTTTTCTGGAAACCTTCCTCTAAACCTTTTAATGTTATTAGTTGTGGTCCCATGTCCCACCTTGTTTTTAGGTGTGGTGCTGCTATCAAATTCAAATTTAGCTAATATTTTTGATTAAATAGTAAATATATTTGATATGTTTTCCATGTTCTGTTGGCAATGACATATATGAAAATCATTGCATTCTGTTGTATTTATCTTTTACCATCATTCCAACTTTCATGGAATTGGGGTTGTATAATGTTATGTAGGCACTCTGAAAAAGTGCTGGACTCTCGTGCTAATATTATTATGCTGACATCGCGTCCTGCTTTTACTGAATGTAAATAGTTTTGGTGCTTTTGACCTATAGTATATATTAAATAGGTTTGTGTGCCAGTCCCATAATGGAGCACATAAAGTGAATTACAGTCTGTCCTGTTGTCTCTGGTGACATACTCAGAGTTGAATACAGGTTATCTGGCCTAACATTTTCCCCAGTGTGCCGTGCTATTTTTTACCTGATGACGTGTTTTCATAACAGCTCAAGATTCAAAGCAGTATTGTTCATTTACTCAGTGTCAGATTTGCTCTACTTTCGTAATTCCCAGTCTTTGAACAAATGTGATCTAAAGATTTTGTCTGTTATCGTTCACAATGGAACAACCAAAACTCAAGCATGTAATCACATTTTCATTAAAAAACTAACATCAACAAATAAGCTAATTATTTACAGACCATAATTATCACTTGATTTGCCTGTATGCTGAGCTTACATGCGTTTTAATGAAATTCTTTGGTGAAATACTGCTTTTTATGTTTCACAGGTGCCAGATGAAGAGGTTGACAAGTTGCCAGTTTCTAAATCTGCAACAGTCAACGGCTACACTCTGGTCACTGACTCACCTGGGCTCCCCAAAGATGCTGCATTTGGGGTTCAGACAAATAGTCATCGTGCTGCTCCATGCTCTGAGATTCCTGTGCTTAATGATTATAAGGCAGTGGAGGAAGTGAAGGTGGATGCCCAAGAGAAGAGTGAGGAGGAGGAAGAAGAGGATGAGGAAGAGGACATTAGTTTGGACAGCCTTCTTAAGAGATCAAGGGAGTATGTGAAGAAAGAGCAGAGTCAGCAGGGATCAAAAGCTGTCCGCGCAATGACCCAGTCTCCCCCACCTGAGACTGACTCTGTCAGTGAAGAGAAGAGCTGCAGCCCTGTGACGGACACAGGCATTCAGTTTGGATTCAGTCTGCACCACAGCCCTGTCGGCCCGCCTCAAATCCAGCATCAAGTGCTGCGTGACCCTAGTCCTCAAAAGTCCATCTGCCTCTCACCTAGTCTACCAGAACCATTTTCTTGTCTCCCCAATCCAGAGACCAGCATAAGTCCTCGTCCACAGAGACGCAAACCACGCCCAGTTTCCACAGGCAACATCCATTTTTCATTTCCCATCGGCCCAGCAGACCTTATCGCTCGAAGCCCAGGACGGTCAGAGGAAGCCATTGGTGTGGCAGACTGGGGAGATGCTTCAATGTCTCCATCTCACTGGAGCTCAGTGGGAATAGAGGGCGTCAGCCAGAGTGGCATTCGTCGATCCAGCCACTGTGGAACCAGTCCAGTGAAGGAGAACTGTAACCCTGTCAGTGCCTCGGTGCCCAGCTCAATGGGTGATCACCTGGCTGCAGGTTTTCGCCGGCGCTGCCACACTATGGACAGCCAGCTGCATACCTACCATTCTGGAGCGGAGCGCATAGACCGCAGCCAGGAACGCCTCCCTCGCTTCATGGCAGGAGTTACACTGTTTGCTCCCAGTCGGCGCACACCTGCAGCCCCTTTAAACCAGTCGTATGATGTAGAGAGTCCTTCACTGCCTCTGCTGAGGCCCTGTGTGACTCCTGCAGACGAATCTCCGGGGCCAAACAATGGCAGGAAAACACCGACTGTCCTCAGACATGCAGCTGAAGCACAGGCCCGCAAGACAGGTGAGTGCCTTTGATGTAAGCTATTTATTTTTTTTTTTATGTTTACAACTGTGTAAGTCCCACTGAGATTTCTGATTCCCACATTTATATATTTTATGTTAAGTGAGTAAAACTTTGACATGGTAAAAGACAACTGATTTATTTGTATGCATTTGTGCTTATTAACAGATGAGACCCAGTGGCGAGCGCAGGCTCTGGAGGACATGCAAAGACGTCTTGAGAAGGAGCATGCTTTGCAGATGTCTCTGCTCCTCGCTGAGCAGGAGAAAGAGCAACAGCGCCTCCACCTGGTCAGCACATGAAATTTAACAGTGACCATTTTATATAGAAGTAGATCAGAAAAAAAGTGTTCTTTTTTTAAATGACCATGAAAAGCTACACCAAAACCTAATATGTTTAACTACAATGCCAAACTTTATTTTCTTTATTTTATTTTGCTTTCTTTGTGTGTGTGTGTGTGTGTGTGTGTGTGTGTGTGTGTGTGTGTGTGTGTGTGTGTGTTTGTACATCTGAGTTTTATATGCCTTTTTAAAAAGATTATGAGCAGAGCATTAGTGAAATACAAATAATGTTGTGTGCGGTGTGTTTAGGAGCTTGAGGAGACAGAGAGAAGGCTGAAGGAGCAGGGGTCTGTACGTCCTCTAAGTGCAGATGCTTGTGGCTGGAATCGTAGGTCTGTGAATGACTGCCATCCTATCATGAGCCCCTCGTGCCCGGGACTAAGTCCTGTCCACACACCATCAGAACGATCACCTGGACACAGTATAGGTATCGTTTTAATAAACTTCTGTGCTCAGGATTGTAAAAAGTGTTCACAAAAGACACATGAATGTCATGGTTCATTTTCACCCACCCCTTGCTGAAACAAAATGTTTAGATTATAATTGTTAAAAGTTATCTGCATTAAGCTAAGGTTAGCTCAAATTCAGTACATTGACATATTAGATGAAGTAAATTAGGAGAATATTTAAACTGATGAAGTGCATAGAGGCACTTGACATGTTAGAAAAACCTAAAATGAGCCATTGTTGAGATATAGAGCACACCTATACAAACAACTAATATGCTGAACCCTGTATGCAACAGCTAAAATTACAAGATGGAGAAGCTGAATTAAATATGAAAGTCACTGTGCAAGTGTTTGCCACTGTGTGCAGCAAAGCACGCAACCACTGTGTGAGGTTGCGTTGCGGTCACTTCTGAGCTGATGAGCAGGCTACACATGATCAGAGCAGGAGCTGGCTGAGAACGCATCAGAGGGAGGCAAACAGAGCTATGATAACTCGAGCATGCAGCTATCTGAGAGTTCAGTTTCTTCCTCACACCTCAGATGCGCAGCAGTTTTCTTGCATCTAGATTCATGTGTGTAGAGCGTTCATAGCATCAGCATCATGTTTTTGCTTATTTGTTTTGTTGGGTTGAAAAATAACTAAATAAACTTGTGATCATACTTATGGATCACCATGGCGCATACCATTGGCCATGTGAGTTATTTATGCAGAGGAAAAAAGTGAGTGTGAATGTGCCTGACGTCGCTCCAACTATGAAAGGTGATTCTGCAGGTCACCAGCTATCGTAGTGGGGAAAAAAAAGAAAAAAAGAAACAAAATTTACATTGTTGATGAAAAATAATAATAGGAAAACAGTTTTGTGTTTCTCAGCCAAGAACAACTACAATCTCATTTTCTGTTTTTAAGAAAGGAGAGTTTAAAAAACAGAGAGAGAGATGTGTGTTGTTTAGGCAGTAATGAGAATAATGAAAATGTCTTAGTTTTGTCACTTTTAGGTGAAAAGCAGACCTGGATCAATTTTCCACATGCAGCGGTCAGAAGAAAATTATAGGTTAACATCATTGGAAGTGATCAGGCCAAGTTTCTGGCTGAATTGTTTACAGCGTCATGTGTCCCTCAACCTAACAGTTACTATCATAGGCTACCAGAAAAAGGGTGGTGAAATGACCTTTTAAATGAACCAGAACTGTCCCTTAATTATATACAAGACAGTAAGAGACATAATGTTTTTATTAATATAAGGATGGTGTTTTCCTCACTAAACTGGAAGTGCATTTTGTTGTTAGAGCTTTTGTTTTTCATACAAACAGCATTTCACACATCAGCACAAATATAGCTTAGAGGTGATATCAACTTATGAAGTCAGGGAGTAGAGAAACAGATCAGATACACTGACTACTCGCTGAAGAACAACAGTGATTACTTTTTAATCTTTTCGATCACTGTTATTGTCTGTTATTTGCCTTCTAAATTCTGTGTCCTATAATATCAATAAAAAATAAAATGCTAGTGTTTGTTGATGGGATATGCTGCTCGTTTCAGCTGCGTCTTTAAAATATCTACTGTTTCTTTCTCCAGGTTTGCCCAGTCCTGTCCCTTCTAGTGCATCCTCTCCATGTCTTCAGCCTCCTCTTTATCTGTGGGGTTCCACGTGGGGGGCTAACAAACCTCGGGCCAGGCAAAGTCTGGTGTGTAAACACTGCAAAACAGGAATAGCATTGGCAGCCAAATCCAAACTTCAGCACACTGGCTGAGCTCATTACACCTTTAAGTACATGTAGTATATATACTGTAAAGTGTATATAATAAGTGTATATAAATCTGATGTATATTGTAAGTACCATTGTTTCTTTTACTCTGTTACATCCATAACGCTCTGAACTGTTGTAAGTCTTCAAAGCAAAGACCAAATAGAAGCTAAAAGTCTTCTTGGTATGCAGTCTTGCAGCAACCTTTTATTGTAATTGAGTCTATTTTTTGTCCATTAAATCAGAAAACGTGTATGTATGTGAAGACTGATATCATTTATCTTAATATCTCACATTTTCTCCATGTTCTTCATTACTTTCTCCCAGGTTCTGACAGCTGATCAGCAGAAAGCATTTTGCAGAATTGGTGCTATCACTCGCGGCTTCCTCACACGCAGACTGCTTAAAACGGAGAAAGTCAAACACCTCCGCCAAACCATCATGGTGAGTTCCATTTCATGCCTTCATACACAATAAAAGAGTTACAGGAGTGTAAGGAAGTTTCATTTTAGATTATGACGTTAGTGACTGAGTGTGTCTAACTGTGCACTCTCTCTCTGTATTTATATGTGTGCCTTAAGGATACGCAGGAGTTCATCCGTTCATTTCAAACTGAAGCTCTACAGAAGAGAAGCGCCTACACAGCACAAGATCTCGCCCTGCAGGAGAGAGTTAGAGCCCAGGTATGACTGTGTACTAAACCTCTATAGCCAGCAGAGGGCCATCTTTATTCATGTTTCTCCTTGTTTGTTGTTCCCTCAGTTACGTGCAGCCCTGTATGACATCCATGACATCTTCTATGAAATGCCTTTGGAGGATCGCTTAGCATTACTGCAGCAGGACAGAGAGCTCCGTGTGGAGAGGAAGCTACGAGACATGGTAACATGAACACAGTCAAGTAAATAATCAAGTATCCAGATTTAATCAAGAGAAGGTGATCGTTATTGTCACTGAAAATATCCCTCTGTCCTTCTAGAGCCTATAAACTAAGCTTTAGTTTGTTCAAACACTGGAGAAAGTTTTATGAAGCCATGCATTCTGTGTCTGGAAAGGTTCATCCAGACACTCGTGGCTTATCTTGTTGTTATTAATGCATTGTTTGTAATATAGCACCTTCTCACAAAAGCAATTGTAAGAAATTGGTTTGTGACTGTCTTTGACTTTTTCAGTATTCTGAGTTGTTTTTTTTTAATAAACTATAAACTACATTCACTCCAACAGGAGAAAGCCAAGTGCCCCAAAGAGAGAGTGGCTCTTTCTGCTGCCACACAGAGGTCTCTGGACAGGAAAAAGAAGTAAGACAAGAAATGAAAACACGTGTTTTACGTTCATGCTGTTGAGATCCAGTGATCAGTGGTGTATCTGGTGCTTCTTTAGGGTTGGTGAATCTCCAGCACAGACTAGGAAGATGCAGCAGAAGCCAAAAAGCCCCACTACCAACAGGTGTGAGACACAGCTGTGGGATTTTATTACTTTTTAATTCATTTTGTGTTTCCCTCGATGTAATTTCTAGATTTTTGTCCCCAGACGTTGTTTAGATAAATTCATTATTCCTTTCCTAGAGTCTTGAAGCCAAGCCAAGGACAAAATGCCTCTGTCCCAGGACAGCTTAACCGTCAGGGGTGAGTCTGTACTGGTACAGATTGTAAAACACTTTTTATAAAACACCAATTGCCTGAATCGCATATTCATGAAAACAGCAGTCTTCAGACACACCCTGCTTTTGACGTATTTAAAGTCACCACAGTGTGACTTTTTTCTCTTAGGAGCTGGTACAGAAAGACCCCAGAGGAGAGGGTGAAGCGCACAGAGAACCTGAAGAAGCAACACTCGCTGGGCTAATTCATGACACAACATGCCCCGACCTGTGAACTTGAATATTTAGTATTTTAATACAAACCTTGTACCACTGAACTTTAGTCAGCGCTGCTAACCACATGATTGTCCTTCAGTTAGCTTTGGAAATTCACATGAATGTATTCACACACAAAAACAGCTGATTGTTATGATGAAGAAAAGAATAAGTAGCTGTAGTTAAATGTAAGCCACAAGAAGCTCAATTGACAACATGTAAAAACATTTCTGTGCCTGAGTACTCTGCCTTTGTTGTCTGTCATGTTTTAGCATGCATATATTTAATATCAAGTGCTTATAGCTGTAAGTTGCACACAGACAGTCACATAATGTAGTTGTTCTGAAAATACAATATTTTAATGTATATGATTTATTCCTTCAAGGGCTTTAATTACCAGTTCGTGCATTGTTTTGTTCTTTATGCTGAGTGTACTATAAAATGTATAGTACTCCAAGTCTGAGTCGTATCAGGGTGTTTTAGTATTTGGTTTAAATGCCTAATGAAACGGAAAAAGGATAAATATCTGTGTTTACACTCTGGCATGCTGTTACATTAATGTAGCTTCACACGACCACAGATGCACAGCCGGCATTCAGTGTGGACTTTGTTTCAGAAATGACTGAAGAAAAATAAATTTACAAGACCAAGAAACAATATAAGACATTTTAATGAAATAGTATTTCTGAAATATAGTGTGAACTGATGCGTTCACTGCAGCACCACGCTGACTTCATATTTGTGCACTTGTAGCATTCAGCATTGATGTTTTTCTCCCACATTGCTGTGTGTGTCTTTTAAAGGATGATTTATTTCATTTAAAATGTCAGATTGTCTTTTTTCTTCAATGTCCAGAATAAAATCTGAAATTATTTAAATTTTCATGGAATTTAATTCATGATACAGTTAAATTATAACCTAGCTAAACTAAGCTAACTATAACTTAGCCATAAGTTTTTGACATGAGCTTCTTTTCTGTTGTTTGCTTTACCGATGTTTCATGACCCAGTAAATACGTTCAGCATGGTTTCAAACAAGGATCCTACTTAGATATTTAATTCTGGCCCATGATAAGGTAATAAAGCCAAATATTAACAGTGGTCATGTTTATTTTTCATAAATTTCTAAAAATAATTTACTGTATTTACACATCCTTTTTTTGATGAAATTGACTATTTTTTAATCTACTCTGAATACCACCACAAATCCAGAGTGAAGAAGGAGACCAAACAGATTTTTCTAGGCATATTTACAGCAATAAGACTTTAATTATAATAATTTTTATGTTGCAGGATACAAACATTCTTGAGCAAATCGATTTGTATTATATTCAACAGACTTGCACACATTCCAACATTAAACAGAATAAGTCTCATCATTCATTACACAATAAAATGTGGTAATATGAAGCTTTGTGATCCATTTTCTCTGTAATAGTAATCTGTGTCAGGATGCAGCTAAACCATATTCATCTAGTTGGCCTGGATTTTTAGCCTGCATGCAAAAAATGTTTTTATGTCACAATAACATGAATTTCATTTCGAAAAGAGGCACAACTGCTATATATTATAAATACATGGTGAATACAAAGTTAAAAAAGGCAAGCTTGTGGCTGTTTACAAATAATTGCATAATCTACGTGTCTCCTCTATATGCAAAAAATACGCATATAGTAATGAGTGATATAATCCTACATTGCACTGACTACATTATCTCCACACTGTCACACCAAAAGAAAACGTAAGCCACAGATCTTGCACACATTTGAACAAAATGGCTCCAAACTGCTTTAAAAAAGTTAAATATGTGTAATTTTTCTAAGATTGTGCAAGAAATTTTGTTTTTCATTTCTTCTACTGTCATCAACATAAATAAAGGTTTTTAGTTTCCTGTAGTTAAAACAGCCATTTGCCATGACAGACAGCGACATAGCTGTGCTGGAACTAGAATACCTCTCATATGAGTTTGGTAAAGACACCAGCCGACCATCCACATATATGCATTTACACCTAACATCTTTCAAGAAGAAGGCTTTGAGTCAGTTTTCACTTCCACAAAGATATTCTGTGATGCACTGTCAGGAATCATCTAGCTGCCCTCTGCATCATCCATCCATCCGTCCGTCCGTCCATCTTTTTTCACTTATGCGGGGCCGGGTCGTGGGGTCAGCAGCCCAAGCAGAGAAGACCAGACCTCCCTCTCCCCAGCCACCTCCTCCAGTCTGTGGTAAGACCAAGGCGTACCCAGGCTAGCCAAGAGATACAATCTCTCCAGCGTGTCCTGGATCTGTCCCGGGGCCTCCTCCTGGTGGGACATGCCCAGAACACCTTACCCAGACTTGCACACATCCTTGTAACATGCCCGAACCACATCATCTGGCTCCTTTCGAGGTGAAGGAGCAGCGGCTCCATTCTGAGCCCCTCCTGGAAGGGAGAGGCCAGCCACCCTTTGGAAGAAGCTTATTTCCGCCTCTGGTATCCACAGTCTTGTTCTTCAGTCATAAGCCACAGCTTGTGACCATAGGTGAGGGTAGCGACATGGATCGACCGTTTGAGAGAAATTGAGAACTTCGCTTTTACACTTAGGAATAAAATTATTAAATAAAGTTGTCATTGTGATTGTTATGTACACATTGCAATTCTGCTCATTAATTAGTTGGCACTCTGTGTAATGAGGGTTGTTGGGAAATCAGTTTTACCCCAGTTCTTTTTATTCCTCGAGCATCCAGAGATGGCACCGGACTCAGTAGTCATTTTCACAAAATCTTTATTCATCTTTATTCATCTTCATTTAAGCATGCACTTCTAGAAGGGAAGACGAGGCCGGTGTCCCTCTCCAAAATCTTCACTCCTTTGTCTGTGAAACACAGTTTTATAGAAGCGACCCCATCATAAACCCCCCCCACGGTGGGCCGCAAACTCTGTGTCTGTGTGCACGAGCACATGAATGCCTACATGTGCGCGTTCCCTAGTGTCTATGTGAGTGCTCGTGTGTGACTGTGTGCACATGAGTGAGTGTGCGTGACAGTTAAAACACTGTGGGTGTAGGTAACTCCCTAGAAGTCATGAAACCCCTCTCACTTCCAGACCACAGGTATCCAGTTACAATGTTGAGACCTGAGCTGTAGAGGGATTTGCAAACATGCAAAAATTCTGGGCCAAGCGAGTCTGAACAGAATGTCCGGACTTAGATAATAATAAGAATCAATAGGCAGTGAATTGCCAGCTAATATTAATACAGCAAGGCTAGAGAGCGAGGTGTTTTTCTTTCTCTATTTTGTTTCTAGGAAAAGGAGCAGATGCAGACAAGGTCAGATGTGGATACAGTGGGGGAGAAGATCCACTCGGGAGACAGCAGAACCGGACACGTTGTTTCCCAGAAGAAGTAGTCATAATAACACTTGTTTTTGTTGTGGTATAAAATTGTAATACCTGCTTACAGGCTCATCATTTTTGTGAAGCAGACCTCTGATTCACATTGAGGTCTAGCATGCTGAAACTTCAAGTGCTGAAATGAATTTAATCTTTTAAAAGACCGTTTCTCTTTCTTTAAGGAAGCAGAGGAGAAAGACTAACACCAATACACTCAGCTCTCTCTTCACCAAGATGGATTGGTACAGCTTCTGCATCACTGCAGCCGCAGCACCAATCCGTCTGTCAGTCTCCCGCTCCCCTCTCCTATCACTCGCAAACAAGATACTTAAATTCCTCCACTTGGGCCAAGAACTTGTCCCTGATCTGGAGTGGGCACTCCACCCTTATCCAGCTGAGGACCATGGCCTCAGATTTGGAGGTGCTGCTTCTTATTCCCACCACTTCACAGTCAGCTGCAAACTGTTCCAGTGTGAGCTGGAGGCCATCACTTGATGAAGCCAACAGAACCACATCATCTGCGAAAAGCAGAGATGAGGTGCTGAGACCATCCAAGTGAAAGTCTTCCATCACTTGGCTACGACTAGAAATTCTGTCCATAAAAATTCCGAACAGAATCGGTGACAAAGGGCAGCCCTCGTGGAGTCCCTCATCCACCGGAAACAAGTCTGATTTATTCCTGGCTATGTGGACCAAGCTCTTGCAACAGTTCTACAGTATAAAGATTGAATGGCCCGTAGCAATGGGCCAGACACCCCATACTCCCGAAGCACCTCCCACAGGACACTCTGAGGGACATAGTCGAATGCCTTCTCCAGGTCCACAAAACACATGTAGACTGGTTGGGCAAACTCCCATGGATCCTCCTCAAATATCATTAGTTGGGTAATTCTGTTAATTTATGTTGATTTGAAGAAATGTTAAAAATAGGTTTCCAGCAACATTGTGTGATGAAATTGTGCAAAGAGTATCTCAGTTATCATAGTTTTTGAAGGAAAGATTTAAAAATTATTTGAAATGACAGTTGTTGTGTCATCTTTGGAGTTGCTTTACACAACAAGTAAACTGGAGTTTATTTTGTTGATGATGTAGTCATCATCCTTAGATTGGCCTCTCGCCCAATGGTAGCTGCTATAGGTTTCTGAAACCCTTGATAAAGATAAGCGTCAGAGGATGGACATAGTTATCATTACCTGATTAGGCCTGTGGTAAAAAGGCTGCTTCTCTGATAGACGACAGAAGAACTCGTGATGAAGTGAAAAGCCTACTTACTCTAAAGTGAGAGGCCATTCCTGTCTGAAAGGTTTACAAGATAAATCTTAAGGGTCAAGAGATGATTAGTTTTTCTTAACTGGCTTGGCACATTTGTCCAAATATTTTTAGCTCCCTCAACTGTTCATCAATGCAGTAAAACACCTTGTTTAACCACAAAAAGACTCCAACTTAAATAAGCAATGTTTTCATGTCAAATAATAAGTAATTGTCACAAAAACAAGAGGCTAATCTAAGACTATGTAAAACATCATAAATAAAATATAATAAGGACAAAAATAAAATACTGATATACAGAAAATGTCTTTAGTTTTAGATTGTAGAGTAATTTTTGTGTAGTGTTTAAAACTACAGTAGTGTGAAAACGTATTTGTCACCTACCTGATTTTCTTTTTTGTTTTCTTGTACGTTTGTCACATTTTAATGTTTCAAATCCTCAAACAGGGCATTTAGGAAGGAACGCTGGTTTGAATGGGGAGTCGAGGAGGGCATTTACGTGAAAAGGCAAAGATCATCTCTGAATCGAGGAGGGGGTATAAGGGTACATCTTTCGCCATCTTACAATGCTGTGATTGTAGACATTCCCAAAGTCTGTGATTGGTACTCAAGGCAACTAATCAATGGTCATGACAATTTGCATATTAATGATCAAGAAACTGACCTCGCAGTCCATTGTTTATTCAGTGGGCTAGTTTCAGTCCTTGTGCAATGTGCTGTTTATAAGGTTGGAGAAACCTGCAGTCAGCTGAGACTGAAGAAGTCACTTGGATAAGGATGTTTCTCCCTCTGACGCTACGTCCAGATGAACAGAATCAACCTTTTGGGACCTTCATTTAGAAACTCCATTTTGTCTTTACTAGTATTATTTTTGTTTGATTTTTAAATTTGTTTGCTGTTCTGAAACACTGAAGTATGACAAACAAGAAAATAGGAAATCAGGAAAGGAGTAAACACTTTTTCACACCACTGTATGTTTGTCACGCAATGCAATCAATTTTTTTGGTGATTTTAGGGTAAAAAGATCTGGGTTAAAAACAAATTTCCTATCTAATGATTACAATAAATATTTGCTTGCACGTAAGATTTATTGAACAGTATACAATATCAAATGCATGCATTCTTTTAGAATCAGTACAGATAAGGAAGCAAGAAAGCTAAATGATATGCTAGCTGCATCACAGTGTGCTGGATTAATTAACATTTAAATGCTCTATGCAACAATCTCAGTTTGGTTCATCTTTTTCTTCAACAACTGTATGGTCACTTAAAATTATGAGATGTAAATATCTTTGTTTCACCAGTGTAATAAAGGAAGCACCTTAGTACCTTTTTGTAATGACATTACCAAGGTTACAGGAAACATGACAGTAAATGCTAAACGTGAATGAACTGTTTCATGAAGAAATAAAGTATGGTGGGTGGAAGAAACACGAGAGAATTACTGAAGACAAAAATCAAAACAGGAATTTAACAATATGCACAGAAGTAATTAAAATTTTAAACATTTAACGTAACAAAAAATAACAAAGAAACAACCTGAACCTAAACTCAAACTGTAATATATTCACCAATAATTCCAAACCCAGAAAAAGCTAAATGGCAGGGAGATGACAGAAGTAGCTGATGATTTCCTGCAGCTTTACTTAGAGCCATTTCTCACTATTTGTCATGTACACATATTGTATAACTGCAACAAACAAGTATTTGTCATTAGAACTGTGATGTAAAATTGGTACCTTTTCAGTGCTGGATGAGGCTCAATGTTTAACTGATAAGCACTTACATTAAAATAAATGTTCCCATCCCAATGAACCAACAGTATACACGTCAACTTAAAACATTAAATTATGATATTTAAAACAAGCAACAAAATCAAAATGCTTTTGGAAACTGTAATCTCAGACTCTTACAATTAAAATCATAAATCTCAGGTTTGAATGGAGAATGCATTACATGTCTTCACGCTCTGCTATAAGGGATTAAAAACTACAACAAATTTTTAAAAAGAAAGAAATCAAAACATGATTTAGACCCTCGTGATTAACACCTTAATATTAGCAGTTTTAATTGATATCTATAATATTCAAGATGCTTTTTGTATAAAATTCATTAAAAAGTCAAAAGTACACATAAACACAACATTAAAAGAGAGCAAAACAAATATTACTGTGATAATATGTAAAGACCTCGTGTCTCTAATCAGTGTTTCCTCAGGGATGTCCTGTGGGTTATCAGGCCTCAGCTGTTTCTGTGGAGCAAATGAAAAATGGGTGCTGGATGGATCAGTTAAATTTAAATAAAAACCAGTGCTGTCACCGTTAATCTCGTTAACGTGAACCGATCCATGTTAACACGTCAAAACTGGCAAATCCCCGTTAACGAGTTAACGAAGATTAGTCCCTGTGAGGGGTTAGAAGTTCACGCTAACGCCGTCATCACGACTAACACGATTAATAATTAACTCATCTGGAGAACACTCTGACTCAAAATCCTCTGAATGTTTCTGTCAACGCATTTCAGGCAGTTTGTCCGAAATTTGTCTATTCTGCACTACAGATGGGTTGAGTGCATTAAAAATGTTTATCGTGTTAACTTTGATGACGTGTATTAACATGATTAATGCTAACAGCACTAAAAACATTGTTCAAAATGATCAGAAAAATAGTTCATGATCACAGCCTTTTAAACAATTTGTGACATTTTAAGATTTACCCAGTGTGGTTACTTTTTTTCATCTTGATCGCCATTAAGTTCATCACAGTGTTTCTTCACCATCTCAAGATGTTCCAAAACATCTAAAAACAAAGTATTTGTTTTTATTAAATATTTATTGTTAGTGTTTGTATTGAGAGGATTCCTAATACTTTATATATTCTGTTTACCTGGCAGTGAGCAGGCCTCAGTCTTGAGTGAGTGTTCAATGGAATCCTCCATGGTTTCCTCCAGTGTCCTCAGGACAGTTTCCTAATTTATCATCAAAACATTTGTTACTTTTTAAATAGGCAACTATTGAATCCAAGAATAACTGGACAAGAGATAAATTATTGGTTTGATATGTTTCAAGACTGCTTGGGAATTTTTGTACATCTCACCAAAATCAAGTAAACACATTCATATAATTTGTTGATTTTAAATTGTAACAAACCTTCAAATCGTTCAACTGCTCCAACATGGCATTTTTTGCCTCTTCAAACATGTACTTCTTTGACTCCACATGTCTCTCAATAGTGTCCCTTATGTTCTTCTGGGTGCCTCGTCCTTCAAATGCTGCTGCTTCTACAAGGAGACAATCATTTTCATGCACAGTTGAATACAAATACCTTACCGAATTTTTTGAACCACTGTAGATGAACGGGTCTGTTTTCATACATAAGGCGCACCAGATTACAAGGCGCATTAAGCGAAACAAAACAGTAAGATAAGTCAAACTTTACTCAACTCATTCTTCTTGGTTCCTCCACTTCCGTATGTGAAATGTGAAAATGAAAATTACCTGAAGCGCCTCAATGCTATGCTTTATATTAACCAAAATGTCATATAACTGTATAGTGTAGTATTAAGTGGACACGGCCCTGATAATAAAGGCATTAGACTACGTGTCCTTTAGTGGTAGAATGTTGGAGACTCTCGCCCACACTTGTCTGTAGAAGTAGATAACAGGGAATCATCTCTCAGTGGAAATGTACTAGAATACTGTGGTTTAGACTAGAGTGAGACAGACTGTAATAAAACTGTTAAGCACACACTGCCATTTGGAGATTCACTGCAGTGTCATGTAGGACGCATCTCCCTTCTGGAAGTAATAAAAGTGTAAAATGGTCTAGTGAGCAGTGTGTTGTCTTCCATTAGATGTGGATGTGTTGGTTTATTTCATTGGATATTTTTGAGTTTATATTAGTTTAGCTGCTGCTGTAATATATTCGGTCTCATGGCAATTTATTTGTTACTACAGACTGCTGGCAACACTGAGCATCTGTTGGCAATAAAACGGCCGGCGGTGACAATCCAGCAAAGTGGAAGTGTCTTGTCCTCCTTCCTGTATCCTGACCGATACACCATCTTGTTAGCTGCTAAACCTAAAAGAACTAGCCCTCACCTAACACTTCTCAACATTCAGTAACCCTACAAAAGTCACTGCTGTTTAGTTTTCTGTCTTGATTTATGTCTGAAGTGATAGCAGAGCTGTACGTTTTAATTTTTTGAGAAATCTCTCAGTCAGAACATGGTATATCATATTTAGGTGGAAACTAGTGAGCTAACTTCCTGCTAGCTTCTAACCCAGTTAAATTTGATAAATTTTGCTTTCATGGATGTCTGGATGTTAAACGGATTACGACTGGGATTATTCTGACTATGGTAGTCGTAATGTTCCGACAATCCATCAAGGGGTGCGGCTTCGTAGCTTACCAAAGTCGTACTAAAACATTTTTGACAGATTTTTGAATGCTGTGTACCACATGAAATGGTTGGAGGTCAGTAAGCACAACCAGAATTCATACATAAGGCGCACCGGATTTTCGAGAAACTAAAGGATTTTAAGTGTGCCTTATAATGCAAAAAATAAGGTAATTCACCTCTTTCTTACCTTCGTAGCATCCTTTCATGTTACTCCTGATTGTCTCTGTCAGACTGTTGTAGATCAATTTCTTTTGTGTGAGGATGGTTTTGTTGAGCTTTGTCTTCATTTTGTTTTCCTTAGAAACATGTAATACAGATTAACATTATTTAAAACAGCATTAAGGTAAAATAACACAAGTTCAGTGTTTGAATGACTTTCTAATAATAGCTAAGCTAACAGGTTCATGGATAGGGAAGTTCTTTTACCTCGGTCTGGAGAAATGTCAGTTGCAGTTCGACATTTTTGTACTTTTCAATCAGTGAATCAGTGTTGAGTGAAAACGCATCAATGGCCCCATTGAAATTTCCACATTTTAGGTCGTTTCTGAATGGGGCAAAGATGTGGTTTATAATAGCAGTATTAGCAAGTTTATGATATAGTGCAATTTGGATACATGTATTGTTGTACATATTGGTGCTGTTCAGAATTAGATTATTCTCACGGGAAGGTCTTTCTGAATTTTTCATCAATGCTTTCAGTCAAATAAGACGCTAATATCATGTTGAGGTCTTTTCGCTTCCCTTTTTTTGGTTTCTGGATGCCATCATTCCTAACTGCATACTTTAGTGTCCCGTGAAAACCCTTGTTGTTTTTTTTCTGAAACAAAACAGAATTTTTTAATTTTTTTTAAACACATGGTCACAAAGTATCCTGAGGTTTTGTTCCAGTTGTAATTAAAACACATACACTGGGGTATAAGAAGGACTTCAGTTTTCTTTCACACAAATTTTGGGATTTTTCAACTCCGTCACGTAGGTGTTGTTCAAAAGCTTTTGTAATGTCTTCAATTGCTTTTTTGACTTCATTAAGTTGGATGCTCAAGTTTCCCTCAAGGACTGCACACACCTCGTTTTTTTGTTCAACCTGAAAAACAAGAAAGATCATTATTTAAAGCAGTAAAACATCACATAATGGCTCTCTACTCGCTTTTGAGGCGGTCTTGACAAACCCAAGTTTACTCTAGACTCTAGTCCAATTATTTTTTTTTTTGCCTTCTGCAGGCCAATCAGTCTCTATTCTCTGTGCTTTTATATGCTCTTCTGTCATTCTGCCTTACAGACTTATCCATGCAACTCGCCTCCTCCCCATCTTCACCTCACTCTTCACTCAGAGCTAGGGCTGGGTATCGTCACTCATTTTTAGAATCGATTCGATTCCGATTCACAAGGTCCCGAATCGATTCGATCCACAATTCGATTCAATTCCAGTCGATTCAATTTGAATCGGGAAATTTTGCCTCAGACATAATTCAGATCATGCATCAGTACATTTCTATATTTTTATATCTATAAAAAGAAATCTGACACTTGTGAGACATAATCAAAGGTGTGAGCGTCACAGCAGATGCCTTTGTGTCAAAGTAGTTGAGGATAAAACACAGAAAAACATGAAGGTGATTTTCCTGGCCCTAGATCTTATAAAAATATTCTGCAGTAGATCAAAAACGAAACAAAACCATTAATAACCATATGAACATTACGTGATGCTGCTGACATAAAGCAGAGATTTATTAGAGACACAGCTGAGCATTTTGCAATTTTGCATAATTTTAACAAGTTTAAATTTGTTCAGCATTCAACAGCAGAAATGAGGCTTTCTTTTCAGAAGTTAGTAAAAGGAAAAAACAGCGGCCGACAGCGCTGTAAACAACGGTAGATTTGTGCATAACAAGCAAGCGAATAATGCAGAAAAAAGATTTTTAGACGGGAAACTGATCTTGAAGTAGAGAGAGAGAGAGAGAGAGAGAGAGAGAGAGAGAGAGAGCTGTGCATGTAGTGTGATTTTATCGAGGTGGCAGCAAAACAATAAGAGGGAATTCATGACGATGTTTATATGAAGCGTAGTTTGCTGCTTCTTTTGCTGCTGGTTCGGTCAATATTGTTTGGAGAGAGATAAAAGCTGCAGCTTCAGAATCAGGACAAAAAGGGCGTAAACACAAAGCGCGGACCCGCCGTCGGATCAGAATCAGCGAGCTGTCGGCTTTCAGCCCCGACTGTGTCCGGGCCGTCGGGTGAGAAAGGCGACATCTCACTGATTCTGATCCGTCGGAGGCTCCGGGCTTTGTGTTTACGTCTTTGTGCAGAATTCGTGTTCCTGCTCTCATTTACTGTTTTAGCTGTTTGGTGGTTGTTGAAATTTTGTGAGGTTTAACCTGAGATTCTGGCATTTCGGGCAAAATAAATTAATATTAAAAAATCGATTCAGGATTTTAATGAATCGATATCACGTTATCCAAGCGAGAATCAATTTTAATCGATAAATCGATAATCAAAACCCACCCCTACTCAGAGCCCCATCCAAACTACCATCTTCACTACCCCAACAATCTAGACTCTCGGGGTCCTGTCCTAACTCCCATCATTTCTGTGCTCTCATTGGTTCACTGGAGTCTCATTGGTAAATAACTATTTAATCAAATTCTGTATCTCAATAAATAATATTCAGTTCTTCCAAATAATCTCTCCTCTTTCAATCACTAATAATAAATTACCACATATAGATTTATGATGTCCAGTATCCCACATTTTCAGTGAAGGTCAGCATGTCTTACAATATATGTTAGTAAACTTTAGTGAACATTTTATGAACATTTTTATTTTATGACCTTTAAGAAGATTATGAATGAGGCTTTATTGCCTGATCTTACCACTTCTCTGCTTTTGGCTCCTTGAATCAAAGACAGAATCCCATGAGCTCCAGACACATAGTTTGAGGTCTCTGAATGAGCGTCATTTAGATTTTTCAAAATTTCCTTGAGTTTCAGTATTTCTGTTAGAAATTGAAAAAGAAATATAAATCTGAGCAATACATTTTCTGTTACACAAAAACATACCATCACTGGTAGTGACTTCACCTACCATTGACATCTGGATTTACATTCTCCCCTTTGAGGAACTCTTTGGAGCTCACTGTGAAGACTTGGAAACTATCCTCACTGAAGTGATTCTGAGAACATTTTTGTTAGTCAGTTTTTATTTTTGGACCGTTTAAGAAGATAATTGTTTTAGATTTTGCTGTCAGATTATAAATTTACCGTAATCGTTTCCTGCTTTTTAAATTCCTTCATCACTGCTTTCTTGACTTTGTTTCTTTTAGAAAGGAAATAAAAATTGGATGTAAAAGTAATTTATTGTTAGTATTGTAATGGAAAATTTCAATTATTCTTATTTAAGGTTCAAGCATTTGTATGCATACTTAGTTGTGGCACCGTAATGAAAACTTCCACTGAGCAGTCTAAAACTAGATGAACTTATTTCAGCCTCAGTAGTTGAAAAAATAACTCCTTTTGCAGGTGGTGATAACGGCAAGAGCACGAAACAGGATACGCATTGTTCAGTTAGGTTTCAGAGCGAGCTGCGTCATGTGCTGTATGATCACTTTCGGACTTCCTCACTTTTTTGGGGAATAAATAAAGGTGAGAGCTGCACTTCTGTTTCAGAGACTGCATGATGGCGCCTGACTGTGTGTGCTCTCTCTCATGCGCATGATAATAACGAATGTTCATTACAGCCGAATGTGTCTGTGGACTTTGTTAATTAAATTTCTACAACAGCATTTATCTATTTAGAAACTTATTATTATGTATAACTTTTAATAATGACTTTTAAACAACAAAGCAACAAAAAAGTGAAGTGTATGGTCACCATGTGTATCTGTGCCAAACTTTCTTTGTAATTTGATTTTTTTGTATATTTGACTTACATATCATCTGGTTTTTCATGATCTGACTTGGTGCAGATAAAATGAATTTGCTGACACTCGCCACCATTTCCCAGCAGGCTGCTGGCACCTTCCAGGATGTCCCAGGCTTCGCTTTCTGATGCTGCTCGAGTCATTTCAGTCACAATCCAAACTGTAGAACAACTGGCAATAAACTGAAAAGGAAATGAATGCATGTAAATTATAAATAAATAATGCTTTGAAGAAAGATAACATGACTTCTGTGAATTACCTCTTTCCACATTTGATCTCTGCTTCTGTTAAAGTCACCGTTTCCAGGAAGGTCCACGAGTGTGACATGATCAAGAAAATCATTGTCTGGCACTTTGACAGTCACACACTTCACAAGTGGCCAGTACCACCTCTTTACTTCTTCTGTCTCATTTGACTCACTTCTTGTATATCTCACAAATTTTTCAGACAACCCTTCAGCCTGCAAAAACAAACAAACAAGATAAATATAAGCCAATTGAATGTATGTGCCCATAACAAAGGTTTTAATGATTGCATGAAAAAGAAGATGGGAAATTAAAATAAGACATCCTATCTCAAAAATCTGAAATGAAAACCAGGAAAATAAATCCAAAGTAATTAGATTTTTTTATTTAAAAAAGAAAGAAAGAAAGAAAGAAAGAAAGAAAGAAAGAAAGAAAGAAAGAAAGAAAGAAAGAAAGAAAGAAAGAAAAGAAACCTTTTTTATATTTTACTGTGGATCACAGTAAGTGGCCTGGTTCTTATATAGTGATTTCTTCTACTGCATGTAAACATTTGAAGCACTTTATAAAACTTGCCTCATTACCCCAAGCACTTTTTCTGGGTATGTTATTTCTAGCTAACATTTACACACATTCATTCTCTGATGGATGCATCGAAGATCAGCTTTACAAATGTGAAACTCTTCAACACCTCCACAAAGAAAACTGCAAGCTCCATGGTAACAGGATAATCAGACAGCAACAGGATAGTAAACCATAAAATTTTAACCACCACAATTTCACTTGTTTTTTGTTTCTTGTTTGATGGATGTCAAACATTTTGGAAATGAGGCACATCGACATATCGCCGACATATATCTGCTCAGCAATAAACTGCAGCAACATCTGCTTCACCAATGCTTTGTCTCTGTCTGCACTCTCCATTAGGGTGGCATTACATAGCGTGGACATCTTCCTGCTGCAAAGGTGCAGCATCAGGGTAGCTTAACGCTGCTTGGGTAACTATTGACTGCTCACTATGTGATCACTATGTGATGTTCATAAGCCACACACTGCTATGTATCTCACCCAAACTGTGGTCTAATACAGTGGTCCCCAACCCCCGGGCCTCGGACCGGTACCGGGCCGCGAGAGTTGAGGCTCAGGTGTGAAATGTATGGTTTTCAGGGTTTTATCGGTTTTCAGCGTTATTTTGTTATCGTTTTTATCGTTAACTCGGTTTTCCTGGGTCTTTTCACGTGTGTTATGAATAAATCTTCTTTTTTTCGGTACCGGTATTAGTTTTATTTTGTTGTATTTATCCACAACACCTTAAAGGCCGGTCCATGAAAATATTGTCGGGCATAAACCGGTCCGTGGCGCAAAAAAGGTTGGGGACCCCTGGTCTAATATATGCTTTAAACTGCAAGTATTCCTTTGTTCTAGAAGAAGAACCAGATTTTATTTTGGTCTGTATTACTGCACACTTACTGAGTCACTTTCCAAAGTTTTTATCTTGGGCTTCAGAAACTCTGGAATATCTCTGAAATATTTGTTGTCCATGAGGCTGCGAGTTGATTTTTCTTTCCACTCTTCTCCATACAGCGCTGATAACTTTCCATCAGGGTCAAGACAATCATCATTACCACCATCATCATCATCTTCTTCAAGAGCCAGTTTTAGGGACTTCACCTCATTTTCCCAATCCTAAAAAAGATTATATCTTAATTTTAGTAAAGCAGTTTTTGTATCTACATTGTAACACATTACTTCAAAAATCACCATATTCATATTTCATTCTACCTCTTTTGTAATGAACTCGATGTGTGCCTCATACTTTGATCCATTTGTAGCCTCCACCTTTATCATTACTGAGGTACATGCACTGACACTTCCAGAAGGCAACAGGCCCTCCTTATTTATGATGGCATTGATTAAAGAGCTCTTTCCAGCCCCGGTTCTACCAAAGACACCAACCAGGTGTCTCTTTTCTGTCTCCAAATCTTCAATTTTATCCCTGTTGAACGGGTTTAAATATGGATTAACTGACCCATTCTCAGAAATATCAAACTGAAAATGCAGTAAAATCAGAAAAAAATAGTTTTTTAAAATGTGTTGAAAAAATTCAACTTACTACTGGAACAAACTACACAGCTCCATGCTGAGCTCTGACCGAGTTTAAATCTTTAGTATGTTTATTATACCAAATACCAGCAAAATGTTACAGACTGTCCCAACTTCCTGGGAAATGGTTGGAAGAACATCCAACAAAAATAGAAAATCTTTATTACTCACTTTAGGAAAGCGCTGAGCTTGTCACGGCCATGTAGTCTTTCACTGACACGTCTCATTATGTCTTTGACATCAGACAGTATTTTTGTTTCTGTCAGAGAAACAGAAAAAAACCCTAATAAGTAGGAACCTGGAACCAGTGTAATGCAAATATGGTCCACTGATATGCAAATGTAACCCATGGTTATTTTATTGCCAATTGTATTCTATTTTTATTCTAATTTTAAGTGTTACTGTTTTGTTAAGTTTTCCCATTTTCCCATGAATGCACCATAGCGCTGTGCGTGGTGACTTTCTTTCCCTGCATCCGCCTGCATGGAGCTAGATGCGCAAAGCTGTGTGGAGATTCAGTCCTGCAACGTGTTGCGCTACAGAATTAATGTTTTCTTTGAAGAATATCCTGGCTGTTTTTTTTAAGTAGTAGAAATCTGCTGCAAGGACCGAGCGGTGCCATCTAAGGACTGGATGCCACTAGAGGTGCCTAGAAAGGACGTTCTTAATCTGAAGGCCACCTGTTTCCTTGGAGAGTGGTAGGATACAACGATTTGTAATTTTTTTTTAAGGATTAACGTTTTTTAATGAGCTACTTTTTTCCTTTTTGGGTCAGATCTGATTCCACTTAACACAAAACCTGATGCACCAAAAAGCAAAACAGTGACTAAAGACAATTCAAATAACTTGAACACTTACCACATACTGAACACAAAGTGCACTGAACTGAAATGGACAGCATGCCTGACACATTTATGGACACTTGAAGTGATATGTTGTACATTGTTGAAGATAAAGGTTTGTTCATGTCTATGTTTTGGACCATTTAAATGTTGAATACACTCAAATCACTTTTTTCCTTAAGTTGTTGTCAGTGTCTCATTCTGAGTGGAAGGTTTTTCCCTCTTTAAGTTGAGTTACCACTGCCAGTCTCCTTACGATCCTAACTGAACCCAACAAGAGGAGATTCTGAAATATTGTTTTTTCCTTGACCTTGGATGACAGATTACTGTGGATTTGACTGATTTTGACTACTCAGTTAAAAATGGTGACACAAAGCAGGAATAAGTGTGAGGATTTCATATATGTGTGTACCTGACTGTGATCCTGCTGCACAGTTGTCTTGTCGTTTAGGAGATGGTTGCCATTCACCGAACTCAAGTTCTGACTTTCTTTTTCCTTTTTGGATTTAAACAAAATAATACAATTTAAAAAGAAAATCTGAATATTGAAACTTCTGATTATGGTGTATTTTAGATGTTGCAAAAATAATACTGTGAAAATAAATAAATAAATTAGATGTATTAAAATGAGAGTGAGATACATTTTTCTCACCTTTTTCACTTATGGATGGCAAATCCTGTGGAAGCATATAAATATTCAACTTTCACATTTGAAATTAAATTATTATAAATTGTACATGTATGCATAATTGAATTTATAGAAGAAATCATTGCTCCTGTACAGAAACAATGTGTTCTTTAACAAACTGTCAAAAACATTCACATGCACTTTTTAAAATGTACACACTTATATGTACATATATTCTCAACTAGCACAGTGATTAAAAAAAAAAGGAAAACTTTTGCATTCTTGCCTCTCAGTAAACATGATCCCATGAGTCAATGTTTCTGCCTAATTCAGCACCAGTGACACAGACCTAGAGACCAGTTGGTGACCACCCCATCCCTGGCAACCACCAGCTGTTAGGGTAAAATGTGTATTCCAACATCAGGCAACTACATCAATTGTTTAGTGGTTGGTGGAGGTTGTAAGAACTTTAAGTCGCAGGGTGGTCAGGCTTGTGTGACTGGGGCTTTGCTTTGACTCAGGTCACCTTAGTGTATATTTATGAAGAATGAAGGCATGCTGCTTCATTATCTGATTTCCAATAACCCTTACGTGATCCAAATCAGCTGTTGCTATCACTATGTAGCAGGGTGTGGTTTTTGCAGGGTGACACAATAGGACTTTCATGAATTTCCCCCATGCACATTAGTGGTGTGAGATACTGCTGGATTTGGTATTCCTTTTATACTAAGTAAATAAAGGCCCAGTATCAACGATTCTGATACAGATACTGATGCTTTTTAATAATTATGGTGGATGGTGGATCAAACTGCTAAATCAGAATGAATTTTCATGACCTGTAAGTGTTTGGGGGATTTTCTTTTCTTTGGATTATTAATTAAACCCAAGGACAGAAAACATATAATGAGAAGTCTGTATCACATCTACTTGTAGTTTAAATATAGTAACTGCACAGTATCCCTTTTACAGTTAACACAAAGGGGTTATGATATATTCGGGATATTTGTTTCAATCACAATAAATGTTATTGTGACACTTGAAAGCAGCAGCACTTAGATAGACGGCCAGGTTGCCTCTTTGATGATTCTAGGAGTAACAAAGAAACAGAAACCAGTATCCCAAAAAGTTAATTCTGTTCATCTGGACTGTTTTCAGTGGGAGAAACGTTTCATCGCTCATCCAAGTGACTTCTTCAGTCTCAGCTAACTGCAGGTTTCCCCAACCTTATAAACATTTGCACTTTATATAGTTGGGAAAATTTGGGATTTACTTACCTGGATGATTGAGTATGTATCAAGACAGAAACTAATATCAGTCTCATTATGCTCCTATTTATCAATATCAAAACAAACTTTGGCATCTATGTTTTGGTTTGATCTGCCCACCACCAGGGCCATGCAGAGATGTTTAAAGGGGCGGGTGCTCAAAGTTAAAAACAGGCACATAGAGCCAGGCTGAACAACAACACACATTCTTTAAGAATCTAATACGGAATCGCATCATACTATATCACTGTTTTACCTGATGGGGTACAATGTTGCTGTTGAGGAGTTTCTGCTGATCCTGCTCCTGATAGTGCAGGAGGAACGGGCTGTGTTGACTAAAGAATACGCTGTACACCTACTTACTGGCTTTTGTTGCATCAGTCTCCTACAGCTCTGCACCGCTCAGACGGCAAAAAATGCGCGTGCTCTTTGCGAGTTCGTTCCTGGTTCGTAACCAGCGCGCTCTGCCATCAAGGGCAATCATTGGTTAATGGTAGTCATGTGACTGATGGAAACCACATCCTTTTACTTAGCAAAACTATGATTAATAGTTAAATATTATTGTTGAGGGGAACAGACAGGACTCCACACGCACACAAAAATAAACAAAAAATAGTAATAAAAATAAAAAATAAATAAAAATTATACTCAAGAAAAGGGCACTTGGGGCACCCATCAGGAAAGGGGCAGGTGCTCAAGCCCCCCCCCTCGCACGTGCCTGCCCACCACTAATACACACATCTAACCTTCACCAACTCCTCCAACAATGAGTAGTCTGCGTGCAACCCCAATTCCCTGTCGTACAATCCCTTGGCACCTTACCAGAACGCTGTACATCCCTCCTCGACCAAAGTTGGGTGTAGACATCCCGGTAACACTGTACACCTGCTGCACCTCCATGGCGTCCTCCTGGCATTCCTGTTGAAAATGTCCCAGGTCCCCACACTGCTCACGCACCTGTCCCTGTGTCTGTGCAGCCACCAATGAGCCAGGTACAGCGCCTGTCGCTGCCAGGACCTGGGGATAGAAAGCAAAGAGGAAATGGTTGTTGGAGCGTAGCCAGTGGTCCTCGATGGTCAGTGTCGCTGGCACAGGCACGGAAAGTTTGCTCCTTGGGGCCAGTAGGGTACCAAAAAGTGATCATCTGCCAAAAAGGGGTTTCCAGCATTTGTCAAAAAGTTTACTGCAGGAATTTAAGCTGTTATAAATTACTTGTTGACTTAAAATCTGTCAAAAATATTGCTCATGATGAATATCAAGTAACTTCAAATCAGGGTAAAACGTAATTGACAATAACAATGTTTTTTTCAAGAGAGAGCTAGCCAAGAGGGCATCAGAAATAACAAATATAACATCACAGTTCTATAATCAAAAAGAACTGGATTGATGACAATATGGGTACAAATACGCATAAAGTCATAAAGATACTTGGAAGACAGATCATTTCTTTATTTTATATACAACCCCTTCATAAACCCTGTTGACTAAAGTGTATTTACTAACATAAGTAAAGATATTAGACTTAAAAAACCAAAACATCAAAAATCACTCTTTTGCAGATGCTCACCTCCCCTGGCTGCGATCTTCTGGGGTTTTCCGTCCGCGCCGCCAGGTGTTCTTCAGCCAGCCTCACTGCCGCCTGCAGATTGGGTGGCTTGCCACACTTGACCCAGTCCGCCATTTCCCTTGGGAGCCCCTCCACAAACTGCTCCAGAACGACAGCCTCCAGCAGCTGCGCCTCCCCACTGCCAGGATGCAGCCACCTCCCCGCGTCATACCGCAGCTGCTGGGCAAAAGCCGAAGGCCCTTCTTGTGGTCCCATGCGGCAACCACGGAAGCGGCGACGATGGACTTCTGGAGAGAGTTCCAGGTGGAGCGGATTCGCAGCGGCCCCAGACTGAGCCAAAAAGTTTTGTAGCACCTGCGTCTGCCGCTGGTGCAGTACTGCCTGCTGCTGCTGCAGTACTGCCTGCTGCTGCTGTAGTACTGCCTGCTGCTGCTGCAAGTCCGCCATGTCGGCCAACATTTGAGCCAGTGCGCGAACTTGCTGTAGATTCTGTGGGTTTGACATGTCGTAGCGGCAAGCTGGGCACCACTGTATCACTCTGTTACTGATCTCTGTTATGACACACACAAGGAGACAGTTCTGCGTCACGTTTCACTAATAGTTTTTATTTAGTTCACAACTCGAAGCCACTCGTTTCACACCGTGGCAGGCATCAGCTCTTTCTCTCAGCCTCCCCTGCCGCTGTCACCTGAACTCGCTCTACCCCTCACCTGATGCTAAACCACAACCTGCCACAAAATGATATGTTGAAATTTAATGTAATTAAACTTCCTGACGGACAGGAAGCAGCATGTGAGGCTGGGAAAGAATGTCTCGGACTCCCGGACCATCAGCACCGGCTCCCCTCAGGGCTGTGTTCTTTCTCCTCTGCTCTTCTCCCTGTACACCAACTGCTGCACCTCCACCCACCAGTCTGTCAAGCTAATCAAGTTCGCAGATGACACCACCGTTATTGGACTCATCTCGGACGGGGATGAGTCTGCCTACAGGAGGGAGGTTGAACGTCTGGTGTCCTGGTGCAGCCACAACAACCTGGTGCTGAATGCCCAGAAGACAGTGGAGATTATTGTGGACTTCAGGAGGCACACAGCTCCACTCCCCCCCATCATCCTGTCTGACACCCCCATCACCTCTGTGGACTCATTCCGCTTCCTGGGTACCACCATCACCCAGGACCTGAAGTGGGAGCCCACCATCACTTCCGTCATCAAGAAAGCCCAGCAGAGGATGTACTTCCTGAGGCAGCTGAAGAAATTCAACCTGCCAACACGGACGATGATGCAATTCTACACTGCAATCATCGAGTCCATCCTCACCTCCTCCATCACCGTGTGGTACGCTGGAGCCACTATCAGGGACAAACAGAGACTGCAGCGTGTTGTGCGCTCTGCTGAGAAGGTGATTGGCTGCAGACTCCCATCTCTGCAGGACCTGTACACCTCCAGGACACTGGGGCGTGCAGCTCGGATCTCAGCTGACCCTTCTCACCCTGGACACAGTCTGTTTGACCTGCTCCCCTCAGGCAGGAGGCTCCGGTCCATTCGCACCAGAACCTCTCGCCATAAGAACAGTTTCTTCCCCTCTGCTGTCGGACACATGAACAATAACCGTATGACTGTTCCCACCACTAACACACGACCCTACGCTGTGTTCACTGCATCATTCCATGTTTAGCACTGATCACCACCTGCAGTCATGTATATATCATGTATATATCTATCTATTTAGCATTTTTAATTCTTATTCTTATTTTATATTTTTATGACAGTATGTTTGCACTGAAGCACCGCAGCAATTTCCTTATGTTGTAAACCTGCTCAACATTTGGCAATAAACCCTTTCTGATTCTGATTCTGATTCTGAATTAGCGCACCATAAAAGTTCTAAAACAAACTCACCTGTATGTATTAACGTAAGTGACACTTTTCAGATGAAAGATAAGAAATAACAAATTAATTTCACTCTGGGTCCAGCCAGGCATGGACTGGGACAAAAAATCAGCCCGGGCATTTTGACTAGAGACCGGCCCACCAGGTTATATAGGAAAAACCATAAAGCCTTTGAATGAAATTATTCAGATAATTATTTATTAAAAACCAGACATTTTAAATGAGAATTTCCCGGTTAATGCCCTACCTGGCCCCCCGGCAAAACTTAGCTAGATCCGCCCCTGCACAGTTACTAGCTGTCAACTACAAAGCATCCTGGTGTTATTTGTCTCTCAGAAACAGTTCATAACTTCCCTTCAACTCATTCATGTCACCTAAAAGGTAAACCTGTTTCTCCATCACCTGTTCAGCTCTGATGATTCAGTAAAGACATTTCCTGGTTTCATCTTCATGTTTCCCTCTCACCACATATCCAAACTGATATCATGACCAGCAGCTTTTACAGCTGTGTTTGCAGCAAACATCAGCTGATACTAGAAAGTAATATTGAATCAATTCTAACAACAGCTGACCAAGCTTAAACGTGCTGCTATTGTTTAGCTCGACATCCGCTGGTTTCCTCTTTCTGGCGCAAAGTGGGTGTCAGGCGTTGTGAGGCGAGGAAGAAGGAACCCAAGCGCAGGACTCGCAGGTAGGTGCAGATTTATTATGAGGAGTGGATGAACAGAACAAAGGGAGAAAATGGCTGGCTGGCTGGACAACTGACTGGACAACTGACTGGAAGGGTGAATGGCTGGCTGGCTGGCTGGCTGGCTGGCTGGCTGAACGCAGGCGGAAACGACAACAGAACATCACATGAACATCATCAATGACCCGACACTGAATGGGTAGAACAGAGGGCTTAAATACACAGACTGGTGATAATGATGATAATGAGAGACCGGTGAGTACACAGCTGAACATAATGAACTAATGATAATGGGAAGAGGACCGAACATAATACACACAGACCAAGGCTAACACAATAAAACAGGAAGTGGAACAGGCAGTAGATAAACAGTGAACGTGAACTGAAAATACTGGGTCACCGACCCAGGAACCCTGACAGTGGGCAAGCGAGAGAGACGGGACAGAAAAGACGATCAGCTGATCATTGATCAGTTTCATGACTGAAGTGCCAAACAGGAGAGGGAGAGAGAGAAGGAGAGAAGAAGAGGCAGCTGTGCAGCATAAAGACGCAGAATAACTCCAGCTTTCTGTCTTTTTTTTATTCTAGCTGAAGTACGGGACAAATCGTGTTCCTTTTCACCTCAGTACCATTTTCTTATATTTGTCTGCAATAAGACTGCTTTCGGAGCCATTGCCCAAGCAAGGGGGAGGGTGCATCCAACCTCCTCGGCTGTAATTGGTCCAGCCCAGAGTTTATCATGACACTTTGGCCAATCCATGAACTTTCATTGTTTATACCGTTACAGAACAAAACAAAACAAACAAACAAAAAAACATCTGCCCATCAAAAAACGAAAAATCACCGCCTACTGGGCAAATGCCCGGTATGCCCAATGGCCAGTCCAGCTATGGTCAGAAACAAAGTAAAACCTGGTCTGCCGATCAGGGAATGAGAAAAGCAGGAAGGGCTGACGAGAGTGGCTGGATGTTTGTCAAATGTAGAAACTGTCTTGGTTCATTGTTGTCTGTATGTCAAAGTTCAAATGAGTTAAAGGGGTCAAGTAGAAAAAGAAAGAAAAACAAAAAAACTTTGCAAAAATGAATAATAATAAATTAAATAAAAATAACAAAGAAGAAAAAGTTACATCACTTACAACAGCAACAATGAGTTTGAGGTGCTGTTTCAACTTATTCAGATTATTCTCATGTACTATTTCATCAGAAACACACATTGTTGACAAAGCAGAACAAGAGGATCTGACTATCCTTCTTCTGACAATAAGAGAAGTAAATTAAAAAAAAATGCAGGGAGGCACACACTGGAACAGGGTGAAAAGAAAAATCTAGCTAAAAGCAAAAGACCAAAAACAAAACTGAGACTCGGTTTTGCAAAAAGGTGTAGTTGACTGTTTGGCAAAAGGCAAGTGAAAGTGGATCTCTGCATATAACACAACGCTAAACCTAGACAGAGTAAAGTGGGTGTGCAGGGAAAAGCAGAACTCAGAAAACAAAAAAGGGGGTGGGGGAGATGAAGAAGTGGTGTTGATGCATGACTATCCTTCTTCCAGAGCTGTTTAGATAGATAGGCATAGTCAAAAGATGCTTATATTTAATTCTGTGACGATTAAACACATAAAATATGTAATAAAATAGCCTTGTCCAGATAACAGAAAAATAACTGCTATGGAAAGTCACACGTAAAGCAAGGTCAGGAAGCCTGCTGGAGGCAAAAAGTGTCAAGTTCTTAATGAAAGAGTACGACAATAAGACTCACTTTCAGTTTCTGATAAAAAGGAAATGAAACTGAACTAAAGATTAAATCCTGCCATCTTTCCATTTACAGGTTTTCATACACAAATCTCTCTAATGCAAAACTTCCCAAAACCTAAATGCATTCACCAAATTATTTCTGGTTTTCTTTATTACCAGTGTTGGGGAGTAACGGAATACATGTACCGGCGTTACGTCTTTTAAATGTTATACCTCTGAAAACAGTCGTTTATTGCAATGAAAGTCAACATAAATATTTCACATTCTGTACTTCTCAATGTCACAGAGTGGAAGGAAAAGATAAATAATAAACCAAAATAATAAAGCGCTAACTATATATATATATATATATATATATATATATATATATATACATATATATATATATATATATATGTATATATATATATATATATATATATCTGAGCACGTTCCCTCACAAAATGGCAGCAACACCTCAACTGAACATAATGTCACTGGAAACAGAATGAAAAAAATTTCTGACAAAATACTTAAAGACTTTTGCACTTTAAGGGAAGGAGAGGAGAGTACTTTTTCTCAGGCTTAAGCTGAGTTTGATAGAAAAGTTCTAACGGTCTTAAGTTCTCCGTTCTAAGACCTCCACCCATTTTGTGGATGAAAAAGTTATTTTAGCCACAGAACATCTGATATGATTTTCTTGGCTGTGCAGACCAATCAGTTTCAGTTTATACTGTTTATTCTTGTGCTCTGTGTGCAGCTGGGTTTGCTAGTTCACAGACTTTATAGAGCGCATTAGATCATGACAAGAGGAATGCAATGTACATTTTATCTCTTACACCCTAAACCTCCCCACCCCCAACTTCCTGGCGCATCCCACAGCTCTGGAGAATGTACAAAATGTTTACATTGGACTGCAGAACAATGTTGCAGCACTTTTAGTAAAAGATTTTATGTTTCACAGTTAACATATCACATCAGTATCAATATCTGTACCCATCAGGGACACATTTCAATACTTCACCTTCAGATCTCTCCAGCCACTTACTTAGGCCCAATTTTTTCACACAAAATTATCCATATGCAAGAAACTAAAACTAAAAGATAAACTGTAATATTTAATTTTAAAAGTACTGCTTGAAAATGAGGCCTTTGTAATCAACTGCTCCTTAAATGCAGTGACTCTGATTCTATATTCAGATAAACTTTTATTCAATTCAGATTAAAAGTTTAAACTACTTACCTTTGGTTTAAAGCAGTGCAGAAAAAGACAGTTGACAATAAGAGAAGTAAATAAAAAAATTCAGGGAGGCACACACTGGAACAGGGTGAAAAGAAAAATCTAGCAAAAAGTAAAAGTCCAAAAACAAAACTGAGACTCGGTTTTGCAAAAGGTGTAGTTGACTGTTTGGCAAAAGGCAAGTGAAAGCGGATCTCTACATATAACACAACGCTAAACCTAGACAGAGTAAAGTGGGTGTGCAGGGAAAAGCAGAGCTGAGAAAACAAAAAAGGGGGTGGGGGAGATGAAGAAGTGGTGTTGATGCATGTAGAAAGCGGTTTTGTTTGGTGACAAACAAATCGAATGGATTCAAGTTTACAGATTATTACAGATTAAAAACAAAAGACAAGAAATAAGAACACTGTCTTATATACGTATATAGCAAAAATAGTGATAAAATCGCACAATTATGTCCCGTTTTCTAAGCTTCATTCCGTACTAACAAACAGAGGCGTCATAAGGATGAGAAAAGTGATAACATGAGCGCTAGAAAAATAGTAAACCGTCAATTACTTTTAGTTTTAAAAAATATTATTAACCTATTAGAATAAAGGCATGTTTGTTTCATAAGGTACGTGTTGGGGGCGTTACAGGAGTCAATTTCGTTTTGTTCTGGCAGCAAATAATGAAATCGAGTCAGCGTCTAACACTGCCCCCCCTCCTTATTTCATGATTTGGTTCGGTCCAGTGCGCCAGGCTGAGCGCCAGAGCACTAACGGATCCGGTGTTTCATAAGAGTGAGAGAGACAGATGGAAATAATAAGAAGATAACGAAGTCCATATGAATGAAACTGCTCGACATTCCTGGTATTTGTAATGTGTTGTATTGTCGGTTTATTTTAGTTTTCCAAAACAAAAGGAAAACCAAACAATAATGATTATTAAAAAAAAAGAAAAAAAAGTATAGCATAAGCATAAGCTTTTTTAATCCCACCCTCTTTCCACTAGTTGGTGTCGTGCAAAATTTAACAATAACCTGCATCACACCCAGTGAGCTTGATTTGAAGTGGGTTTAATAAACACATTGCAATGTGGAGAGAGCATCCCAGTGAAACACCAGGACCATCTCTGAATTGTGGCCACCACCCTTACATCTTATATACAGACACACAGACAAAGAACATTCCACAAACTCGTACACGTTGGTATAGCCCCCCCTCTCACGGGGGGCTATACCTTCTCCCTCACAGAGAGAATTATGACCTTGTTTTCTGCTTGCCCATCACCTAAAGATTTACATCCCTGATAAGCAGAAGGAGTCTCACTATCTGTTTAACGTCTCCCATTACAACGGCCTCACTGTGTTAACTTTCCACATGCATGTAAACTAGTGACAGGAGTGCTCTTACTATAGTAAAGTGAGAAAGTGATATTACTATAACTGATGTACTATGATTAAATATGTGATTAATATATGAGAAAAGAAATCTGCCACCACATTGGTTACTAGCAGTCAGCACTTTTTCTTCCTGTTTATCGATCATAAATTCTTCCTTACAATTTGTTACATGTCTTTGCTTTTATAACCCCAGTAACGCATGTAAAATCTAAAAAATACAAAGCAATGATAGGAACAAAGCATGATGATAACAACAACAACAAACTTTATTTATAGAGCACATTTAAAAACCAGCGGTATACCAAAGGGCTTAACATAAGAGACAGAGAAGTAACACGAGTATTATAAGGCTTTAGCAAAGTATCAAATATACTCACAGGTCAATGCCACTAATACACAGGGGTAATATAAAATGCATATCAAAATAAAAACATAATAAAAGCACAAGCCATAAAAAAATATGTATAAGAAAAAATAGAGTAAGTCTAAAAGTCAGGTGCGAGCATTAACAAGCAGGAAAGGCGAGATTAAACAAATAGGTTTTTAACCGTGATTTAAAAGATTGGATGGAATCAGACGCCCGGATCACAATCGGAAGGTTATTCCACAACTCTGGTGCAGCCAGGGCAAACGCCCGGTCACCTCTAGACTTCAGCCGAGATCTAGGCTGCACCAAGAGTAACTGAGTAGATGATCTTAATGCTCTGGCAGGAACATACGATTTAAGGAGTTCTAAAGAGAAAGAGAAAAGTAAGGAAGCATAATTAAACAACTGGAACTACTGTAATCACAGGAAACTATTCTGTTTACCTGGGAGTAAGCACTCCTCAGCCTTGAATGTTCAGTGGATTCCATCATGGTTTTCTCCGGCGACTTCAGGATGTGTACCTAATTTAAAACTGTAATCATTTATCATAGATCAAAATATTGCTTTTGAGTCAAACATGACTTCTTCAGATGTGTATTTAGAAGCTTCTCATACTGAATACTGAAATATTAATAGTAACGTACAGTTTCGTATAGACATATTCCACTAACACAGAGTAAAATGAGTTTAAGTGAAATTGTGGCTAAAAAGAACATGTGTAACAAAATAATGATAATATTTCTTTATAAAACATGACAAACCATCAAATCAGGCAACTCTGCCAACATGGTGTTTTTTTGCCTCTTCAAACATGTCCTTCTTTTAGTGCACATGGAATTCAGTAGTCTCCCTCATGTTGTCCAGCACGCCTTATCCACTAAATACAGCAACATCTACAATAACACATAAAGCTCCAATCAGATTTCTCTTGGTGAATAAGGATAAATATGGCACACCCAAAATACATGGCCAGTTTTGTGTTAATCATTTAATGTAATTTATTTAATTTGTTTATTTGTGATTTTCTGTGACTATGAATATTCACAATGACTTTGGAAACATGACCAATTTATGCAGTATATTATTTTGTCACATGGACTGTACAGAAGGACAGAAAAATGGAGCAACACCTCAGGTGGAACTATTATGTCAAGGCAGGTGCACCCCAGTTGCTTTAGGGGGATGGACGTCCACCCACTATTCACAAATCAGTCCAAATGTGTGGTAGTGGGCACATCTGCTATATTGAGATAATCCATCCCACCTCACAGGTGTGCCACATCAGGATGCTGATCTGACATCATGAGTAGTGCACAGGTGTACCTCAGACTGCCCACAACAAAAGGCCACCCTGGAATGTGCAGTTTTGTCTCACAGCAAAATGCCACAGATGCCACAAGCAATGAGGGAGCGTGCAATTGGCATGCTGACAGCAGGAATGTCAACCAGATCTGTCGCCCGTGCATTGAATGTTCATTTCTCAACCATAAGCCGTCTCCACAGGCGTTTCAGAGAATATGGCAGCACATCCAACCGGCCTCACAACCGCAGACCTCGTGTAACCACACCAGCCCAGGACCTCCACATCCAGCAGGTTCACCTCCAAGATCGTCTGAGACCAGCCACCCAGACAGCTGCTGGAACAATTGGTTTGCACAACCAAACAATTTCTGCACAAACTGTCAGAAACCGTCTCAGGGACGCTCAACTGCATGCCCGTCGTCCTCATTGGGGTCTTGACCTGACTCCAGCTCGTCGCCGTAACAGACTTGTGTGGGCAAATGCTCACATTCGATGGCGTCTGGCACGTTGGAGAGGTGTGCGCTTCACGGATGAATCATGGTTCACATTGTTCAGGGCAGATGGCAGCTGAGAATGTCCCAGTTCTTGCATGGCCAGCATACTCACCGGACATGTCACCCATTGAGCATGTTCGGGATGTGCTTGACCGGCGTATACGACAGCGTGTACCAGTTCCCACGAATATCCAACAACCTCGCACAGCCATTGAAGTGGAGTGGACCAACATTCCACAGGCCACAATTGACAATCTGATAGACTCCATGCGACGATGTGTTGCACTGCATGAGGCAAATGGTGGTCACACCAGATACTGACCGGTTCTGGGTCCCCAGACCCCCAATAGCGCAAAAAACTGCACATTCCAGGGTGGCCTTTTGTTGTGGGCAGTCTGAGGTACACCTGTGCACTACTCATGATGTCAGATCAGCATCCTGATGTGGCACACCTGTGAGGTGGGATGGATTATCTCAATATGGCAGATGTGCCCACTACCACACATTTGGACTGATTTGTGACCACTGTTTGGGAGGGATGGTTATATTGTGTATCTGGAATGAATTTTAGGTCTCTACGTCCATCCCATGGGGAATGGGAGCAGTAACAAAGGTGTTGCGTTTATATTTTTGTTGAGTGTATATATATATGTGTGTGTGTGTGTGTGTGTACGTATGTATACATCTCACTTACACCCTGAGCTGTCTCCTGTTGTTTTCGTTATAAGGCCCATGATCATGAGTTTCACATCCTGAGCACATCCTGTACCAAATTTACCATATGCTGTTACAAGCAGAAAACTTCTTTTAATACCCTATAATTTGCACATTTATTAACTTCTGGATTACTATGTATGTATTATATTACTCAATGAAATTTTTTTCCATTATCACAAACATTCTTGATTTGTATCTTTTTTGTTAAATATCAATTACAATCTTAAGGATGGTACCTCATTATTCTGTTGGTGGGTTATTGCCATTTAGACAAGTATGTATGTATACATCTCACTTACACCCTGAGCTGTGTTATGATATTTTGATACCACGGTAAGCATTTACAGGATATTGTTTTATTGTGATATTATACAGAAAAGGACTCAATAAGGCCCATCTACTAGTTGTTTTTCTCTTTCTCTGTGACCCAAGAATTAAGGTATAAGACTCACAAGCTGGTCCCCCAAGGTCGAAAACACCACAGAGATGAGACCACTTCCTTACTCCCATCCTCCCTTTTTCTTTATCTCCTGGAAAAGGCTCGTTAAAGGCTAGGTGGTTTGTTTCAGAATTCACTAATGAAAGAACTCTGTATTTTATGTCTAGGAGTGTATTTTGCTGGGATGATCATAAATTATAGCTGAACTGATAAACTACACAAGGGATACTTTGCTCAGAAGGCAGGAAGACGTTTCCTTATTTAGTCTGTACCGGTTTGAACTGGGAAAGCTGACACACGAACCTTTTTTTCCTCTATATAAACTGCTGTGTATCAAATAAACCTTTGAGTTGATTTGGGAAGGCAACCTGAAGCAGTCTGTGTTTCCTTGTTCTCCCAAGCTGCTCCCGGCGCTGTAACTAACCCAGCTGAACGGCATACCTGAGTGTTACTTTAAATAATTAGGAATCTTAGAAGGAAAGGACAAAACTCTGCTTATCGCTCACGCCACGGAGGAAACCCGGGACGGCAATTTCCTTCAAGCTGTTTCCTGTTGTTCCCGCTATAAGGCCCATGATCATGAGTTTCACATCCTGAGCACATCCTGTACCAAATTTACCATATGCTGTTACAAGCAAAAAACGTATTTTAATACCCTATGATTTGCACATTTATTAACTTCTGGATTACTATGACACTTACTGAAATACTGCTACATTCTATCTATCTATCTATCTATCTATCTATCTATCTATCTATCTATCTATCTATCTATCTATCTATCTGTAATGCCATTTAGGAAAATATTATATATATATTGCAATCAAATTCTGAATATATAGAATGATCTTCTGAATGTATGGAATGAAACTTGATGTCAAGGAGGCGCTTGCGCCATCTAGTGTTTTCCTTGTTTGTACCTGTGAGGAATGGCACTATGAGCCAGTCCGCACGGAATCTTGTGGCTCAAATTCTAAGTAATGAGGAGCTAATTACCAACCTGGCAAATGCATGTTCTGGACAACCTAATATTTGTACTAGTATGCCGCACCGTACTACTTATGAAGAAATTTATTCACTTTTTCATCGTGGAAGACGAAATGCAGTGAACCTCTCCGGTCAACTGGAAATTAAGTTGGTTTAGTGTCTGTTACTTACTCATCTTAGGCATTGTGTCTTTGGTTAAGTGTCAAGTCTTTGTGAAAATCATATTTAAATTTAGTTAAATATTTTGAGCAGAACGAAATGTACCCCTAAATACATGAAAAGTAAAAGCTGTGATCTTAAGGATGGTACCTCATTATTCTGTTGGTGGGTTAGACAAGTATATTTCTTTACCGATTGTGTAGGTGTGTGTGTGTGTGTGTGTGTGTGTGTGTGTGTGTTTTAATCAGGTCAGTTGTCTCAGTGTTTGAGTTCTCTTGTATAGAGATTAAATTCTGATTGCCTTGTGTTATGTTCCCCATGCCACATCCTTGCGGTGAACAATGCTGCATCATACTTTACCTCCCCATATCAGATTACTTTGCTGAAATTTCACTCTTTTTCTCATGCTTCTCAAATAGCAGTTTATCTGTACTGCCGCACGTGGGATATATTCAGTCGAAATTGAAGTTTCGTATCATGTGTGATGTCACCCTTCATTTTCAAAAACATTGTAAGGAAGGAGCAAACACATCAGGAGTCTGAAAGTGTGATTGAGCCCTCACATGGTCATAGATCCACTTTTTGGGGTTCTTTTTTAGATTTCCTGTGAAAGTCTGAAATGGTTCATATTTCCATTCCATTCCATTCCCTCCCCCCCACCCCCACCCTCTCTCTCTCTGTTTCATTCCCTGAATCTTTCTTTGTGTGTCAGTCTGTGTGCAGGCAGCAGCAGGACAGCTTCAGTGCAGACAGACGTTCCACGCTCCCTGCAGAATCATAGCCCATCAATCATGTTAACATGTTAACTAGTGGGATTTATTTTATTCAGAAAAAAACTGTGCCTAAGTATTTTTGTGTTTGTGCATGTGACCGAGCTTTTTGTATCTCCGTGGGTGATATAAGTTTAGGGCTGTTTGATTGTTTCACCACCTGTGCCCGACATGTCTGCAGATTGGTACCTCCCACCCTGACACTCAAATCAAACACGGCTCAAGTTTCCTGAGCTGTCTTTTGTGTGGAGCGTGTTAAGCGATTTTTAAAGTGGCCCTTTCTGGTTTCTCCTCCAGGGCTGAGGGGGCACACTCCCTCTGGCTTGCTCTATCTCTAACTTTCTCTCAGTTTTGTTTTCCCTTTGTCAATTGCAGCTTCTCTCAATGTATCTACCCATCTTTTCTGTGTGTGTGAGGAATGAACACAGTGAAGAGAAAAAGAAGAATTTATTTTAGAAAGTTTTCTAATAAAAAAAAAGTTTCCTTGAATCTTCAGTGGCTACAATAAGATGCATTTGGATTTTAGCAGTTAGTTCTCTGCATTCCACAGATGGTTCAAATGCTCATATCTCACTTCTCATTAAGTATTTAGCTGGCATCCTATTTGCATAGCTGAGAACAGAGGGGAGAAACGTGTAGATGTGTACGAGGTGGCTAACGAAGTGGCCTGGAGATTGCATGGATGGATTCTTGCCAAGCAACGCCCCACCTGCTTGCACCCGCCACTTACTCCCAGTCGTGACTGCCCCCAACCCCCTAGCTCATTGAGTGTGCCCACTCTAAAAGCTCACAAATTCTGCTCCCTTTGACAATGGTTAGGTCAGCCTAGATAAAGCACGTCCATTAGAGGCAATCGAGCCGGCAGGACAGAGTGACAGAGACACACAGGAGGGCAAAACAGGAGGGGAAGGAGTAGGAAGGCTTTGACAAATACCAAAGGTGGCCATAACTCTGCTTGTCTTCCTGGGAAATTTTTGCATGCTTTTTTTTCCTTAGAGCTTGATAAGTGTCTCTGAATTAAATGGGTTTTAATTAGCAGTCATTAAGAAGTTCATTAGCAAATTGCCTGGCTGTTTGGCTGTTTCGATGGGGATGATGGCGCTGCTCTCCGGGGCTCGCTCTGTCTTTTTACCGTGGCAGTAGTGCGTTTGGGTTTAAAGGAGAGGAAGCAGACATTTAAAGAGAGAGTGTGGATTTAAAAAGGAGAGGAAACACAAGAGAGGGAAAAATCTGATCTGGACACTTTGCACTTGTTTCTAATTTTTTCTGACCTTTCTTACCTCCTCTCATTCTGCACCTTTTTCTCTCTCACTTCTGCATCCTCCCCATTTTGCCCACATCTCTCTCTCACTGTCAGTGGTTACTTTGTGGTTATGTGGTGATGGAAGCTGATAGCTGGCAGTTGAAGGCTGTTCTGTAGGGCTTAAGAAGAATCCATCTGTGACTGCGCGGTTGCAGTTTAGTCAGATGGTGCAGACTGGCCTGCTGAGGTGGCGTTACAGAACGATACTCGAGATGAAAGCACAGGACATGGACAACAAAAGCCATGATAGTAGCACAGTTATAGAAGCAGATAGTATTTGGTGGCTAGGCTGTTTTTCTTACACTGCTTGAGAAATTGTGTGGAAATGTAGCATGGTTAAGCAAGACAAGTGACTGTGTGTGTGTGTGTGTGTGTGTGTGTGTGTGTGTGTGTGTGAGTGTGTGTGTGTGTGTGAGGGTGTTTTATGGAGAGGCACATGGAGACAAAAAAAGCTTCATATTTGTTTATTTACTTTATGGTTGTGGTTCACTCATGTCATAACTGCTGCTATGTTTCTTTAATTCATTACTGTAAAATTGTATACAAAAGTACACACAATATTTAGTCTTACTTACTTATTATTAGTCCTATTTTTAGAGTTTTTTCAGTTTAAAATAATGATATAAAGAATATATAAATAAATACACCAATTGTGCTCACCTTGATAAAAGCTTTGGTCACATTCTCACACAGATAACCAGACCTATCAGCATGCACCAATATCTTTTATGAGAATGATTAGAGTTTGGAAATGAGGAAATGCGCTGGCTTCACTCACATGAAGACATGTACAAATTAACCTGCCTTTAATCTCTCTTTCTCACTGCTGAACATACAGTGGGGCAAAAAAGTATTTAGTCAGCCACCGATTGTGCAAGTTCCCCCACTTAAAATGATGACAGAGGTCAGTAATTTGCACCAGAGGTACACTTCAACTGTGAGAGACAGAATGTGAAAAAAAAATCCATGAATTCACATGGTAGGATTTGTAAAGAATTTATTCGTAAATCAGGGTGGAAAATAAGTATTTGGTCACCTCAAACAAGGAAAATCTCTGGCTCTCACAGACCTGTAACGTCTTCTGTAAGAAGCTTTTCTGTCCCCCACTCGTTACCTGTATGAATGGCACATGTTTGAACTCATCATCTGTATAAAAGACACCTGTCCACAGCCTCAAACAGTCAGACTCCAAACTCCGCCATGGCCAAGACCAAAGAGCTTTCGAAGGACACCAGGAAAAGTATTGTAGACCTGCACCAGACTGGGAAGAGTGAATCTACAATAGGCAAGCAGCTTGGTGTGAAAAAATCAACTGTGGGAGCAATCATCAGAAAATGGAAGACATACAAGACCACTGATAATCTCCCTCGATCTGGGGCTCCACGCAAGATCTCATCCCGTGGGGTCAAAATGATCATGAGAACGGTGAGCAAAGATCCCAGAACCACACGGGGGGACCTGGTGAATGACCTGCAGAGAGCTGGGACCAAAGTAACAAAGGTCACCATCAGTAACACACTACAACGGCAGGGAATCAAATCCCGCAGTGCCAGACGTGTTCCGCTGCTGAAGCCAGTGCATGTCCAGGCCCGTCTGAAGTTTGCCAGAGAGCACATGGATGATACAGCAGAGGATTGGGAGAATGTCATGTGGTCAGATGAAACCAAAGTAGAACTTTTTGGTATAAACTCAACTCGTCGTGTTTGGAGGAAGAAGAATACTGAGTTGCATCCCAAGAACACCATACCTACTGTGAAGCATGGGGGTGGAAACATCATGCTATGGGGCTGTTTTTCTGCCAAGGGGACAGGACGACTGATCAGTGTTAAGGACAGAATGAATGGGGCCATGTATCGTGAGATTTTGAGCCAAAACCTCCTTCCATCAGTGAGAACTTTGAAGATGAAACGAGGCTGGGTCTTCCAACATGACAATGATCCAAAACACACCGCCCGGGCAACAAAGGAGTGGCTCCGTAAGAAGCATTTGAAAGTCCTGGAGTGGCCTAGCCAGTCTCCAGACCTCAACCCCATAGAAAATCTGTGGCGGGAGTTGAAAGTCCGTGTTGCTCGGCGACAGCCCCAAAACATCACTGCTCTCGAGAAGATCTGCATGGAGGAATGGGCCAAAATACCAGCTACTGTGTGTGCAAACCTGGTAAAGACCTATAGTAAACGTTTGACCTCTGTTATTGCCAACAAAGGTTATGTTACAAAGTATTGAGTTGTATTTTTGTTATTGACCAAATACTTATTTTCCACCCTGATTTACAAATAAATTCTTTACAAATCCTACCATGTGGATTCATGGATTTTTTTTTCCACATTCTGTCTCTCACAGTTGAAGTGTACCTCTGGTGCAAATTACTGACCTCTGTCATCGTTTTAAGTGGGGGAACTTGCACAATCGGTGGCTGACTAAATACTTTTTTGCCCCACTGTACATTCATTACTCCTTTCCTAGAGTCTTGAAGCCAAGCCAAAGACAACATGTTTGTGCCTCAGGACAGCTTAACCGTCAGGAGCAAGTCTGTACTGGTACAGATTGTAAAACATCTATTATAACACACCCATTGCCTGAAGTCATTCTTTCTCAGTACATTGTCCACCGAGGTTTCAATATTTTTTATTATAATTAATTATAATTATAACATAATTTGTCACATATTAATAAAAGTAGCAGTCTTCAGACACAACCTGCTTTCGACGTATAAATAAAGATCTTTGTTTACACACTGGCATGCTGTTACATTAATTGTAAGGGGCAAGTTTGTACTTGTCCAGTAATTATTGTACCAGTATAGTACCAATAAACATTGTAGTCATCCTTTCTTAGCTCAGTGTCCGCAAAACTTTAAACATTTTTTGTTTTTTATAGATAATTAATTACAGTTCTAACATTATTTTAGTCACATATTCATAAATGCAGCAGTCTTCAGACGCACCCTGCCTTTAATGTATTTAAAGTCATGCCCTAACTGGAGTTTTTACTCTTTTAATGCAAACCTTTCACCACTAAGACTTTAGTCAATGCTGCTAACCACACGATGGTCCTTGAATTAGCTTTGAAAATTCACATGAATGAACTGTTGCTCACCGAGTAGAGCCGTATTGCGAGAGGGTCACCATGGCTATTAGCCAGGCCAGCTTCTGGGAGAATGGTTCTTGCCCCTGTTTTTTTGTTTACAGTGTGATGATGTGAGGGGAGCCGCGGTGGAGCAATGGACTCCAGGATGAGATGGGGATAGGAGGGTTCTCCTCTTCTGCCTGGGACGAGGCTGGTCTGGACCCTGCTCTGAAGGAGGAATTTCGGTCCTGCTTGTGAACACCTAACAAACATTTATCCTTTGTTGTGGGACAGTTACATTGTGGGACAGGGTGGGAGTTTAGCGAGCATAGAACATTGTGTTTTATATGTTTTTTTGAAATTGGGATTATTTATTTCTGGGGATTTTAGTACCTTGACAACATTTTATTGCTTGTTTTTAGAATTGTTTTTCATTCTTCCTCCCTGGTTTGGAAATAAGCTGTTTCTGATGAGACTTACATCATCTATGTGCCCTGGGTTTCTGACTCGCGCACTCCCCCCTTGTATCTAAAGAACCAGCCTGTATAGTAAGACATTCGCACCAGCGTGTCTACATATTCACGAACAAAAACATCACAGTGCTGTTGGTTTGACTGTTGCCACTCGCCAAAATAATTTGTGTCAACAGCTGATTGTCAATGAAGGAAAAAATAAGTAGCTGTAGTTAAATGTAAGTCAAAAGAAGCTAAATTGAAAACACTTAAAAACAGTTGTGTACCTAATTACTCTGGCTTTGTTATCTGTCATGTTTTAGTGATGCATATATTTAATATCAACTGCTTATAGCTGTAAGTTCAGTTTTATACAGACAGTCAGACAATTTAGTTGTGGTGAAAATACAATATTTAAGTGTGTATGATTTATTCATTGCATTTTTTTTTCTTCAAGGGCTTTAACTACCAGATGCATGCTTAATCATCAAGGTAAGTAAATCCCAAATGTACTGTTTGGGAAAACCTGCAGTCTGTTGAGACTGAAGAAGTCACTTGGATGAGTGACAAAACATTTGTCTCACTGAAAACACTACGCGCAGATGAACACAATCAGCCTTTTGGTAGTGATGGGACGTTCTGTATCGAGGCTTCGGAGCGTGTGTCGAGTAATGGAGGGGGCGTTTCCGCGAAGCGCGTATCGAGGCTTGCTTCATTTATGGGAGGAGCTGAAAATGATGACGTCCGAAGCCTCGCTGCCCGGCTGTACCACGTGACTGGTTCATGAAGTGGTTCGAACTTTGCCGCGAGCTATGACAGCGATATAAACCCCTCAGACTTCATTCAAAAATGTGGGTGTTTGATGGAGAGTTGCGGTTAGTGTGAGTTTGGAGACCGTTTGGAGGTTTATGAGAGTGAGGAGAGAAAGTCTGGAGAGAATGGAGCCAGCTAAGAAGAGGAGGATGTCCTCCCCTGTGAGGGAACATTTTGATCTTATTCCTCCCAACAAGGTATGTAAATTTCTACAGAAGATGTATTTTCATGATACTGATGGTGCAATACAATTTATGTTGAGCTGTCTTTACTTTTGTACAAGGTGAAGTGTTTGCTATGTGCCAGGGAGCTGGGATATAACAACAACACCTCATCCATGCTTAGGCACTACAGAGCTTTGCATGAGAATAAGGGGAACACCGATTGTGGAGCAAGACCAGGTGAGCCATCAAATGCAATGATAATATAGGATGCAGTAATGTTACTAAATGATATAACAATATTATACAACTGTAATAAGTTACGTGTGTGATATTTATATTTGTGCTTTGTCTTTATTGTCTTTCCTCAGGAGAACAATCTCAAATAGATGAAGACCTGGTCAGCATGGTGATTGAGGACTCACAGCCATTTAGCATTGTGGAGGACAAAGGATTTAAAAGATTTGTTAAATCATTAAATCCCAGCTATGTTCTCCCCACTAAAAAGGTCATAAAAGCAGTGAAAATTTAGTTTTTACAGAATAAAATGTGAACAGGCAGGACTGAGGCTCAAAGCCTCAGTGTGTAGCTGTCCATACCTCAACGTTACAAAAGCACAACCACTGTCCACACCCCAACCACACCTCACCTCACAGTAAATGATCATTTCCATTTCAAGCATTTCCAAATAATCATTTCCCATACTGCCACTATAAATATACACAGTATACTGCCATCACTACAATATACATGTTTTACACACTCCTTTTGTTGTTGACATTTACAGGCTGTGTGCAAAATGCCACACTCTTCAAATTCATGCCAGCTATTATTTTTACGTCCAGTAGGTGTCCTGCTAGAGCAAATGAAGCTTCATGAAGCTTCGCGTTGGGGTGAACCAATTGGATGAAAAGCTTCAGTGCTTCATGGGGCTTCATCTGCCCATCACTACCTTTTGGGCTATAGTTACCAATTTGTACATTGTTTCCTTCTTTATCTATGCTGAGTTTTCAGTTCTCTGAGTCATATCAAAGTGTTTTAGTACTTGGTTTTAATGACTTATGAAAAGGAAAAAAGATACAATCTCTGACATCTTCAGTATTCTGATTATTTTTTCATAAACTATAAACTACATTCACTCCTACAGGAGAAAGCTAAGTGCCCCAAAGAGAGAGTGGCCCTTTCTGCTGCCACACATCGGTCTCTGGACAGGAAAAAGAAGTAAGACAAGAAATGGAAACACATGTTTTGCATTAATGCTGTTGAGATCCAGTGATCAGTGGTGTATTTGGACTTCTTTAGGGTTGGTGAATCTCCAGCACAGACTAAAAAGATGCAGCAGAAGCCAAAATGCCCCACTACCAACAACCAAAACACCAAACTGTTTACAACCGGGGGGGAAGATCGCGACCATGACAAACTGAAACACAGGGCTTAAATACATAGAAGGAGCAATCAGGGAATGGACAACAGGAGGGAAACACAGCTGGGGCAAATCAGAACTGACAAGACAAGGAAGCGTAAACTGAACACACTGAGATAAGACAGACTTTCAAAGTAAAGCAGGAAACATAACAGTCACGCCTAAAACAAAACACTGACAACACCGAATCGTAACAGTTCCCCCCACCCAAAAATCAAACATTTAAAACATGTAACCCCAAAGAAAATGTTTGATTCATGCCCAGCGCATACGGCACCGGCTACTGTTCTGCAGGTGACGCTGATGGCTGGATGGGCCCCTTGGATCCTCCAGTGGAAACGGAAGGCTGGAGCGGTCCCTCGGACCCTCCAGCGAAGGCGGACGAAGGCTGGAGCGGTCCCTCGGACACCCCCAGCGAAGACGACGAAGGCTGGAGCGGTCCCTCGGACCCTCCAGCGAAGACAGACGAAGGCCGGACGGGCCCCTCGGACCCTCCAGCGTATCCCGGACGAGCCGCCATTTTGTTACACCCCGGCCTAGGCAACCGGCGTGCAACACAGAAAAAATAAAAATAGGGGGAAAAAAAACAAAACAAAAAAAACTACTACGGTTCTCCACCAAAATCCCAAAACGAAAGCATCGACAGCTATTTACTTCAAAGCAAAATAGGACATTTATTTACAACCGGGGGGGAAGATCACAACCATGACAAACTGAAACACAGGGCTTAAATACATAGAAGGAGCAATCAGGGAATGGACAACAGGAGGGAAACACAGCTGGGGCAAATCAGAACTGACGAGACAAGGAAGCGTAAATTGAACACACTGAGATAAGACAGACTTTCAAAGTAAAGCAGGAAACACATAACAGTCACGCCTAAAACAAAACACTGACAACACCGAATCGTAACACAAGGGTCCTACTTAGATATTTAATTCTGGCCTATGATAAGGTAATAAAGCCACATATGAACAGTGGTCATGTTTATTTTTCAAAAATCTCTAAACATCATTTACTGTATTTACACATCCTTTTTTCTTTTTTTTTTAAGGAACGACACTAAAATTTGAATTGACTCTGAATAGCAGCACAAATCCAGAGTGAAGAAGGAGGCCAAACAGATTTTTCAGGCATATTTAAAGTAATAAGACTTTAATTATAATCATTTTTATGTAGCAGGATACAAACATTCTTGAGCAAATCAATCTGTATTATATTCAATAGACTTGCACACATTGCAGCATTAAACAGAATAAGTCTCATCAGCCATTACACAATAATATGAGGTAATATGAAGCTTTATGATCTGTTATCTCAGTAATAGCAATCTGTATCAGGATGCAGTAAACCACATTGATCCACTCACCCCGGATTTTTAGCGTTAATTCACAAAATGTTTATGTGTCACAATAATTTGCATTTCAGTTTGAATAGAGGTAAACTGACATGTATGATAAATACGTAGTGAATACAAAGTTGGGAAAGGCAAGCTTTTGGCTGTTTACAAATCACTCCATAATTTCCTCCATATACAGATAATACACATACAGTACTGAGTGATATAATCCTACATTACACTGACTACATTATGTCCACACTGTCACACCAAAAGAAAACGTAAGCCACAGATCTCGCACACATATGAACAAAATGACTCCAAACTGCTTTGAAAAAACTTCATCATCATTCATTTTTCCAAGATTTTCACTGTAGTAAAAACAGCCATGTGCCATGATATACAAGACAGAGAAAGCACCTTAGCTGTGCTGGAACTTTAATATCTTTCATATGAGTTTGGTAAAGGCACCAGCCAACCATTCACATACATGCATTTACACCTAACATCCCTCAAAAAGAAGGCTTTGGGCTGAGTTGTCCTTTCCACTTTCACAAAGATAGTCCTTGATGCACTGTCAGGAATCATCCTGCTGTCCTCTGCATCACGTTTGATATAAAACAGCTGGACCACAATGACTGAAATAGTCGAGCACACACAGTTGGATGTGCAAACACAGTTCTCTTTAAACCTAACGATGACTTGTATTTCTCCATAGCAGCCATTCTTGAGTTTTATGACACAGTCTCTTGTCTCTTCATGGTTTACAGAGTAAACAGTATTTCTGTTGATGAAGCTGTCAAAGGCTTCCACTGATCTGAATGAAACAGGTCGATTTAAGAGCTCTTCTATTGCTAGTTTTATGGATCCTGTGATATCCAGATGCCGTGAATTTCCAAGCAGATTGTAACAATCAGTGGTTTCATTTACTGGGGAAATTCTGGCTAACGGAGAATTTCCGTTAGAAACAAGGGAGCGAAGGTGACTCGGCAGGCGCTGCCAACGGAGAAACTTGTCTTGAATTTTTTGAGGATTGTAGTTTATGTTGCTAAGCAGTGCCCTTAAATTTGCGCTGTTCTTCTCAAAACTGAATGCTGATGTTGCCCAGAGAGGCCCCCAGTTACGCACACAGTCAGCTAAGTGGATCAACTGATGGCAGTTGAATGAAACGTTTTCTTCACCATAGAGTTCTTCCATGTTTCTAACAAAGAGTACCAAGTTCTCATGGGCCAGCTGAAGGTCATTTTGGGAGACTGATTCTTGTAGCAGAATGTGAATGCTGATCGACAAACAAAAAAAATGTTGGAGAAATGAAGGCTGAAGGATGCCTGGTAGGACACTAACAGCATAAAATAAAAGGAAAGCTCGCCACTCAGATGCTTTCCAAGAGTCCCGACCCTTCAGTGATTGTAGAGATCTGCTCATTTCTGATGGAGGCTTTAACATTCGGAGATAAGAGTCCATCTGTGAAATCTGTTGACCTACATACCAGTCTTTCATGGAGTTCTCTGAGTTCAGCCACAATCCAATAAGTTGCTTAGTCACACCAACTAAAACTGAGTGTATATATTCGGGTACAAATCCAAACACAAAGTCAAACAAAGGAAGTCTGGAAAGTAAGGACATTCCTTTTACTCCACACTCTGAGGTGTTTTCATGGGAGCCTTCAGCCTCTCTTGCATTTTCAACAAGCATATTTTTTGATCTTGATGCTTGTTTAGTTTCATCATATCGATATGACCTCACAGAGCCAGAGCGCTTTGATACCACTGTGCCAGGGTGTAAACACCAGTCACAACCATATTCTCCATTGAATTGTTTGCAATTCTGGAGAAGTGGCCTGGCCACAGCGTCAGAGGAGCAAACCAAGCAGAAGACTTTTGATGAATGAAGAGTGCCTCTGCTGTCTCTCCACTGAAATGGATTTTGGGCTAAATCACAACATTCATCCACAAATGGTTTCAGAAATGTGTTCATATGAGGTTTTCCTTGGCCAAACCAAAATCCAGCAACTATCATATTTTCCTGTCTTTGTGTGTAAGGAAGTTCATTAATAACAAACTGAAGGGGCCAAATTGAGTATCTGGTGGTGCTAAAAATTGGTACTTCATCAAAATTCCATGTCAGTGTGAGATCATCTGCAGCTAGTTTACCCTCTCTGAGGAGATTCTGGTACATCATCCCATCCATCACATCTTTGATGTTATCATGCTCATCTTTAACTGTTTTAGGTAACAACTCAGTGCTGTGGTTCTCAAAGATACCTTTCAGAAGGTCTTTCAGGGATGAGTACAGAAAGAAGTTTCCATTTTGAATGCTGCTTGCTTTGTTGAACACAGAGGCACAGTGAGAACAACAAGAATCAGGATTGTTTCCCATGAAGTTTTTACACTCTTGACAGTAAAACATTGTAAATGTGGTTGGACTTTGTCCTTGTGTCACTGTTGCCCAGGAGCGAATTGGTTCATTACTCTGAAAAGACAAACAAACATGTGTTTTATATACACAAATAATATTGGGATAACAACATGACTTGAGGAGAAACATCAATATTCCTTCTTACTGTGTCACTGCCTCTGTCAACTGCTGAAGCAGACTCCAACTGAAATGGATAAATGTTGTGGTCCTGCATCTAAAACAAGGCCAAAACATCAGCCAGGCCTACCTATACTCTTAATATTTCATATTCACTTGATGAAGGTGCATTTCAGATATGTATATTAAACAAATTTGAAGCAGTTTGCATTTGTTAGCTTCATTATTTATTGCTCCTCTTATTGCAGCATTATGGAGACAAAATGTTTGTCTTCAGATAAAATCATTGTAAATCACTGGATCTTCAACCAGTTTAAAAGTATCTTTTCTGACTTCCTTTCTTACCGTGTCTTTGCCATCTGTTGTGTCAGACGCTGAAGCAGATTCCAAATGTTGAGGAAAAATGTTTGGCTCCTGCGTGAAAACAAATACCAAATAATTATCCAGACAAGGCACAGGCCTTCATGTTGTTTACTCACAGTTTGTGAAAAACAGTTGAGCTGTGTTGGAGAATTCTGCAGAGGACTTAGGTAAACAGCTAACCTGGTTCACTTTGCTCATATTGACACCTGTTTTACTCTAAAGATATGAGTCCTTGAATCCATCAAAATGTATTTTTATTAGTGCTGTCAGCATTAATCTCTTTAAAATGACATTAACGCCATAATGTCATTTTAACAATATGGCACAAGCTTGTTATTGTTTAGTGGCGTCCAGCTCACCCATGGGGAGATCCACGGTAACCAGCTAACGTAGATTTGCTGCATTAATGCGGCTATGGTGTCAGGACGTCAAGTCTGACATCCTGTCAAGTTCAGGGTTCATTTTAAGATTATAATCATGACCTATAGGGCCCTGCACGGTGTAGCTCCAACTTACATCAGTGATCTTCTTCTGCCTTATCGCCCCAGCAGGTCCCTGAGGTCTTGTGACCAGCACTTGCTGGTTTTCCAGCATACAAGGTTAAAAACAAACAGTGACAGAGCGTTTGTATCAATGGCTCCCAGACTCTGGAACTCGCTCCCTTTGAGTTCGAGATCTGTGGACTCAGTCATTTCATTTAAAAAGTTATCTGTTTAAACTTGCTTTTGGTTGCTTTTGTTTGTTTGAGGTTGTATGTCCATTTCTGCTTGTGTGAAGCACTTTGTGATTTTATCTTGAAAGGTACTATTTAAATAAAATTTTACTTACTTTACATAAGGAGATTAATGCTCACAACATTAATTTTTATATAATAACATGATGACATAACAAAAATGATCAAAGATTAATAACTCAGTAATGAACCATGTTCAGACACAATGAGATCATACCATTTCTTGATTGTTCTCTTGCTCTGTGCTTGTTTCCATCATGTCAGCAGAATCATCATTTGTTCTATTCAAGTCCTGCAGTGGTGAGGGATAAATTTAAGATGTATTTCGTATAATAAAAGAAGTGTGATCAATTTTGTTATATTGATACCTACCAGTGTGAAATGCATTACATGCACAGTAAATGTTACATTAAATACATTATCTTGTACTCGAGTATTGTGAGGTTATTTTTCTGAATGTCACAGTGCTCACACACAACCTCCACTCTGATGCATTGCATACACTATTAATCTACTGATCTTAACCGCCATTTGTTTTATTAAAAAAACAGTATATTTAAACTTTTATGGCTTTATGTTCCAGGATTTTATTTGTAACATTTAATAAAACATTACCTGTAAGTATTCTCTGAGCCTCCTTTTAAACTTTACTCTTGGTCCAATTTTTGGAATCAAAGTATTGATTCTGCCTGACTCGAGACTTAGGAAAGCTTCTTTGTCAATACCTTCCTCTGCAACAAAACGAAGTATTCAAATTGAAATTAGACAAACAAATATCAATATGGCATTACAGTACAGCAGTAATTTATGAAGGACCAAACCAAACTATAATAAAATACCTTCAAATCTGTGAATCAGCTCACTGAGATGCCATTCAGTTAATTTTTCCTGGACAAAATGACATGTCTCCATCTACAGAATCAAAACAAACACATCACACATTAATGAAACAATAGACCTGCTGATATAGAATAAAAAATAGCTGCCTTACCTGTAAGTAATCTTTCAGTCTCTTTCTAAACTGTACTCTTGGTCCAATTTTAGGAAACAGTAAATTAATTCGGATTGAATCTCCAAGGTTTAGAAACGTCTCCTTGTCAATGCCTTCATCTGAAATAATGCCAACAACAAAATAAAATATTCAAAAGTCAGATGAAGCTAACACTGCAAAACATTAATATTCATCAACTTTGAATATGAAAGACTTTTTTTATTATAAGTCATAAATCACAGGAATATCCATACTGACTTCTGAATCAGTAAATTACGATGCTGTTCTAGTGCCATTACAGATACAACAATTCCCATTAAAGAATAATAATAAACTCATACCTTTAAATCTCTGCATGAACTCACTGAATCCCCATTCAGTTAGTTTGTCCTGGACAAATCCAGATGTCTCCATGGAATTTGCTGTGGGGACAATCAGCAATAACTGATTTATTCATATTTAAAGTATTATTCACTAAATAAGATCATTTACTTTCCTTTGTGGTTCTGAAGTGTCAGAGGTTTAAGTTTCTATTTATCTCAATAACCTTTTTCATGTGACAACAGGAGGTAAATGTTTTTGTCTTTTAGCTGAATTGAACTCTTGCAACTTTTGCGACTTCATGTCACTCTGTAGAGTTCATCTAAATATCTAAAGTTTCCAGTTTAGTGAAATGTGTTTACACTGATACAAAGGTTTAAGTTTTATTTTTCATTTGATTTCTTCTGTCATAGTGGAATAATATGATTTTTACAGAGCCAAAGTTTTTTAAGGGGCAAAAAATGTGAAATTAGTGTTGGCCGTATGACACTGATGCTCCTACACAAGCTTCAAACTCAAAGTTTCCTTGAACCACTATTTCAAAGGTTGCTTCGGTGTGGAAAATCACATGTCCCATGTACATGATCACACCCCACCCTAGTTACTGAAACATGCCCTACCACCCCAACACATCCTGTTTCCCCTAGGACACCTTCATCTACCTGCTACATTACATAAGTTTACAGAATCAACTGACCAATCAATCCATCGTTACAAAATTGTATTTATATCATTCACACAATGAATGATATAAATACTTTGATACAATCAGCAAATGGAAATTGAGATTTCATGTGCTGTCTCCTATTTCATTACTAGATGTCACTGAACAAAGCTTTGAATGAATGAACCAATTTTCAACAGGACTGATCAAGTGGTTCAATAGAGGTTCATTGTTTTATTTGCACATCACTAGGCAGGAGTTGGACCCAAACGCAGCATTTGGAAGATGGAGTGGTAAACTAAAAAGTGACCGTATTAACTTGAACTACGTGCAAAATAATTCAGATAAAAACAAAACAAACAAAAAACAAACAAACAAGGAGATCTGAATCTTCGAGGAAAACAGACTACACAAGACTAAGGAGCTTGGAAAGAAAAAGCGTCTGGACTTCGCTTGAAGACGTTTCACCTCTCATCCGAGAAGCTTCTTCAGGTCTAAGGTTAAATAGTGGAGAGTCTCAGAGACTCCTAGATTTAAGCCCTATGGGAGAGTTCAAATAGTGAACAGAGGCAGTGGCTTACAACACCAACTATCTGCCATCTACAGGGCGTGCAGAATTATTAGGCAAATGAGTATTTTGTCCACATCATCCTCTTCATGCATGTTGTCTTACTCCAAGCTGTATAGGCTCGAAAGCCTACTACCAATTAAGCATATTAGGTGATGTGCATCTCTGTAATGAGAAGGGGTGTGGTCTAATGACATCAACACCCTATATCAGGTGTGCATAATTATTAGGCAACATCCTTTCCTTTGGCAAAATGGGTCAAAAGAAGGACTTGACAGGCTCAGAAAAGTCAAAAATAGTGAGATATCTTGCAGAGGGATGCAGCAGTCTCAAAATTGCAAAGCTTCTGAAGCGTGATCATCGAACAATCAAGCGTTTCATTCAAAATAGTCAACAGGGTCGCAAGAAGCGTGTGGAAAAACCAAGGCACAAAATAACTGCCCATGAACTGAGAAAAGTCAAGCGTGCAGCTGCCAAGATGCCACTTGCCACCAGTTTGGCCATATTTCAGAGCTGCAACATCACTGGAGTGCCCAAAAGCACAAGGTGGGCAATACTCAGAGACATGGCCAAGGTAAGAAAGGCTGAAAGACGAGCACCACTGAACAAGACACACAAGCTGAAACGTCAAGACTGGGCCAAGAAATATCTCGAGACTGGTTTTTCTAAGGTTTTATGGACTGATGAAATGAGAGTGAGTCTTGATGGGCCAGATGGATGGGCCCGTGGCTGGATTGGTAAAGGGCAGAGAGCTCCAGTCTGACTCAGACGCCAGCAAGGTGGAGGTGGAGTGCTGGTTTGGGCTGGTATCATCAAAGATGAGCTTGTGGGGCCTTTTCGGGTTGAGGATGGAGTCAAGCTCAACTCCCAGTCCTACTGCCAGTTTCTGGAAGACACCTTCTTCAAGCAGTGGTACAGGAAGAAGTCTGCATCCTTCAAGAAAAACATGATTTTCATGCAGGACAATGCTCCATCACACGCGTCCAAGTACTCCACAGCGTGGCTGGCAAGAAAGGGTATAAAAGAAGAAAAACTAATGACATGGCCTCCTTGTTCACCTGATCTGAACCCCATTGAGAACCTGTGGTCCATCATCAAATGTGAGATTTACAAGGAGGGAAAACAGTACACCTCTCTGAACAGTGTCTGGGAGGCTGTGGTTGCTGCTGCACGCAATGTTGATGGTGAACAGATTAAAACACTGACAGGATCCATGGATGGCAGGCTTTTATGTGTCCTTGCAAAGAAAGGTGGCTATATTGGTCACTGATTTGTTTTTGTTTTGTTTCTGAATGTCAGAAATGTATATTTGTGAATGTGGAGATGTTATATTGGTTTCACTGGTAAAAATAAATAAATGGCCTGCATTTGTATAGCGCTTTTCTAGTCCATAGGACCCCAAAGTGCTTTACACTACATTCAGTCATTCACCCATTCACACACAGGCGATAGCAAGCTACATTGTAGCCACAGCTGCCCTGGGGCGCACTGACAGAGGCGAGGCTGCCGGACACAGGTGCCACCGGGCCCTCTGACCACCACCAGTAGGCAAACATGGGGTTAGTATCTTGCCCAAGGATATTTGGCATGCAGCCAGGGTGCAGCCTGGGATCGAACCACCGACCTTCTGATTAGTGGCTGACCTGCTCTGCCACCTGAGCTACAGCCACCACAAATAATTGAAATGGGTATATATTTGTATTTTGTTAAGTTGCCTAATAATTATGCACAGTAATAGTCACCTGCACACACAGATATCCCCCTAAAATAGCTAAAACTAAAAACTACTTCCAAAAACATTCAGCTTTGATATTAATGAGTTTTTTGGGTTCATTGAGAACATGGTTGTTGTTCAATAATAAAATTATTCCTCAAAAACACAACTTGCCTAATAATTCTGCACTCTCTGTATAACGGTCTGTCTCTCTGTGTTGGCCCTGCGATAGACCTGTCCACCCCGCCTCTGGACTGCTGGGATAGGCTCCACCCACCAGGCAGAGTGACTACAATACCCCATCAGCCTTTTACGGCTGAGAGCTCATCAAGAATGATAAAAAAATAATAAAATCATACCCATATACTTCACTGTAAATTTACTATTGTTATCATTTATACACAAATAGTCTTCACAGTCTCCTTTTACATCGACAGTCTTGCTGCCTTACGTTTTTGAGGTTGAGATACCAAAATATGAAAAAAAAAATACTATAATACAAAATGCATTGAGAAATATTTCATATTTTATACTTAAATTAGCCATTATTACTTATGTGAGGCAGTATCAGTTTATACTGTAAATAAGCATAAGAGGGTGAACATGCTATGCTTCAACACATCTGTGAATCATTCAGAAAAATGGAAGAAAATGTTGATGAAAGACTGATATTTATTCTGGTTCTTTAAAAAAAGATGATTTTCCTTTAAAAAAGAAAAGAAAACAAACAAAAATAACAACAACAAAAAAAACAATGCCCCTAAGAGTAAGAGTAATGGGGGTTACAGCCAATTCAGGGACTCATATCAAAGACTTTAAGCATTGAAAATGTATTCACAGAATTAAAATAACATCTGGTTATAATATTATGAGTAAGGGTGTACAACTGTTTTTCATTTTTATTACTTATATTAAAAACTGAGCTTGAACAAAAATGACTGGACATGGCATTTCAGGATATTTGTGCTTAAAAACCCAAACAAAAGTATAGTTGATTTCTAAGGTAAATTGGGGATTAAGATTGTAAGACACGCTTTTAGAAATAATGTGATAATATATTTTCATACAAAGCACACTCGGTTCTTTTTTGGGCACTCAAATGGCACAGGATACTTGGAAAGACCTGCAACAACAACAATGGGTGTTAGGTGTGACAGAGGTGCACCTTAGACAAACTCAAATTCTGTCAACAGCACACTATGTTGTCAAAATATCACAACAGAGTCCACTGATACTACTACCAAAACTATGTTCATATAATAATATTCTTTGTGAAGAATAAACATAGATGACAGGTCAGAAAGATTGTAGGGAACAAGAAAGCAACAATTAAAAGAGCATGACAAGAAGTGTGAATGTGTCCTTGGAAAAAACCCCAGAAACTTTAAGTTTTACAAATAAATTTATGACTAGTTGTGTTTTTCATACACAAATCCATCTTATCCTAATTCAGATATTGTTTTTAAGAAAACGCACCCTCTGCTGTGGCTCTAATGTATGAAAACCTGTCAAAAACACATATTTGTGTGTGAAAGGTTGAGATGAAAAACTATTATCTCATAATAAAAATCTTAAATCAATGGTCTGGATGACTTGTTACCTTTAAATATTTGTAGGTAAATACAATCACAGTTTTAATTGTAATTTTAGATAAAATACATTGATGTTCCTTTTAATTACAGGGGAATTACGCGTTAGTTGTGGGCTGTATTATAAAGTGTTGCCATGTTTTTACCTTCTGTGATAAGTAGACTGATTTTACATGTACTGAAATGTGCTATATAATTGTCATTGTCATCTGAATGAACCATAACTAAACTCATGAAATAAAAGCAAAGTAGATCAAAACATATGTAGAGTGATGTGAATCTCTTTCAGTTTTTCCTCCAACTTCTCTGCTAGCCTCAAGATTTAAAACATTAAAAGAGACAAATGTCTTACAGAAATAAAAATCCAGAATCACTTTTGACATTCACAAAATCAAAGTCAAATGTCACCAAAGACCAAATAAAAACAACTGAAAAGGACTGAGACCAAATCGGATGTTTTCTTTGTTTTAAACAGCACTTCCTCTGGTAAGACCTGTTTGTGTCCAGGCTTCTGCAGTTACTACCTGGTCAGCAACTCTGAAACATTAAAAAAAGAGAGCAAAGGTTTGACAATAAACAATAACCAATGAACATAATATAATTTCTACATTTTAAAAATCGTAATATTGCTTGTAAAACTCCTCACACTAAAGAATACTAATGGCTATAATTAGTTTAAATGTTGAATTGCAGATTCCCCTAAAATGGACTCATTGCAGCCTCTCAGCTGATCATCATACTTTGGCTTAAAATAATTGTTAACATTGTTAAGAGCAAAAATTATTTATTTTTTGTAAAATTTTTAATATTTAATGTAATACCATTGATAACATATTAGGAGTTACCCAGTAAGGGACACTTCATCATCTGGAGTGCCTGGAAGTTCATCATAACGTTTCTTCACCATATCAAGCTCTGTTGAAACATCTGAAAAACAAATTTGAATTTTTGTGAATCAGTAATTTATAAGTTAATTTAAAAAATAGATAAATAGTTACATAGACTAAGTTATCAGGTGCAAGATTGCAAAGATAAAGAGAAAAGGACGGAAGCATTATCAAGCACTTGGAACCGATGTAATTACAGCAAACTGTCCTGTTTACCTGGGAGTGAGCTCCCATCAGTCTTGAATGAACATTCAAAGGATTCCTTCATAGTAGTCTCCAGAATCTCAAGGATGTCTCTCTAATTTAAAAAAAAAAATTGTATTCACTTATCACAGATCAAATATTGTATTAAAGTCATATTAAATTACATTTAGAAATTTCTCAGACTTCATTTAAAACATAAATGGAAACATAAATTTTTGTATAAGTCTATTCCAGTTAAACACAGAAAAAGCCTTCAGGTGAGCTATAACAAAATATGGTCATAATATTTCTTCATAAAACAGGACAAACCCTTAAACTGCGTAACTTCTCCAACATGGTATTTTTTGCCTGCTCAAACATGTCCTTTTTTGAGTGCACATGGTTCTTAATAGTCTCCCTCATGTTGTACAGCGTGCCTTCTCCTCTAAATTCTGCAGCCTCTACAATAAGACAGAAAACTCCAATCAGATTTCTCTTGCTCAATAATGATAAATATAACTAGAAAGCGAAAATTTCTGAAGAAATTTTAAGTGTGCCTATGCCGCCGCTAATCAGTATAGTTTGCCATTCAAACGGCTACAGAGAGAAAAACTCAGCAGAGCAGCCATTCTCCACCATGAACTATGGTAAAACCAAACACCGCTCGCGCCTCACAGATGACAGCTTACGGTTTTGTGTAAAGATGAGGTGACTTCGTACAGCCCCAATTTGTAGACGCTGTGCGCAGAGGTTCATAAGCAGACCCGACAATGTTTGCATGAACACACTTTGAAGCATTACGTTATGGACCACTTTTCACACATAGTTGCTGTACCCACACAGCCGGCTGTAGCTTTTCATCTCACAGCCCGACACATACACAAAAAAAAAAAAAAAAAAAAAAAAAGCAGAGAGAGCACAGACTTTACACCTGAGAGGCGTGATTGCAGATGCCGCTGAGGTGGGTCCACCTCCCCTGCAGCGGCACTGCAGACCACGCCCTGCCACACACATCAAACACGTAAAATAAATATTTATGCACTTTTCATTCACTTTTTGTTTTTTGTTATTTTTACACAGTGTTCTGAATGATTAACAATGGTCTACAGCCAATCTTGTGTATTATTATACAAACTTTGGTTGTAAGATTCAGATAACTATTTAATAAAAGCTAAATATTTTATATGAGAGTAAGAAAGAAAAGTATATCTTTGTCTCATACTCTCATCAGACAATACATGAACCTCTCAATAAACAAAATATATGCTCGGCTTAAATGACAAACCGCTATTTTACACAGTGGAACACTTATTTTTAAACAAAACCAATGCAGTTCGCCACTGACAGTGCTTACCTTTGCACATCACAGTAAACACTGAACCAAGATGGCGCCCACGCGAACGAGAAATCTGAACTACGGTGTCCTGCAGAGGACAAATGGTCAAAATTGCTAAAATTTACAACATATATGCAGCTCAACAGCGACACCTTGTGACTTATTCCAGTCACTACCTTACATATACATAACGTCTTACCTGACATTCAGTTCACCGGACACTCATACTGAATCACCAGCCCATATAAATGAAAAATAAGTCCAGCAGCCAACCAAGAGTCATCACGAAAGACTAGGGGTGACACGACAGCGTGAGCGGGCCTGGGTGTCAGCCAGCCCAGCCTGGGTGTCAGCCAGCCCGACCTGGGTGTCAGCCAAGCCGCGCTAGCCAGCTAGCCGCCATGCGGCGGTGAAACGAGAGCGTGAGCCGGCCTGGGTATCAGTCAGCCCGGCCTAGGTGTCAGCCAAGCCGCCCTAGCCAGCTAGCTGCCATGCGGCGCTAGCAGTAACATCGTGAGAGATATGGGACTTCTTGATAAAATATGGGACTTCTTGATAAAACGAGCAGATATTTGAAGTTTACACCCCTACATTCTCGCCTGAAAATAGGGGAGGCTGTCATAAAGTTCAAAATCAGTAACTTAGCGCGCACAGCTGTATAGAAACTCCGTCGTAGCACGCAGTACAGTTATTGTAACTGTCAGCACAACGAAAATAAACTACACCTAAACTCGGTTTATATCTGACCCAAATAGAGTGCAGTTAATAACGTCTTACCTGAAATTCAGTTCACCAGCCGCCTGCTTCTCCTGCATTGGGTTTCCCTTATCCACGATTGAGCTCCGCGTTAGCCACCACCGGTCGATCGGTGTTTCTTTCCCCGCATACGAGGGGAAGAGACATATACCGGTGGCTAACGCGGAGCTAGCTAGCCACCGGTATATGAACAACTCAGTTATTTTTTCCACATCGACCAGCATCATCGGCCCATATAAACGAAAAATAAGTCCAGCTAAGACAAAGACTGTTTGCGGAGCGATCGGGGGTGAAAGGAGTTAGAGACGCCTCACTGAAAGCCAAGCCTGGGTGCTTTTGAGCGAAGCGGCGCTAGCTAGCCGAGCTAGCTAGCCGGCTGGCCAAACTAGCTAGCCGGCTAGCAGCAACATCGTGAGAAATCTGTTGCTAATATGGGATGTTTTGACAAAACGAGCAGATATTTGACGTTTACACACCTACATTCTCACCTGAAAACCGGTCGATCGGCGGCCGCCTCACATGTTTCTTTCCCCACATATGAGGGGAAAGAGACACATACCGGTGGCTAGCTAGCTCCGCGTTAGCCACCACCAAACAACTCAGTTAGTTTTTCCTCATCGACCAGCATCATCGGCCCATATAAACGAAAAATAAGTCCAGTGTGAAACAGTCGCTTGGCGAGCGATCGGGTGGTTTAGCGAGTGTCAGCCTCTTAAGTTTAAGACAAGCCCGGCTGCTTTTTAAGCGACGCGGCGCTAGCTACCCAGCTAGCGTCAGTACACAGGAACTACTTCCGGTAGTTATACAAAATAAAAGCGTCCACAGGGACACAGCGGCCGCCTCGCATTACTCCCGACATACCACTAGAGTGAGCCAGCACACCACAAATGAAGTTTTCTTGTTCTCCATTCATTTCAATGGGAAAAAACTTGCATTAAAATATTCATATTTAAAAAACTATAGAAGTAATAAACACCAAAAGTCATAGCAACTCATTCCAGCTCCAGCCGCACACAATGATATATCATATGTGAACCTTGTCTCAAAACTGTGGGGCGAGTTAAGGTCCAAAATTTCAGGCGGAAAAAGAATAATAATAATAATAATAATAATAAATCCGAGCAATAGTAATAAGTGTGCCTTCGCATAGGCACACTTAAATATGTGTTTTAGTGCCAAGTTGTGAATAATTAAGTGTGCCTATGCGAAGGCACACTTATTACTATTGCTCGGATTTATTATTATTAAGTGTGCCTATGCGAAGGCACACTTATTACTATTGCTCGGATTTATTATTATTATTATTATTAAGTGTGCCTATGCGAAGGCACACTTATTACTATTGCTCGGATTTATTATTATTATTATTATTATTAAGTGTGCCTATGCGAAGGCACACTTATTACTATTGCTCGGATTTATTGTGTGGATGCTTTAAGCATCCACACTATTGAGTTCCTGTTTCTCTTTATTCTTTATACTTTATTATTATTGTGTGGATGCTTTAAGCATCCACACTATTGAGTTCCTGTTTCTCTTTATTCTTTATACTTTATTCTAGTTGCTTCCGTACACTTTTTGGCACTTAACTACTTCCACAATTTTCAGCCGATTTTCACCATTCAAATTTTAAACTATTCTGCTATTTTTGCTAATGCTGGCTATATCTTTTGGTATTTTTAACTATTATACTTTTTAAAATATTCCACTTTTTTCCTTTAATTTGTCCCATTGAAATTAATGGGAAACTTCAGCAATTCTGCTAAATTTTGCTTGTTTTTGAAACTTAACTACTTCCTCAAATTTTCACCTAGAACAACCATTCAAACTTTAAAATGTTCACAAATTATTGGGCTATTCATGTATGTTTCAGCTTTTTCAAATATTTTACCGTTTTACTTTTATGCCTCTTAAAGTTTTGAGTTGCAAAATTGTGATTTTTCACAAAATACATGTGTTGTTATGGTTGCTATGCTCTTGGCTTCCAGTGTGACACTGAAGCTTTTGCAGCCTTTTCTTCATGTCCGAACAACTGTTTGCTACTTGCTCAATTTTCACTCAACTTCCACAAATTATACATCAAAACGTAGGTATTTTTGCTGGCTTTCAGAAAATGTCATTATCATTGTTGTGGGATTTATAGAATTTTCGCAAATCTCCTCAGACCAACACAAGGTCTCAAAACTCTGCATAGAAAGTCAATGGAGAGCTTGTTCAAAATCATCGCTGGATTTCTGTAATGAGAGGCATATTCGAATCGTCATATCTCCTTAACGAAGCAAAGTTAAGACATGAGGCTTGTCCCGGTATATCTTCAGACACTCGTGACGCTCACAATTCAAGAATTTCTTTCTCACCTATTACCATTCTGAAATGAGTTGGACTTGTTTGAGGGTAGGAAATTCGTCCTTCGCTCAGATTTCTTCAGATTTCAAACTGTGGAAATGAACCACTTTTTTCTCTCGTCATAACTTTTTGTTGGATTTCCACAGAGACCTGAAAATTTCCATGATTGTTCACCAAAGCCTGCTGTCTCTTACGGTGAAAGAATGATATCGATACTCCAAATAGATTTAGAGTTAGAAAGCGTTGTTTGAGGGCAAGTCAAGGCAGTTTTTGCTTCGCTCTGCTCAGTTATGGTGCATTAGAAGTCTAATATCTTTAATAATTCATATTTTAATGATAAATTGTTAACACTGGAAGATTCCCCCATCTCTTCTGAACAAAACGGTGTAAGAATGACCGCTCTAGCCCCTACGGTTAGGAAATTATGGTCATTTGTTTGAGGGAAGTCCTCACTATGAGAAATAGGCTGCAATAATCCTGTGCCTCTCTGTGCTGCGTGTGTAAAAAGATGCACCTGTTTTGGCGGGAAAACGTAAACAGCCACTCTGATTGGTGGATTTAAATTCGGCAGCTCTCTCCCTCTGTGTCTGTCTGTCTGTGTGTGTGTGTGTGTGTGTGTGTGTGTGTGTGTGTGTGTTTAGTGGGAGAGAGAGGACCCTGCCCTTATTTGGCAGCATGTCATTGTAGGATTTAAATTGAATATAGTTAGACTGGTTGACTGGATTAGAGCCTGTGTTTGTGTGTCCCTCTGTGCATTTGTGTTTCAATATGCCTTCATATTTGTAATTTTGTAAGTTATTACTATTCTGCTAAATGATACTATTTCTGCTTTTCATAAGATTTGTGCCTAATATAGTATTTCTGCTAAATTATAGTATTTATTATTTTTATAGGATTTGTGCCAAACATAGTATTTCTGTTAAATTATAGTATTTCTGCTTTTTATACTATTTGTGCCTAATATAGTATTTCTGCTTTTTATAGGATTTGTACCTAATATAGTATTTCTGCTTTTTATAGGATTTGTGCTTAATATAGTATTTCTGCTAAATTATAGTATTTCTGCTTTTTATAGGATTTGTGCTAAAACATAGTATTTCTACTAAATGTAGTATTTATGCTTAATCATAGTATTTCTATATATTTCTGCCAGGTCCCCAGGCAGCCAATCCTCTGTGAGGACTTAGACATTCAAATTTTCAAATCAGGGCCTGCACGGTTTCCCAGCCAATCATATATGTGTCCTGAGGCATTCAAATTTGCATATTGGGGCCTTCATGGCTTCTAAGCCAGCCAATCATATCTGAGGGCTGAGGAATTCAAATCCACAAATCAGGGCCTGCACAGCTTCCCAGCCAGCCAATCATGTATGTGGGCTCCAGGTATTCAAATTTGCATATTGGGGAATTCGTGGCTTCTAAGTCAACAAGTCATCCATGTCATATATCTCTAAAAATTCATATTTTAATGATAAATTGTCAACACTTGAAGATTCCCCCATCTCTTCTGAACAAAACGGTGTAAGAATGACCGCTCTAGCCCCTATGGTTAGGAAATTATGGTCATTTGTTTGAGGGGAGTCCTCACTATGAGAAATAGGCTGCAATAATCCTGTGCCTCTCTGTGCTGCATGTGTAAAAAGAGGCACATGTTTTGGCGGGAAAAAGTACACAGGCTCTCTGATTGGTGGATTCAAATTCGGCAGCTCCCAGGCTGACCTAGAAACTCACTTCTCTCTCCCTGTGCATTTTTTTGCTGATTTTTTCATTTAACAAGTATATTTGAGGGACCCTCAGCATGTTCAGCATTTTTTCAGCTGTCCATTTTGCTTTTCCAATTTTTCTGTTTAACTTATTACTATTGTGCTAAATCATACTGTTTCTGCTATTTTATAAGATTTGTGCTTAATATAGTAATTCTGCTTTTAATAGGATTTGTGCTTAATATAGTATTTCTGCTTTTTATAGAATTTGTGCTTAATATAGTATTTCTGCTTTTTATAGAATTTGTGCTTAATATAGTATTTCTGCTTTTTATAGGATTTGTGCTTAATATAGTATTTCTGCTTTTTATATGATTTGTGCTTAATATAGTATTTCTGCTAAATTATAGTATTTCTGCTTTTTATAGGATTTGTGCTAAAACATAGTATTTCTACTAAATGTAGTATTTATGCTTAATCATAGTATTTCTATATATTTCTGCCTGGTCCCCAGGCAGCCAATCCTCTGTGAGGACTTAGACATTCAAATTTTCAAATCAGGTCCTGCACGGTTTCCCAGCCAATCATATATGTGTCCTGAGGCATTCAAATTTGCATATTGGGGACTTCATGGCTTCTAAGCCAGCCAATCATATCTGAGGGCTGAGGAATTCAAATCCACAAATCAGGGCCTGCACGGCTTCCCAGCCAGCCAATCACATATGTGGTCTCAGGCATTCAAATTTGCATATTGGGGAATTCGTGGCTTCTAAGTCAACAAGTCATCCATGTCATATATCTCTAAAAATTCATATTTTAATATTAAATTGTCAACACTTGAAGATTCCCCCACCTCTTCTGAACAAAACGGTGTAAGAATGACCGTTCTAGCCCCTACGGTTAGGAAATTACGGTCATTTGTTTGAGGGAGTCGTCACTATGAGAAATAGACTGCAAAAATCCTGTGTCTCTCTGTGCTGCTGCGTGTGTAAACAGATGCACCTGTTTTGGTGGGGAAAAGTGCACAGGCTCTCTGATTGGTGGATTCAAATTCAGCAGTTCCCAGGCTGACCTAGAAACTTAGTCCTCTCTCCCTGTGTGTGTGTGTGTGTGTGTGTGTGTCTGTGACAGAGAGAGAGAGAGAGGGAGAGAGAGAGAGAGAGAGAGAGAGAGAGAGGCTTTTAATGGGATGATCTCATTCTAAGATTTAAATTCAATATATTTAGACTGGTTGACTGAATTGGATCTTGTGTGTGGGTCTCTATGTGCATGTGTGTTTCCTCATGTGTACATATTTGTGATTGTGTGGCTGTAATAAATTTTTTTGCAGATTTTTGTCATTTAACAAGTATATTTGAGGGACCCTCAGCATGTTCAGCATTTTTTCAGCTGTCCATTTTGCTTTTCCAATTTTTCTGTTTAACTTATTACTATTGTGCTAAATCATAGCATTTCTGCTATTTTATAAGATTTGTGCTTAATATACTATTTCTGCTTTTCATAGTATTTGTGCTTAATATAGTATTTCTGCTAAATTTAGTATTTCTGATTAATTATAGTTTTTCTACTAAATCATAGTACAGTATTTCTGCTTTTTATGGGATTTGTGCTAAAACAAAGTATTTCTACTAAATGTAGTATTTGTGCTTAATCATGCCATTTCTGCTTTTTATAGGATTTGTGCTTAATATAGTATTTCTGCTAAATTATAGTATTTCTGCCAAATTATAATATTTGTGCTAAAACATAGTCTCAATTTAAAATTACAATATTCATAGTTCATCACAGTGTCTCTGGTAAATCACAATATTTCTGCTCTGTTGTACTATTTTTCTAAATCATAGTGTTTCTGTAATGTTTAAGTATTTTTGGCTAAATATATTCTTTCTGTTATCTTATACTATTTCTCCTAAATTCTTGTATTTTTGAGAAGTTATCATGTTTCTGGTAAGTTACAATATTTCTGCTAAATTCTGCTATGCTATTGTATTTCTGCCAAGTATTATGTTTCCTCTAAGATATTGCAGTTCTGCTAAGTTATTCCATTTTAGCAAACTTCTTTTGCTTCTGCAAAGTTTTTACAATTTCTGCAACTTTTCAGCTTTTTCAGCTACTTTTTGCATACAGCTTCAGCTTTAAGCATCCACACTGCATTTTCGCAGGAAATGCAAATTTTTCTAGTTATTATTCCAGTTGCTTCCGTACACTTTTTGGCACTTAACTACTTCCACAATTTTCAGCCGATTTTCACCGTTCAAATTTTAAACTATTCTGCTATTTTTGCTCTTTCTTGCTATGATTTTTGCTATTTTTAACTATTATACTTTTTAAAATATTCCACTTTTTTCCTTTAATTTGTCCCATTGAAATGAATGGGAAACTTCTGCAATTCTGCTAAAATTTGCTTGTTTTTGAAACTTAACTACTTCCTCATATTTTCACCTAGAACAACCATTCAAACTTTAAAATGTTCATAAATTATTGGGCTATTCAGGTATGATTCAGCTTTTTGAAATCTTTTACTGTTTTACTTTTATGCCTCTTAAAGTTTTGAGTTGCAAAATTGTGATTTTTCACAAAATACATGCGTTGTTATGGTTGCTATGCTCTTGGCTTCCAGTGTGCCACTGAAGCTTTTGCAGTCTTCTCTTCATGTCCGAACATCTGTTTGCTACTTGCTCAATTTTCACTCAACTTCCACAAATTATACATCAAAACGTAGGTATTTTTGCTGGCTTTCAGAAAATGTCACTATCATTGTTGTGGTATTCATAGAACTTTCGCAAATCTCCTCAGACCAACACAATGTCAGAAAACTCTCCATATAAAGTCAATGGAGAGTTTGTTCAAAATCACGGCTGGATTTCTGTAATGAGAGGCATATTCGAATCGTCATATCTCCTTAACGAAGCAAAGTTAAGACATGAGGCTTGTCCCCGAATATCTTCAGACACCCCTGACGCTCACAATTCAAGAATTTCTTTCTCACCTATTACCGTTCTGAAATGAGTTGGACTTGTTTGAGGGTAGGAAATTTGTCCTTCGCTCAGATTTCTTCAGATTTCAAACCCTGGAAATGAACCACTTTTTTCTCTCGTCATAACTTTTTGTTGGATTTCCACAGAGACCTGAAAATTTCCATGATTGTTCACCAAAGCCTGCTGTCTCTTACGGTGAAAGAATGATATCGATACTCCAAATAGATTTAGAGTTACAAAGCGTTGTTTGAGGGCAAGTCAAGGCAGTTTTTGCTTCGCTCTACTCAGTTATGGTGCATTAGAAGTCAAATATCTTTAATAATTCATATTTTAATGATAAATTGTTAACACTGGAAGATTCCCCCATCTCTTCTGAACAAAACGGTGTAAGAATGACCGCTCTAGCCCCTACGGTTAGGAAATTATGGTCATTTGTTTGAGGGGAGTCGTCACTATGAGAAATAGGCTGCAATAATCCTGTGCCTCTCTGTGCTGCGTGTGTAAAAAGGATGCACCTGTTTTGGCGGGAAAACGTAAACAGCCACTCTGATTGGTGGATTTAAATTCGGCAGCTCTCTCCCTCTGTGTGTGTGTGTGTGTGTGTGTGTGTGTGTGTGTGTGTGTGTGTGTGTGTGTTTAGTGGGAGAGAGAGGACCCTGCCCTTATTTGGCAGCATGTCATTGTAGGATTTAAATTGAATATAGTTAGACTGGTTGACTGAATTAGAGCCTGTGTTTGTGTGTCCCTCTGTGCATTTGTTTCAATATGCCTCCATATTTGTAATTTTGTAAGTTATTACTATTCTGCTTAATCATACTATTTCTGCTTTTTATAGGATTTGTGCCTAATATAGTATTTCTGCTTTTTATAGGATTTGTGCTTAATATAGTATTTCTGCTAAATTATAGTATTTCTGCTTTTTATAGTATTTGTGCTAAAACATAGTATTTCTACTAAATGTAGTATTTATGCTTAATCATAGTATTTCTATATATTTCTGCCAGGTCCCCAGGCAGCCAATCCTCTGTGAGGACTTAGACATTCAAATTTTCAAATCAGGGCCTGCACGGTTTCCCAGCCAATCATATATGTGTCCTGAGGCATTCAAATTTGCATATTGGGGCCTTCATGGCTTCTAAGCCAGCCAATCATATCTGAGGGCTGAGGAATTCAAATCCACAAATCAGGGCCTGCACGGCTTCCCAGCCAGCCAATCATATATGTGGCCTCAGGCATTCAAATTTGCATATTGGGGGAATTCGTGGCTTCTAAGTCAAGAAGTCATCCATGTCGTATATCTCTAAAAATTCACATTTTAATGATAAATTGTTAACACTGGAAGATTCCCCCATCTCTTCTGAACAAAACGGTGTAAGAATGACCGCTCTAGCCCCTACGGTTTGGAAATTATGGTCATTTGTTTGAGGGGAGTCCTCACTATGAGAAATAGGCTGCAATAATCCTGTGCCTCTCTCTGCTGCGTGTGTAAAAAGATGCACCTGTTTTGGCGGGAAAAAGTACACAGGCTCTCTGATTGGTGGATTCAAATTCAGCAGCTCCCAGGCTGACCTAGAAACTTACTTCTCTCTCCCTGTGCATTTTTTTGCTGATTTTTTCATTTAACAAGTATATTTGAGGGACCCTCAGCATGTTCAGCATTTTTTCAGCTGTCCATTTTGCTTTTCCAGTTTTTCTGTTTAACTTATTACTATTGTGCTAAATCATACTGTTTCTGCTATTTCATAAGATTTGTGCTTAATATAGTATTTCTGCTTTTTATAGAATTTGTGCTTAATATAGTATTTCTGCTTTTTATAGGATTTGTGCTTAATATAGTATTTCTGCTAAATTATAGTATTTCTGCTTTTTATAGTATTTGTGCTAAAACATAGTATTTCTACTAAATGTAGTATTTATGCTTAATCATAGTATTTCTATATATTTCTGCCAGGTCCCCAGGCAGCCAATCCTCTGTGAGGACTTAGACATTCAAATTTTCAAATCAGGGCCTGCACGGTTTCCCAGCCAATCATATATGTGTCCTGAGGCATTCAAATTTGCATATTGGGGCCTTCATGGCTTCTAAGCCAGCCAATCATATCTGAGGGCTGAGGAATTCAAATCCACAAATCAGGGCCTGCACAGCTTCCCAGCCAGCCAATCATGTATGTGGGCTCCAGGTATTCAAATTTGCATATTGGGGAATTCGTGGCTTCTAAGTCAACAAGTCATCCATGTCATATATCTCCAAAAATTCATATTTTAATGATAAATTGTCAACACTTGAAGATTCCCCCATCTCTTCTGAACAAAACGGTGTAAGAATGACCGCTCTAGCCCCTATGGTTAGGAAATTATGGTCATTTGTTTGAGGGGAATCCTCACTATGTGAAATAAACTGAAAGAAGCAGGTCTATGTCTCTGTGCTGCGTGTGTAAAAAGATGCACCTGTTTTGGCGGGAAAACGTAAACAGCCTCTCTGATTGGTGGATTCAAATTCAGCAGCTCCCAGGCTGACCTAGAAACTTAGTCCTCTCTCCCTGTGTGTGTGTGTGTGTGTGTGTGTGTGTGTGTGTGTGTGTGTGTGTGTGTGTGTGTGTTTAGTGGGAGAGAGAGGACCCTGCCCTTATTTGACAGCATGTCATTGTAGGATTTAAATTGAACATAGTTAGACTGGTTGACTGGATTAGAGCCTGTGTTTGTGTGTCCCTCTGTGCATTTGTGTTTCAATAAGTTATTACTATTCTGCTAAATCATAGTATTTCTGGTACTTTTCGGTACTTGTGCTAAATACAGTATTTCTGCTAAATCATACTATTTCTGCTTTTCATAGGATTTATGCCTAATATAGTATTTCTGCTAAATTATAGTATTTCTGCTTTTTATAGGATTTGTGCCTAACATAGTATTTCTGCTAAATTATAGTATTTCTGCTTTTTATAGGATTTGTGCCTTACATAGTATTTCTGCTAAATTATAGTATTTCTGCTTTTTATACTATTTGTTCTAAATTATAGTATTTCTGCTTTTTATAGGATTTGTGCTTAATATAGTATTTCTGCTAAATTATAGTTTTTCTTCTTTTTATAATATTTGTGCTAAAACATAGTATTTCTACTAAATGTAGTATTTATGCTTAATAATAGTATTTCTATATATTTCTGCCAGGTCCCCAGGCAGCCAATCCTCTGTGAGGACTGAGACATTCAAATTTTCAAATCAGGGCCTGCACAGTTTCCCAGCCAATCAAATAAGTGTCCTGAGGCATTCAAATTTGCATATTGGGGCCTTCGTGGCTTCTAAGCCAGCCAATCATATCTGAGGGCTGAGGAATTCAAATTTTCAAATCAGGGCCTGCACGGCTTCCCAGCCAGCCAATCACATATGTGGTCTCAGGCATTCAAATTTGCATATTGGGGAATTCGTGGCTTCTAAGTCAACAAGTCATCCATGTCATATATCTCTAAAAATTCATATTTTAATATTAAATTGTCAACACTTGAAGATTCCCCCATCTCTTCTGAACAAAACGGTGTAAGAATGACCATTCTAGCCCCTACGGTTAGGAAATTACGGTCATTTGTTTGAGGGGAGTCGTCACTATGAGAAATAGACTGCAAAAATCCTGTGTCTCTCTGTGCTGCTGCGTGTGTAAACAGATGCACCTGTTTTGGTGGGGAAAAGTGCACAGCCTCTCTGATTGGTGGATTCAAATTCACCAGCTCCCAGGCTGACCTAGAAACTTACTTCTCTCTCCCTGTGTGTGTGTGTGTGTGTGTGTGTGTGTGTGTGTGTGTGACAGAGAGAGAGAGAGAGAGAGAGAGAGAGAAAGGCTTTTAATGGGATGATCTCATTCTAAGATTTAAATTCAATATATTTAGACTGGTTGACTGAATTGGATCTTGTGTGTGGGTCTCTCTGTGCATGTGTGTTTCCTCATGTGTACATATTTGTGATTGTGTGGCTGTAATAAATTTTTTTGCAGATTTTTGTCATTTAACAAGTATATTTGAGGGACCCTCAGCATGTTCAGCATTTTTTCAGCTGTCCATTTTGCTTTTCCAATTTTTCTGTTTAACTTATTACTATTGTGCTAAATCATACTGTTTCTGCTATTTTATAAGATTTGTGCTTAATATACTATTTCTGCTTTTATAGGATTTGTGCTTAATATAGTATTTCTGCTTTTCATAGGATTTGTGCTTAATATAGTATTTCTGCTAAATTTAGTATTTCTGATTAATTATAGTCTTTCTACTAAATCATAGTACAGTATTTCTGCTTTTTATGGGATTTGTGCTAAAACAAAGTATTTCTACTAAATGTAGTATTTATGCTTAATCATACCATTTCTGCTTTTTATAGGATTTGTGCTTAATATAGTATTTCTGCTAAATTATAGTATTTCTGCCAAATTATAATATTTGTGCTAAAACATAGTCTTAATTTAAAATTACAATATTCATAGTTCATCACAGTGTCTCTGGTAAATCACAATATTTCTGCTCTGTTGTACTATTTTTCTAAATCATAGTGTTTCTGTAATGTTTAAGTATTTTTGGCTAAATACATTCTTTCTGTTATCTTATACTATTTCTCCTAAATTCTTGTATTTTTGAGAAGTTATCATGTTTCTGGTAAGTTACAATATTTCTGCTAAATTCTGCTATGCTATTGTATTTCTGCCAAGTATTATGTTTCCTCTAAGATATTGCAGTTCTGCTAAGTTATTCCATTTTAGCAAACTTCTTTTGCTTCTGCAAAGTTTTTACAATTTCTGCAACTTTTCAGCTTTTTCAGCTACTTTTTGCATACAGCTTCAGCTTTAAGCATCCACACTGCATTTTCGCAGGAAATGCAAATTTTTCTAGTTATTATTATTATTATTATTATTATTATTATTCTTTTTCCGCCTGAAATTTTGGACCTTAACTCGCCCCACAGTTTTGAGACAAGGTTCACATATGATATATCATTGTGTGCGGCTGGAGCTGGAATGAGTTGCTATGACTTTTGGTGTTTATTACTTCTATAGTTTTTTAAATATGAATATTTTAATGCAAGTTTTTTCCCATTGAAATGAATGGAGAACAAGAAAACTTCATTTGTGGTGTGCTGGCTCACTCTAGTGGTATGTCGGGAGTAATGCGAGGCGGCCGCTGTGTCCCTGTGGACGCTTTTATTTTGTATAACTACCGGAAGTAGTTCCTGTGTACTGACGCTAGCTGGGTAGCTAGCGCCGCGTCGCTTAAAAAGCAGCCGGGCTTGTCTTAAACTTAAAAGGCTGACACTCGCTAAACCACCCGATCGCTCGCCAAGCGACTGTTTCACACTGGACTTATTTTTCGTTTATATGGGCCGATGATGCTGGTCGATGAGGAAAAACTAACTGAGTTGTTTGGTGGTGGCTAACGCGGAGCTAGCTAGCCACCGGTATGTGTCTCTTTCCCCTCATATGTGGGGAAAGAAACATGTGAGGCGGCCGCCGATCGACCGGTTTTCAGGTGAGAATGTAGGTGTGTAAACGTCAAATATCTGCTCGTTTTGTCAAAACATCCCATATTAGCAACAGATTTCTCACGATGTTGCTGCTAGCCGGCTAGCTAGTTTGGCCAGCCGGCTAGCTAGCTCGGCTAGCTAGCGCCGCTTCGCTCAAAAGCACCCAGGCTTGGCTTTCAGTGAGGCGTCTCTAACTCCTTTCACCCCCGATCGCTCCGCAAACAGTCTTTGTCTTAGCTGGACTTATTTTTCGTTTATATGGGCCGATGATGCTGGTCGATGTGGAAAAAATAACTGAGTTGTTCATATACCGGTGGCTAGCTAGCTCCGCGTTAGCCACCGGTATATGTCTCTTCCCCTCGTATGCGGGGAAAGAAACACCGATCGACCGGTGGTGGCTAACGCGGAGCTCAATCGTGGATAAGGGAAACCCAATGCAGGAGAAGCAGGCGGCTGGTGAACTGAATTTCAGGTAAGACGTTATTAACTGCACTCTATTTGGGTCAGATATAAACCGAGTTTAGGTGTAGTTTATTTTCGTTGTGCTGACAGTTACAATAACTGTACTGCGTGCTACGACGGAGTTTCTATACAGCTGTGCGCGCTAAGTTACTGATTTTGAACTTTATGACAGCCTCCCCTATTTTCAGGCGAGAATGTAGGGGTGTAAACTTCAAATATCTGCTCGTTTTATCAAGAAGTCCCATATTTTATCAAGAAGTCCCATATCTCTCACGATGTTACTGCTAGCGCCGCATGGCAGCTAGCTGGCTAGGGCGGCTTGGCTGACACCTAGGCCGGGCTGACTGATACCCAGGCCGGCTCACGCTCTCGTTTCACCGCCGCATGGCGGCTAGCTGGCTAGCGCGGCTTGGCTGACACCCAGGTCGGGCTGGCTGACACCCAGGCTGGGCTGGCTGACACCCAGGCCCGCTCACGCTGTCGTGTCACCCCTAGTCTTTCGTGATGACTCTTGGTTGGCTGCTGGACTTATTTTTCATTTATATGGGCTGGTGATTCAGTATGAGTGTCCGGTGAACTGAATGTCAGGTAAGACGTTATGTATATGTAAGGTAGTGACTGGAATAAGTCACAAGGTGTCGCTGTTGAGCTGCATATATGTTGTAAATTTTAGCAATTTTGACCATTTGTCCTCTGCAGGACACCGTAGTTCAGATTTCTCGTTCGCGTGGGCGCCATCTTGGTTCAGTGTTTACTGTGATGTGCAAAGGTAAGCACTGTCAGTGGCGAACTGCATTGGTTTTGTTTAAAAATAAGTGTTCCACTGTGTAAAATAGCGGTTTGTCATTTAAGCCGAGCAAATATTTTGTTTATTGAGAGGTTCATGTATTGTCTGATGAGAGTATGAGACAAAGATATACTTTTCTTTCTTACTCTCATATAAAATATTTAGCTTTTATTAAATAGTTATCTGAATCTTACAACCAAAGTTTGTATAATAATACACAAGATTGGCTGTAGACCATTGTTAATCATTCAGAACACTGTGTAAAAATAACAAAAAACAAAAAGTGAATGAAAAGTGCATAAATATTTATTTTACGTGTTTGATGTGTGTGGCAGGGCGTGGTCTGCAGTGCTGCTGCAGGGGAGGTGGACCCACCTCAGCGGCATCTGCAATCACGCCTCTCAGGTGTAAAGTCTGTGCTCTCTCTGCTTTTTTTTTTTTTTTTTTTTTTTTTTTTTTTTTGTGTGTATGTGTCGGGCTATGAGATGAAAAGCTACAGCCGGCTGTGTGGGTACAGCAACTATGTGTGAAAAGTGGTCCATAACGTAATGCTTCAAAGTGTGTTCATGCAAACATTGTCGGGTCTGCTTATGAACCTCTGCGCACAGCGTCTACAAATTGGGGCTGTACGAAGTCACCTCATCTTTACACAAAACTGTAAGCTGTCATCTGTGAGGCGCGAGCGGTGTTTGGTTTTACCATAGTTCATGGTGGAGAATGGCTGCTCCGGTGAGTTTTGCTCTCTGTAGCCGTTTGAATGGCAAACTATACTGATTAGCGGCGGCATAGGCACACTTAAAATTTCTTCAGAAATTTTCGCTTTCTAGTTATTGTGTGGATGCTTTAAGCATCCACACTATTGAGTTCCTGTTTCTCTTTATTCTTTATTATTGTGTGGATGCTTAAGCATCCACACTATTGAGTTCCTGTTTCTCTTTATTCTTTATTATTATTCTAGTTGCTTCCGTACACTTTTTGGCACTTAACTACTTCCACAATTTTCAGCCGATTTTCACCGTTCAAATTTTAAACTATTCTGCTATTTCTGCTAATGTGCGCTATGACTTTTGGTATTTTTAACTATTATACTTTTTAAAATATTAAGCTTTTTTCCTTTAATTTGTCCCATTGAAATGAATGGGAAACTTCAGCAATTCTGCTAAAATTTGCTTGTTTTTGAAACTTAACTACTTCCTCATATTTTCACCTAGAACAACCATTCAAACTTTAAAATGTTCACAAATTATTGGGCTATTCAGGTATGATTCAGCTTTTTCAAATCTTTTACTGTTTTACTTTTATGCCTCTTAAAGTTTTGAGTTGCAAAATTGTGATTTTTCACAAAATACATGTGTTGTTATGGTTGCTATGCTCTTGGCTTCCAGTGTGCCACTGAAGGTTTTGCAATTTTCACTTCATGTCCGAACAACTTCCTGCTACTTGCTCAATTTTCACTCAACTTCCACAAATTATACATCAAAACGTAGGTATTTTTGCTGGCTTTCAGAAAATGTCACCATCATTGTTGTGGGATTTATAGAATTTTTGCAAATCTCCTCAGACTAACACAAGGTCAGAAAACTCTCCATATAAAGTGAATGGAGAGCTTGTTCAAAATCACCGCTGGATTTCTGTAAGGAGAGGCATATTCGAATCGTCATATCTCCTTAACGAAGCAAAGTTAAGACATGAGGCTTGTCCCCGAATATCTTCAGACACCCCTGACGCTCACAATTCAAGAATTTCTTTCTCACCTATTACCGTTCTGAAATGAGTTGGACTTGTTTGAGGGTAGGAAATTCGTCCTTCGCTCAGATTTCTTCAGATTTCAAACTGTGGAAATGAACCACTTTTTTCTCTCGTCATAACTTTTTGTTGGATTTCCACAGAGACCTGAAAATTTCCATGATTGTTCACCAAAGCCTGCTGTCTCTTACGGTGAAAGAATGATATCGATACTCCAAATAGATTTCGAGTTAGAAAGCGTTGTTTGAGGGCAAGTCAAGGCAGTTTTTGCTTCGCTCTACTCAGTTATGGTGCATTACAAGTCAAATATCTTTAATAATTCATATTTTAATGATAAATTGTAAACACTGGAAGATTCCCCCATCTCTTCTGAACAAAACGGTGTAAGAATGACCGCTCTAGCCCCTACGGTTTGGAAATTATGGTCATTTGTTTGAGGGGAGTCCTCACTATGAGAAATAGGCTGCAATAATCCTGTGCCTCTCTGTGCTGCGTGTGTAAAAAGAGGCACATGTTTTGGCGGGAAAAAGTACACAGCCTCTCTGATTGGTGGATTCAAATTCAGCAGCTCCCAGGCTGACCTAGAAACTTACTTCTCTCTCCCTGTGCATTTTTTTGCTGATTTTTTCATTTAACAAGTATATTTGAGGGACCCTCAGCATGTTCAGCATTTTTTCAGCTGTCCATTTTGCTTTTCCAATTTTTCTGTTTAACTTATTACTATTGTGCTAAATAATACTATTTCTGCTATTTTATAAGATTTGTGCCTAATATAGTATTTCTGCTAAATTACAATATTTCTGCTTTTTATACTGTTTGTGCTAAAACATAGTATTTCTACTAAATGTAGTATTTATGCTTAATCATACTATTTCTGCTTTTTATGGGATTTGTGCCTAATATAGTATTTCTGCTTTTTATAGGATTTTTGCTTAATATAGTATTTCTGCTAAATTTAGTATTTCTGATTAATTATAGTTTTTCTACTAAATCATAGTACAGTATTTCTGCTTTTTATGGGATTTGTGCTTAATATAGTATTTCTGCTTTTTATAGAATTTGTGCTTAATATAGTATTTCTGCTTTTTATATGATTTGTGCTTAATATGGTATTTCTGCTAAATTATAGTATTTCTGCTTTTTATAGGATTTGTGCTAAAACATAGTATTTCTACTAAATGTAGTATTTATGCTTAATCATACTATTTCTGCTTTTTATAGGATTTGTGCTTAATATAGTATTTCTGCTAAATTATAGTATTTCTGCTTTTTATAGGATTTGTGCTAAAACATAGTATTTCTACTAAATGTAGTATTTATGCTTAATCATAGTATTTCTATATATTTCTGCCAGGTCCCCAGGCAGCCAATCCTCTGTGAGGACTTAGACATTCAAATTTTCAAATCAGGTCCTGCACGGTTTCCCAGCCAATCATATATGTGTCCTGAGGCATTCAAATTTGCATATTGGGGACTTCATGGCTTCTAAGCCAGCCAATCATATCTGAGGGCTGAGGAATTCAAATCCACAAATCAGGGCCTGCACAGCTTCCCAGCCAGCCAATCATGTATGTGGGCTCCAGGTATTCAAATTTGCATATTGGGGAATTCGTGGCTTCTAAGTCAACAAGTCATCCGTGTCATATATCTCTAAAAATTCATATTTTAATGATAAATTGTCAACACTGGAAGATTCCCCCATCTCTTCTGAACAAAACGGTGTAAGAATGACCGTTCTAGCTCCTACGGTTAGGATATTATGGTCATTTGTTTGAGGGGAGTCGTCATTATGAGAAATAGACTGCAATGATCCTGTGTCTCTCTGTGCTGCGTGTGTAAAAAGGATGCACCTGTTTTGGAGGGAAAGAGTGCACAGGCTCTCTGATTGGTGGATTCAAATTCAGCAGCTCCCAGGCTGACCTAGAAACTCACTTTTCTCTCCCTGTGTGTGTGTGTGTGTGTGTGTGTGTGTGTGTGTGTGTGTGTGTGTGAGACAGAGAGAGAGAGAGAGAGAGAGAGAGAGAAAGGCTTTTAATGGGATGATCTCATTCTAAGATTCAAATTCAATATATTTAGACTGGTTGACTGAATTGGATCTTGTGTGTGTGTCTCTCTGTGCATGTGTGTTTTCTTATGTGTACATATTTGTGATTGTGTGGCTGTTATAGATTTTTTTGCTGATTTTTTTCATTTAACAAGTATAGTTGAGGGACCTTCAGCATGTTCATCATTTTTTCAGCTGTCCATTTTTGCTTTTCCAATTTTTCTGTTTAAGTTATTACTATTGTGCTAAATCATACTATTTCTGCTATTTTATAAGATTTGTGCCAAATACCGTATTTCTGCCAAATATAGTATTTCTGATTAATTATAGTTTTTTCTACCAAATCATAGTACAGTATTTCTGCTTTTTATAGGGTTTGTGCTTAATATAGTATTTCTGCTAAATTATAGTATTTCTGCTTTTTATAGTATTTGTGCTAAATTATAGTATTTCTGCCAAATTATAATATTTGTGCTAAAACATAGTCTTAATTTAAAATTACAATATTCATAGTTCATCACAGTGTCTCTGGTAAATCACAATATTTCTGCTCTGTTGTACTATTTTTCTAAATCATAGTGTTTCTGTAATGTTTAAGTATTTTTGGCTAAATATATTCTTTCTGTTATCTTATACTATTTCTCCTAAATTCTTGTATTTTTGAGAAGTTATCATGTTTCTGGTAAGTTACAATATTTCTGCTAAATTCTGCTATGCTATTGTATTTCTGCCAAGTATTATGTTTCTTCTAAGATATTGCAGTTCTGCTAAGTTATTCCATTTTAGCAAACTTCTTTTGCTTCTGCAAAGTTTTTACAATTTCTGCAACTTTTCAGCTTTTTCAGCTACTTTTTGCATACAGCTTCAGCTTTAAGCATCCACACTGCATTTTCGCAGGAAATGCAAATTTTTCTAGTTGTGTGGATGCTTGAAGCATCCACACTATTGAGTTCCTGTTTCTCTTTATTCTTTATTATTATTATTATTATTATTATTCTAGTTGCTTCCGTACACTTTTTGGCACTTAACTACTTCCACAATTTTCAGCCGATTTTCACCGTTCAAATTTTAAACTATTCTGCTATTTCTGCTAATTTACGCTACGATTTTTGCTATTTTTAACTATTATACTTTTTAAAATATTAAGCTTTTTTCCTTTAATTTGTCCCATTGAAATGAATGGGAAACTTCCAAAATTCTGCTAAAATTTGCTTGTTTTTGAAACTTAACTACTTCCTCATATTTTCACCTAGAACAACCATTCAAACTTTAAAATGTTCACAAATTATTGGGCTATTCAGGTATGATTCAGCTTTTTCAAATGTTTTACTGTTTTACTTTTATGCCTCTTAAAGTTTTGAGTTGCAAAATTGTGATTTTTCACAAAATACATGCGTTGTTATGGTTGCTATGCTCTTGGCTTCCAGTGTGCCACTGAAGGTTTTGCAATTTTCACTTCATGTCCGAACAACTGTTTGCTACTTGCTCAATTTTCACTCAACTTCCACAAATTATACATCAAAACGTAGGTATTTTTGCTGGCTTTCAGAAAATGTCACTATCATTGTTGTGGGATTTATAGAATTTTTGCAAATCTCCTCAGACCAACACAAGGTCTCAAAACTCTCCATATAAAGTCAATGGAGAGCTTGTTCAAAATCATCGCTGGATTTCTGTAATGAGAGGCATATTCGAATCGTCATATCTCCTTAACGAAGCGACTTTAAGACATGAGGCTTGTCCCCGAATATCTTCAGACACCCCTGACGCTCACAATTCAAGAATTTCTTTCTCACCTATTACCGTTCTGAAATGAGTTGGACTTGTTTGAGGGTAGGAAATTCGTCCTTCGCTCAGATTTCTTCAGATTTAAAACTCTGGAAATGAACCACTTTTTTCTCTCGTCATAATTTTTTTTTGGATTTCCACAGAGACCTGAAAATTTCCATGACTGTTCACCAAAGCCTGCTGTCTCTTACGGTGAAAGAATGATATCGATACTCCAAATAGATTTCGAGTTACAAAGCGTTGTTTGAGGGCAAGTCAAGGCAGTTTTTGCTTCGCTCTACTCAGTTATGGTGCATTAGAAGTCAAATATCTTTAATAATTCATATTTTAATGATAAATTGTAAACACTGGAAGATTCCCCCATCTCTTCTGAACAAAACGGTGTAAGAATGACCGCTCTAGCCCCTACGGTTTGGGAATTATGGTCATTTGTTTGAGGGGAGTCCTCACTATGAGAAATAGGCTGCAATAATCCTGTGCCTCTCTGTGCTGCGTGTGTAAAAAGAGGCACATGTTTTGGCGGGAAAAAGTACACAGGCTCTCTGATTGGTGGATTCAAATTCAGCAGCTCCCAGGCTGACCTAGAAACTTACTTCTCTCTCCCTGTGCATTTTTTTGCTGATTTTTTCATTTAACAAGTATATTTGAGGGACCCTCAGCATGTTCAGCATTTTTTCAGCTGTCCATTTTGCTTTTCCAATTTTTCTGTTTAACTGATTACTATTGTGCTAAATCATACTATTTCTGCTATTTTATAAGATTTGTGCCTAATATAGTATTTCTGCTAAATTACAGTATTTCTGCTTTTTATACTATTTGTGCTAAAACATAGTATTTCTACTAAATGTAGTATTTATGCTTAATCATACTATTTCTGCTTTTTATGGGATTTGTGCCTAATATAGTATTTCTGCTTTTTATACGATTTTTGCTCAAACATAATATTTCTACTAAATGTAGTGTTTATGCTTAATCATCCTATTTCTGCTTTTTATAGGATTTGTGCTTAATATAGTATTTCTGCTAAATTATAGTATTTCTGCTTTTTATAGTATTTGTGCTAAAACATAGTATTTCTACTAAATGTAGTATTTATGCTTAATAATAGTATTTCTATATATTTCTATATATTTCTGCCAGGTCCCCAGGCAGCCAATCCTCTGTGAGGACTTAGACATTCAAATTTTCAAATCAGGGCCTGCACGGTTTCCCAGCCAATCATATATGTGTCCTGAAGCATTCAAATTTGCATATTGGGGCCTTCATGGCTTCTAAGCCAGCCAATCATATCTGAGGGCTGAGGAATTCAAATCCACAAATCAGGGCCTGCACAGCTTCCCAGCCAGCCAATCATGTATGTGGGCTCCAGGTATTCAAATTTGCATATTGGGGAATTCGTGGCTTCTAAGTCAACAAGTCATCCATGTCATATATCTCTAAAATTTCATATTTTAATGATAAATTGTCAACACTTGAAGATTCCCCCATCTCTTCTGAACAAAACGGTGTAAGAATGACCGCTCTAGCCCCTATGGTTAGGAAATTATGGTCATTTGTTTGAGGGGAATCCTCACTATGTGAAATAAACTGAAAGAAGCAGGTCTATGTCTCTGTGCTGCGTGTGTAAAAAGATGCACCTGTTTTGGCGGGAAAACGTAAACAGCCTCTCTGATTGGTGGATTCAAATTCAGCAGCTCCCAGGCTGACCTAGAAACTTAGTCCTCTCTCCCTGTGTGTGTGTGTGTGTGTGTGTGTGTGTGTGTGTGTGTGTGTGTGTGTTTAGTGGGAGAGAGAGGACCCTGCCCTTATTTGGCAGCATGTCATTGTAGGATTTAAATTGAACATAGTTAGACTGGTTGACTGGATTAGAGCCTGTGTTTGTGTGTCCCTCTGTGCATTTGTGTTTCAATAAGTTATTACTATTCTGCTAATTCATAGTATTTCTGGTACTTTTCGGTACTTGTGCTAAATACAGTATTTCTGCTAAATCATACTATTTCTGCTTTTCATAGGATTTATGCCTAATATAGTATTTCTGCTAAATTATAGTATTTCTGCTTTTTATAGGATTTGTGCCTAATATAGTATTTCTGCTAAATTATAGTATTTCTGCTTTTTATAGGATTTGTGCCTAACATAGTATTTCTGCTAAATTATAGTATTTCTGCTTTTTATACTATTTGTTCTAAATTATAGTATTTCTGCTTTTTATAGGATTTGTGCTTAATATAGTATTTCTGCTAAATTATAGTTTTTCTTCTTTTTATAGTATTTGTGCTAAAACATTGTATTTCTACTAAATGTAGTATTTATGCTTAATAATAGTATTTCTATATATTTCTGCCAGGTCCCCAGGCAGCCAATCCTCTGTGAGGACTTAGACATTCAAATTTTCAAATCAGGGCCTGCACAGTTTCCCAGCCAATCAAATAAGTGTCCTGAGGCATTCAAATTTGCATATTGGGGCCTTCGTGGCTTCTAAGTCAACAAGTCATCCATGTCATATATCTCTAAAAATTCATATTTTAATGATAAATTGTCAACACTTGAAGATTCCCCCATCTCTTCTGAACAAAACGGTGTAAGAATGACCGTTCTAGCCCCTACGGTTAGGAAATTACGGTCATTTGTTTGAGGGGAGTCGTCACTATGAGAAATAGACTGCAAAAATCCTGTGTCTCTCTGTGCTGCTGCGTGTGTAAACAGATGCACCTGTTTTGGTGGGGAAAAGTGCACAGCCTCTCTGATTGGTGGATTCAAATTCACCAGCTCCCAGGCTGACCTAGAAACTTACTTCTCTCTCCCTGTGTGTGTGTGTGTGTGTGTGTGTGTGTGTGAGAGAGAGAGAGAGAGAGAGAGAGAGAGAGAGAGAGAGAGAGAAAGCCTTTTAATGGGATGATCCCATTGTAAGATTCAAATTCAATATATTTAGACTGGTTGACTGAATTGGATCTTGTGTGTGTGTCTCTCTGTGCATGTGTGTTTCCTCATGTGTACATATTTGTAATTGTGTGGCAGTCATAAATTTTTTTGCTGATTTTTGTCATTTAACAAGTATATTTGAGGGAACCTCAGCATGTTCAGCATTTTTTCAGCTGTCCATTTTGCTTTTCCAATTTTTCTGTTTAACTTATTACTATTGTGCTAAATCACACTATTTCTGCTATTTTATAAGATTTGTGCTTAATATACTATTTCTGCTTTTCATAGGATTTGTGCTTAATATAGTATTTCTGCTTTTTATAAGATTTGTGCTTAATATAGTATTTCTGCTAAATGTAGTATTTATGCTTAATCATACTATTTCTGCTTTTCATAGGATTTGTGCTTAATATAGTATTTCTGCTAAATTTAGTATTTCTGATTAATTATAGTTTTTCTACTGAATCATAGTACAGTATTTCTGCTTTTTATGGGATTTGTGCTAAAACAAAGTATTTCTACTAAATGTAGTATTTATGCTTAATCATACCATTTCTGCTTTTTATAGGATTTGTGCTTAATATAGTATTTCTGCTAAATTATAGTATTTCTGCCAAATTATAATATTTGTGCTAAAACATAGTCTTAATTTAAAATTACAATATTCATAGTTCATCACAGTGTCTCTGGTAAATCACAATATTTCTGCTCTGTTGTACTATTTTTCTAAATCATAGTGTTTCTGTAATGTTTAAGTATTTTTGGCTAAATATATTCTTTCTGTTATCTTATACTATTTCTCCTAAATTCTTGTATTTTTGAGAAGTTATCATGTTTCTGGTAAGTTACAATATTTCTGCTAAATTCTGCTATGCTATTGTATTTCTGCCAAGTATTATGTTTCCTCTAAGATATTGCAGTTCTGCTAAGTTATTCCATTTTAGCAAACTTCTTTTGCTTCTGCAAAGTTTTTACAATTTCTGCAACTTTTCAGCTTTTTCAGCTACTTTTTGCATACAGCTTCAGCTTTAAGCATCCACACTGCATTTTCGCAGGAAATGCAAATTTTTCTAGTTGTGTGGATGCTTGAAGCATCCACACTATTGAGTTCCTGTTTCTCTTTATTCTTTATTATTATTATTATTATTATTATTCTAGTTGCTTCCGTACACTTTTTGGCACTTAACTACTTCCACAATTTTCAGCCGATTTTCACCGTTCAAATTTTAAACTATTCTGCTATTTCTGCTAATTTACGCTACGATTTTTGCTATTTTTAACTATTATACTTTTTAAAATATTAAGCTTTTTTCCTTTAATTTGTCCCATTGAAATGAATGGGAAACTTCTGCAATTCTGCTAAATTTTGCCTGTTTTTGAAACTTAACTACTTCCTCATATTTTCACCTAGAACAACCATTCAAACTTTAAAATGTTCACAAATTATTGGGCTATTCAGGTATGATTCAGCTTTTTCAAATGTTTTACTGTTTTACTTTTATGCCTCTTAAAGTTTTGAGTTGCAAAATTGTGATTTTTCACAAAATACATGCGTTGTTATGGTTGCTATGCTCTTGGCTTCCAGTGTGCCACTGAAGGTTTTGCAATTTTCACTTCATGTCCGAACAACTTCTTGCTACTTGCTCAATTTTCACTCAACTTCCACAAATTATACATCAAAACGTAGGTATTTTTGCTGGCTTTCAGAAAATGTCACTATCATTGTTGTGGGATTTATAGAATTTTTGCAAATCTCCTCAGACCAACACAAGGTCTCAAAACTCTCCATATAAAGTCAATGGAGAGCTTGTTCAAAATCATCGCTGGATTTCTGTAATGAGAGGCATATTCGAATCGTCATATCTCCTTAACGAAGCAAAGTTAAGACATGAGGCTTGTCCCCGAATATCTTCAGACACCCCTGACGCTCACAATTCAAGAATTTCTTTCTCACCTATTACCGTTCTGAAATGAGTTGGACTTGTTTGAGGGTAGGAAATTCGTCCTTCGCTCAGATTTCTTCAGATTTAAAACTCTGGAAATGAACCACTTTTTTCTCTCGTCATAATTTCTTTTTGGATTTCCACAGAGACCTGAAAATTTCCATGATTGTTCACCAAAGCCTGCTGTCTCTTACGGTGAAAGAATGATATCGATACTCCAAATAGATTTCGAGTTAGAAAGCGTTGTTTGAGGGCAAGTCAAGGCAGTTTTTGCTTCGCTCTACTCAGTTATGGTGCATTAGAAGTCAAATATCTTTAATAATTCATATGTTAATGATAAATTGTAAACACTGGAAGATTCCCCCATCTCTTCTGAACAAAACGGTGTAAGAATGACCGCTCTAGCCCCTACGGTTTGGAAATTATGGTCATTTGTTTGAGGGGAGTCCTCACTATGAGAAATAGGCTGCAATAATCCTGTGCCTCTCTGTGCTGCGTGTGTAAAAAGAGGCACATGTTTTGGCGGGAAAAAGTACACAGGCTCTCTGATTGGTGGATTCAAATTCAGCAGCTCCCAGGCTGACCTAGAAACTTACTTCTCTCTCCCTGTGCATTTTTTTGCTGATTTTTTCATTTAACAAGTATATTTGAGGGACCCTCAGCATGTTCAGCATTTTTTCAGCTGTCCATTTTGCTTTTCCAATTTTTCTGTTTAACTTATTACTATTGTGCTAAATAATACTATTTCTGCTATTTTATAAGATTTGTGCCTAATATAGTATTTCTGCTAAATTACAATATTTCTGCTTTTTATACTATTTGTGCTAAAACATAGTATTTCTACTAAATGTAGTATTTATGCTTAATCATACTATTTCTGCTTTTTATGGGATTTGTGCCTAATATACTATTTCTGCTTTTTATAGGATTTTTGCTCAAACATAGTATTTCTACTAAATGTAGTGTTTATGCTTAATCATCCTATTTCTGCTTTTTATAGGATTTGTGCTTAATATAGTATTTCTGCTAAATTATAGTATTTCTGCTTTTTATAGTATTTGTGCTAAAACATAGTATTTCTACTAAATGTAGTATTTATGCTTAATCATAGTATTTCTATATATTTCTGCCAGGTCCCCAGGCAGCCAATCCTCTGTGAGGACTGAGAAATTCAAATTTTCAAATCAGGGCCTGCACTGCTTCCCAGCCAATCATATATGTGTCCTGAGGCATTCAAATTTGCATATTGGGGCCTTCATGGCTTCTAAGCCAGCCAATCATATCTGAGGGCTGAGGAATTCAAATCCACAAATCAGGGCCTGCACAGCTTCCCAGCCAGCCAATCATGTATGTGGGCTCCAGGTATTCAAATTTGCATATTGGGGAATTCGTGGCTTCTAAGTCAACAAGTCATCCATGTCATATATCTCTAAAAATTCATATTTTAATGATAAATTGTCAACACTTGAAGATTCCCCCATCTCTTCTGAACAAAACGGTGTAAGAATGACCGCTCTAGCCCCTATGGTTAGGAAATTATGGTCATTTGTTTGAGGGGAATCCTCACTATGTGAAATAAACTGAAAGAAGCAGGTCTATGTCTCTGTCCTGCGTGTGTAAAAAGATGCACCTGTTTTGGCGGGAAAACGTAAACAGCCTCTCTGATTGGTGGATTCAAATTCAGCAGCTCCCAGGCTGACCTAGAAACTTACTTCTCTCTCCCTGTGCATTTTTTTGCTGATTTTTTCATTTAACAAGTATATTTGAGGGACCCTCAGCATGTTCAGCATTTTTTCAGCTGTCCATTTTGCTTTTCCAATTTTTCTGTTTAACTTATTACTATTGTGCTAAATAATACTATTTCTGCTATTTTATAAGATTTGTGCCTAATATAGTATTTCTGCTAAATTACAATATTTCTGCTTTTTATACTATTTGTGCTAAAACATAGTATTTCTACTAAATGTAGTATTTATGCTTAATCATACTATTTCTGCTTTTTATGGGATTTGTGCCTAATATACTATTTCTGCTTTTTATAGGATTTTTGCTCAAACATAGTATTTCTACTAAATGTAGTGTTTATGCTTAATCATCCTATTTCTGCTTTTTATAGGATTTGTGCTTAATATAGTATTTCTGCTAAATTATAGTATTTCTGCTTTTTATAGTATTTGTGCTAAAACATAGTATTTCTACTAAATGTAGTATTTATGCTTAATCATAGTATTTCTATATATTTCTGCCAGGTCCCCAGGCAGCCAATCCTCTGTGAGGACTGAGAAATTCAAATTTTCAAATCAGGGCCTGCACTGCTTCCCAGCCAATCATATATGTGTCCTGAGGCATTCAAATTTGCATATTGGGGCCTTCATGGCTTCTAAGCCAGCCAATCATATCTGAGGGCTGAGGAATTCAAATCCACAAATCAGGGCCTGCACAGCTTCCCAGCCAGCCAATCATGTATGTGGGCTCCAGGTATTCAAATTTGCATATTGGGGAATTCGTGGCTTCTAAGTCAACAAGTCATCCATGTCATATATCTCTAAAAATTCATATTTTAATGATAAATTGTCAACACTTGAAGATTCCCCCATCTCTTCTGAACAAAACGGTGTAAGAATGACCGCTCTAGCCCCTATGGTTAGGAAATTATGGTCATTTGTTTGAGGGGAATCCTCACTATGTGAAATAAACTGAAAGAAGCAGGTCTATGTCTCTGTCCTGCGTGTGTAAAAAGATGCACCTGTTTTGGCGGGAAAACGTAAACAGCCTCTCTGATTGGTGGATTCAAATTCAGCAGCTCCCAGGCTGACCTAGAAACTTACTTCTCTCTCCCTGTGTGTGTGTGTGTGTGTGTGTGTGTGTGTGTGTGTGTGTGTGTGTGTGTGTTTAGTGGGAGAGAGAGGACCCTGCCCTTATTTGACAGCATGTCATTGTAGGATTTAAATTGAACATAGTTAGACTGGTTGACTGGATTAGAGCCTGTGTTTTTGTGTCTCTCTGTGCATTTGTGTTTCAATAAGTTATTACTATTATGCTAAATCATGGTATTTCTGGTACTTTTCGGTACTTGTGCTAAATACAGTATTTCTGCTAAATCATACTATTTCTGCTTTTCATAGGATTTATGCCTAATATAGTATTTCTGCTAAATTATAGTATTTCTGCTTTTTATAGGATTTGTGCCTAACATAGTATTTCTGCTAAATTATAGTATTTCTGCTTTTTATAGGATTTGTGCCTAACATAGTATTTCTGCTAAATTATAGTATTTCTGCTTTTTATACTATTTGTTCTAAATTATAGTATTTCTGCTTTTTTATAGGATTTGTGCTTAATATAGTATTTCTGCTAAATTATAGTTTTTCTTCTTTTTATAATATTTGTGCTAAAACATAGTATTTGTACTAAATGTAGTATTTATGCTTAATAATAGTATTTCTATATATTTCTGCCAGGTCCCCAGGCAGCCAATCCTCTGTGAGGACTGAGACATTCAAATTTTCAAATCAGGGCCTGCACAGTTTCCCAGCCAATCAAATAAGTGTCCTGAGGCATTCAAATTTGCATATTGGGGCCTTCGTGGCTTCTAAGCCAGCCAATCATATCTGAGGGCTGAGGAATTCAAATCCACAAATCAGGGCCTGCACGGCTTCCCAGCCAGCCAATCACATATGTGGTCTCAGGCATTCAAATTTGCATATTGGGGAATTCGTGGCTTCTAAGTCAACAAGTCCTCCATGTCATATAGCTCTAAAAATTCATATTTTAATATTAAATTGTCAACACTTGAAGATTCCCCCATCTCTTCTGAACAAAACGGTGTAAGAATGACCGTTCTAGCCCCTACGGTTAGGAAATTACGGTCATTTGTTTGAGGGGAGTCGTCACTATGAGAAATAGACTGCAAAAATCCTGTGTCTCTCTGTGCTGCTGCGTGTGTAAACAGATGCACCTGTTTTGGTGGGGAAAAGTGCACAGCCTCTCTGATTGGTGGATTCAAATTCACCAGCTCCCAGGCTGACCTAGAAACTTACTTCTCTCTCCCTGTGTGTGTGTGTGTGTGTGTGTGTGTGTGTGTGTGTGTGTGTGTGTGTGTGTGTGTGACAGAGAGAGAGAGAGAGAGAGAGAGAGAGAGAGAGAGAGAGGCTTTTAATGGGATGATCTCATTCTAAGATTTAAATTCAATATATTTAGACTGGTTGAATGAATTGGATCTTGTGTGTGGGTTTCTCTGTGCATGTGTGTTTCCTCATGTGTACATATTTGTGATTGTGTGGCTGTAATAATTTTTTTTGCAGATTTTTGTCATTTAACAAGTATATTTGAGGGACCCTCAGCATGTTTTCAGCTGTCCATTTTGCTTTTCCAATTTTTCTGTTTAACTTATTACTATTGTGCTAAATCATACTATTTCTGCTATTTTATAAGTTTGTGCTTAATATACTATTTCTGCTTTTATAGGATTTGTGCTTAATATAGTATTTCTGCTAAATGTAGTATTTATGCTTAATCATACTATTTCTGCTTTTCATAGTATTTGTGCTTAATATAGTATTTGCTAAATTTAGTATTTCTGATTAATTATAGTTTTTCTACTAAATCATAGTACAGTATTTCTGCTTTTTATGGGATTTGTGCTAAAACAAAGTATTTCTACTAAATGTAGTATTTGTGCTTAATCATACCATTTCTGCTTTTTATAGGATTTGTGCTTAATATAGTATTTCTGCTAAATTATAGTATTTCTGCCAAATTATAATATTTGTGCTAAAACATAGTCTCAATTTAAAATTACAATATTCATAGTTCATCACAGTGTCTCTGGTAAATCACAATATTTCTGCTCTGTTGTACTATTTTTCTAAATCATAGTGTTTCTGTAATGTTTAAGTATTTTTGGCTAAATATATTCTTTCTGTTATCTTATACTATTTCTCCTAAATTCTTGTATTTTTGAGAAGTTATCATGTTTCTGGTAAGTTACAATATTTCTGCTAAATTCTGCTATGCTATTTCTGCCAAGTATTATGTTTCCTCTAAGATATTGCAGTTCTGCTAAGTTATTCCATTTTAGCAAACTTCTTTTGCTTCTGCAAAGTTTTTACAATTTCTGCAACTTTTCAGCTTTTTCAGCTACTTTTTGCATACAGCTTCAGCTTTAAGCATCCACACTGCATTTTCGCAGGAAATGCAAATTTTTCTAGTTGTGTGGATGCTTTAAGCATCCACACTATTGAGTTCCTGTTTCTCTTTATTCTTTATTATTATTATTATTCTTCAAGTTGCTCGTTTTTTGTCCTTTAACTACTTCCACAATTTTTGTGCTATTTTCACCGTTCAAATTTTATACTATTCTGCTATTTCTGCTAATTTGCGCTATGATTTTTGCTATTTTTTGCTATTATACTTTTTAAAATATTCCACTTTTTTCCTTTAATTTGTCCCATTGAAATGAATGGAAAACTTCCAAAATTCTGCTAAATTTTGCTTGTTTTTGAAACTTAACTACTTCCTCATACTTTCGCCTAGAAAAACCATTCAAACTTTAAAATGTTCACAAATTATTGGGCTATTCATGTATGATTCAGCTTTTTCAAATCTTTTACCGTTTTACTTTTATGCCTCTTAAAGTTTTCAGTTGCAAAATTGTGATTTTTCACAAAATACATGCGTTGTTATGGTTGCTATGCTCTTGGCTTCCAGTGTGACACTGAAGCTTTTGCAGTCTTCTCTTCATGTCCGAACAACTTCTTGCTACTTGCTCAATTTTCACTCAACTTCCACAAATTATACATCAAAACGTAGGTATTTTTGCTGGCTTTCAGAACATGTCACTATCATTGTTGTGGGATTTATAGAATTTTGGCAAATCTCCTCAGACCAACACAAGGTCTCAAAACTCTCCATATAAAGTCAATGGAGAGCTTGTTCAAAATCACCGCTGCATTTCTGTAATGAGAGGCATATTCGAATCGTCATATCTCCTTAACGAAGCGACTTTAAGACATGAGGCTTGTCCCGGTATATCTTCAGACACTCCTGACGCTCACAATTCAAGAATTTCTTTCTCACCTATTACCGTTCTGAAATGAGTTGGACTTGTTTGAGGGTAGGAAATTCGTCCGTCGCTCAGATTTCTTCAGATTTCAAACTGTGGAAATGAACCACTTTTTTCTCTCGTCATAACTTTTTGTTGGATTTCCACAGAGACCTGAAAATTTCTATGACTGTTCACCAAAGCCTGCTGTCTCTTACGGTGAAAGAATGATATCGATACTCCAAATAGATTTCGAGTTACAAAGCGTTGTTTGAGGGCAAGTCAAGGCAGTTTTTGCTTCGCTCTGCTCAGTTATGCTGCATTAGAAGTCTAATATCTTTAATAATTCATATTTTAATGATAAATTGTAAACACCGGAAGATTCCCCCATCTCTTCTGAACAAAACGGTGTAAGAATGACCGCTCTAGCCCCTACGGTTTGGAAATTATGGTCATTTGTTTGAGGGGAGTCCTCACTATGAGAAATAGGCTGCAATAATCCTGTGCCTCTCTGTGCTGCGTGTGTAAAAAGAGGCACATGTTTTGGCGGGAAAAAGTACACAGGCTCTCTGATTGGTGGATTCAAATTCAGCAGCTCCCAGGCTGACCTAGAAACTTACTTCTCTCTCCCTGTGCATTTTTTTGCTGATTTTTTCATTTAACAAGTATATTTGAGGGACCCTCAGCATGTTCAGCATTTTTTCAGCTGTCCATTTTGCTTAACTTATTACTATTGTGCTAAATCATACTGTTTCTGCTATTTCATAAGATTTGTGCTTAATATAGTATTTCTGCTTTTTATAGAATTTGTGCTTAATATAGTATTTCTGCTTTTTATAGAATTTGTGCTTAATATAGTATTTCTGCTAAATTATAGTATTTCTGCTTTTTATAGTATTTGTGCTAAAACATAGTATTTCTACTAAATGTAGTGTTTATGCTTAATCATAGTATTTCTATATATTTCTGCCAGGTCCCCAGGCAGCCAATCCTCTGTGAGGACTTAGACATTCAAATTTTCAAATCAGGGCCTGCACGGTTTCCCAGCCAGTCATATATGTGTCCTGAGGCATTCAAATTTGCATATTGGGGCCTTCATGGCTTCTAAGCCAGCCAATCATATCTGAGGGCTGAGGAATTCAAATCCACAAATCAGGGCCTGCACAGCTTCCCAGCCAGCCAATCATGTATGTGGGCTCCAGGTATTCAAATTTGCATATTGGGGAATTCGTGGCTTCTAAGTCAACAAGTCATCCATGTCATATATCTCTAAAAATTCATATTTTAATGATAAATTGTCAACACTTGAAGATTCCCCCATCTCCTCTGAACAAAACGGTGTAAGAATGACCGCTCTAGCCCCTATGGTTAGGAAATTATGGTCATTTGTTTGAGGGGAATCCTCACTATGTGAAATAAACTGAAAGAAGCAGGTCTATGTCTCTGTGCTGCGTGTGTAAAAAGATGCACCTGTTTTGGCGGGAAAACGTAAACAGCCTCTCTGATTGGTGGATTCAAATTCAGCAGCTCCCAGGCTGACCTAGAAACTTAGTCCTCTCTCCCTGTGTGTGTGTGTGTGTGTGTGTGTGTGTGTGTGTTTAGTGGGAGAGAGAGGACCCTGCCCTTATTTGACAGCATGTCATTGTAGGATTTAAATTGAACATAGTTAGACTGGTTGACTGGATTAGAGCCTGTGTTTGTGTGTCCCTCTGTGCATTTGTGTTTCAATAAGTTATTACTATTCTGCTAAATCATAGTATTTCTGGTACTTTTCGGTACTTGTGCTAAATACAGTATTTCTGCTAAATCATACTATTTCTGCTTTTCATAGGATTTATGCCTAATATAGTATTTCTGCTAAATTATAGTATTTCTGCTTTTTATAGGATTTGTGCCTAACATAGTATTTCTGCTAAATTATAGTGTTTCTGCTTTTTATAGGATTTGTGCCTAACATAGTATTTCTGCTAAATTATAGTATTTCTGCTTTTTATACTATTTGTTCTAAATTATAGTATTTCTGCTTTTTATAGTATTTGTGCTTAATATAGTATTTCTGCTAAATTATAGTTTTTCTTCTTTTTATAATATTTGTGCTAAAACATAGTATTTCTACTAAATGTAGTATTTATGCTTAATAATAGTATTTCTATATATTTCTGCCAGGTCCCCAGGCAGCCAATCCTCTGTGAGGACTGAGACATTCAAATTTTCAAATCAGGGCCTGCACAGTTTCCCAGCCAATCAAATAAGTGTCCTGAGGCATTCAAATTTGCATATTGGGGCCTTCGTGGCTTCTAAGCCAGCCAATCATATCTGAGGGCTGAGGAATTCAAATCCACAAATCAGGGCCTGCACGGCTTCCCAGCCAGCCAATCACATATGTGGTCTCAGGCATTCAAATTTGCATATTGGGGAATTCGTGGCTTCTAAGTCAACAAGTCATCCATGTCATATATCTCTAAAAATTCATATTTTAATATTAAATTGTCAACACTTGAAGATTCCCCCATCTCTTCTGAACAAAACGGTGTAAGAATGACCGTTCTAGCCCCTACGGTTAGGAAATTACGGTCATTTGTTTGAGGGGAGTCGTCACTATGAGAAATAGACTGCAAAAATCCTGTGTCTCTCTGTGCTGCTGCGTGTGTAAACAGATGCACCTGTTTTGGTGGGGAAAAGTGCACAGCCTCTCTGATTGGTGGATTCAAATTCACCAGCTCCCAGGCTGACCTAGAAACTTACTTCTCTCTCCCTGTGTGTGTGTGTGTGTGTGTGTGTGACAGAGAGAGAGAGAGAGAGAGAGAGAGAGAGAGAGAGAAAGGCTTTTAATGGGATGATCTCATTCTAAGATTTAAATTCAATATATTTAGACTGGTTGACTGAATTGGATCTTGTGTGTGGGTCTCTCTGTGCATGTGTGTTTCCTCATGTGTACATATTTGTGATTGTGTGGCTGTAATAAATTTTTTTGCAGATTTTTGTCATTTAACAAGTATATTTGAGGGACCCTCAGCATGTGCAGCATTTTTTCAGCTGTCCATTTTGCTTTTCCAATTTTTCTGTTTAACTTATTACTATTGTGCTAAATCATACTATTTCTGCTATTTTATAAGATTTGTGCTTAATATACTATTTCTGCTTTTATAGGATTTGTGCTTAATATAGTATTTCTGCTAAATGTAGTATTTATGCTTAATCATACTATTTCTGCTTTTTATAGTATTTGTGCTTAATATAGTATTTCTGCTAAATGTAGTATTTATGCTTAATCATACTATTTCTGCTTTTTATAGTATTTGTGCTTAATATAGTATTTCTGCTAAATTTAGTATTTCTGATTAATTATAGTTTTTCTACTAAATCATAGTACAGTATTTCTGCTTTTTATGGGATTTGTGCTAAAACAAAGTATTTCTACTAAATGTAGTATTTGTGCTTAATCATACCATTTCTGCTTTTTATAGGATTTGTGCTTAATATAGTATTTCTGCTAAATTATAGTATTTCTGCCAAATTATAATATTTGTGCTAAAACATAGTCTCAATTTAAAATTACAATATTCATAGTTCATCACAGTGTCTCTGGTAAATCACAATATTTCTGCTCTGTTGTACTATTTTTCTAAATCATAGTGTTTCTGTAATGTTTAAGTATTTTTGGCTAAATATATTCTTTCTGTTATCTTATACTATTTCTCCTAAATTCTTGTATTTTTGAGAAGTTATCATGTTTCTGGTAAGTTACAATATTTCTGCTAAATTCTGCTATGCTATTGTATTTCTGCCAAGTATTATGTTTCCTCTAAGATATTGCAGTTCTGCTAAGTTATTCCATTTTAGCAAACTTCTTTTGCTTCTGCAAAGTTTTTACAATTTCTGCAACTTTTCAGCTACTTTTTGCATACAGCTTCAGCTTTAAGCATCCACACTGCATTTTCGCAGGAAATGCAAATTTTTCTAGTTATTATTCTTTTTCCGCCTGAAATTTTGGACCTTAACTCGCCCCACAGTTTTGAGACAAGGTTCACATATGATATATCATTGTGTGCAGCTGGAGCTGGAATGAGTTGCTATGACTTTTGGTGTTTATTACTTCTATAGTTTTTTAAATATGAATATTTTAATGCAAGTTTTTTCCCATTGAAATGAATGGAGAACAAGAAAACTTCATTTGTGGTGTGCTGGCTCACTCTAGTGGTATGTCGGGAGTAATGCGAGGCGGCCGCTGTGTCCCTGTGGACGCTTTTATTTTGTATAACTACCGGAAGTAGTTCCTGTGTACTGACGCTAGCTGGGTAGCTAGCGCCGTGTCGCTTAAAAAGCAGCCGGGCTTGTCTTAAACTTAAGAGGCTGACACTCGCTAAACCACCCGATCGCTCGCCAAGCGACTGTTTCACACTGGACTTATTTTTCGTTTATATGGGCCGATGATGAAAAACTAACTGAGTTGTTTGGTGGTGGCTAACGCGGAGCTCGCTAGCCACCGGTATGTGTCTCTTTCCCCTCATATGTGAGGAAAGAAACATGTGAGGCGGCCGCCGATCGACCGGTTTTCAGGTGAGAATGTAGGTGTGTAAACGTCAAATATCTGCTCGTTTTGTCAAAACATCCCATATTAGCAACAGATTTCTCACGATGTTGCTGCTAGCCGGCTAGCTAGCTCGGCTAGCTAGCGCCGCTTCGCTCAAAAGCACCCAGGCTTGGCTTTCAGTGAGGCGTCTCTAACTCCTTTCACCCCCGATCGCTCCGCAAACAGTCTTTGTCTTAGCTGGACTTATTTTTCGTTTATATGGGCCGATGATGCTGGTCGATGTGGAAAAAATAACTGAGTTGTTCATATACCGGTGGCTAGCTAGCTCCGCGTTAGCCACCGGTATATGTCTCTTCCCCTCGTATGCGGGGAAAGAAACACCGATCGACCGGTGGTGGCTAACGCGGAGCTCAATCGTGGATAAGGGAAACCCAATGCAGGAGAAGCAGGCGGCTGGTGAACTGAATTTCAGGTAAGACGTTATTAACTGCACTCTATTTGGGTCAGATATAAACCGAGTTTAGGTGTAGTTTATTTTCGTTGTGCTGACAGTTACAATAACTGTACTGCGTGCTAGCTAGCACGACGGAGTTTCTATACAGCTGTGCGCGCTAAGTTACTCATTTTGAACTTTATGACAGCCTCCCCTATTTTCAGGCGAGAATATAGGGGTGTAAACTTCAAATATCTGCTCGTTTTATCAAGAAGTCCCATATTTTATCAAGAAGTCCCATATCTCTCACGATGTTACTGCTAGCGCCGCATGGCGGCTAGCTGGCTAGGGCGGCTTGGCTGACACCTAGGCCGGGCTGACTGATACCCAGGCCGGCTCACGCTCTCGTTTCACCGCCGCATGGCGGCTAGCTGGCTAGCGCGGCTTGGCTGCCACCCAGGTCGGGCTGGCTGACACCCAGGCTGGGCTGGCTGACACCCAGGCCCGCTCACGCTGTCGTGTCACCCCTAGTCTTTCGTGGTGACTCTTGGTTGGCTGCTGGACTTATTTTTCATTTATATGGGCTGGTGATTCAGTATGAGTGTCCGGTGAACTGAATGTCAGGTAAGACGTTATGTATATGTAAGGTAGTGACTGGAATAAGTCAGAAGGTGTCGCTGTTGAGCTGCATATATGTTGTAAATTTTAGCAATTTTGACCATTTGTCCTCTGCAGGACACCGTAGTTCAGATTTCTCGTTCGCGTGGGCGCCATCTTGGTTCAGTGTTTACTGTGATGTGCAAAGGTAAGCACTGTCAGTGGCGAACTGCATTGGTTTTGTTTAAAAATAAGTGTTCCACTGTGTAAAATAGCGGTTTGTCATTTAAGCCGAGCAAATATTTTGTTTATTGAGAGGTTCATGTATTGTCTGATGAGAGTATGAGACAAAGATATACTTTTCTTTCTTACTCTCATATAAAATATTTAGCTTTTATTAAATAGTTATCTGAATCTTACAACCAAAGTTTGTATAATAATACACAAGATTGGCTGTAGACCATTGTTAATCATTCAGAACACTGTGTAAAAATAACAAAAAACAAAAAGTGAATGAAAAGTGCATAAATATTTATTTTACGTGTTTGATGTGTGTGGCAGGGCGTGGTCTGCAGTGCTGCTGCAGGGGAGGTGGACCCACCTCAGCGGCATCTGCAATCACGCCTCTCAGGTGTAAAGTCTGTGCTCTCTCTGCTTTTTTTTTTTTTTTTTTTTTTTTTTTTTTTTGTGTGTATGTGTCGGGCTATGAGATGAAAAGCTACAGCCGGCTGTGTGGGTACAGCAACTATGTGTGAAAAGTGGTCCATAACGTAATGCTTCAAAGTGTGTTCATGCAAACATTGTCGGGTCTGCTTATGAACCTCTGCGCACAGCGTCTACGAATTGGGGCTGTACGAAGTCACCTCATCTTTACACAAAACTGTAAGCTGTCATCTGTGAGGCGCGAGCGGTGTTTGGTTTTACCATAGTTCATGGTGGAGAATGGCTGCTCCGGTGAGTTTTGCTCTCTGTAGCCGTTTGAATGGCAAACTATACTGATTAGCGGCGGCATAGGCACACTTAAAATTTCTTCAGAAATTTTCGCTTTCTAGTTATTATTATTCTTTTTCCGCCTGAAATTTTGGACCTTAACTCGCCCCACAGTTTTGAGACAAGGTTCACATATGATATATCATTGTGTGCGGCTGGAGCTGGAATGAGTTGCTATGACTTTTGGTGTTTATTACTTCTATAGTTTTTTAAATATGAATATTTTAATGCAAGTTTTTTCCCATTGAAATGAATGGAGAACAAGAAAACTTCATTTGTGGTGTGCTGGCTCACTCTAGTGGTATGTCGGGAGTAATGCGAGGCGGCCGCTGTGTCCCTGTGGACGCTTTTATTTTGTATAACTACCGGAAGTAGTTCCTGTGTACTGACGCTAGCTGGGTAGCTAGCGCCGTGTCGCTTAAAAAGCAGCCGGGCTTGTCTTAAACTTAAGAGGCTGACACTCGCTAAACCACCCGATCGCTCGCCAAGCGACTGTTTCACACTGGACTTATTTTTCGTTTATATGGGCCGATGATGAAAAACTAACTGAGTTGTTTGGTGGTGGCTAACGCGGAGCTCGCTAGCCACCGGTATGTGTCTCTTTCCCCTCATATGTGAGGAAAGAAACATGTGAGGCGGCCGCCGATCGACCGGTTTTCAGGTGAGAATGTAGGTGTGTAAACGTCAAATATCTGCTCGTTTTGTCAAAACATCCCATATTAGCAACAGATTTCTCACGATGTTGCTGCTAGCCGGCTAGCTAGCTCGGCTAGCTAGCGCCGCTTCGCTCAAAAGCACCCAGGCTTGGCTTTCAGTGAGGCGTCTCTAACTCCTTTCACCCCCGATCGCTCCGCAAACAGTCTTTGTCTTAGCTGGACTTATTTTTCGTTTATATGGGCCGATGATGCTGGTCGATGTGGAAAAAATAACTGAGTTGTTCATATACCGGTGGCTAGCTAGCTCCGCGTTAGCCACCGGTATATGTCTCTTCCCCTCGTATGCGGGGAAAGAAACACCGATCGACCGGTGGTGGCTAACGCGGAGCTCAATCGTGGATAAGGGAAACCCAATGCAGGAGAAGCAGGCGGCTGGTGAACTGAATTTCAGGTAAGACGTTATTAACTGCACTCTATTTGGGTCAGATATAAACCGAGTTTAGGTGTAGTTTATTTTCGTTGTGCTGACAGTTACAATAACTGTACTGCGTGCTAGCTAGCACCACGGAGTTTCTATACAGCTGTGCGCGCTAAGTTACTCATTTTGAACTTTATGACAGCCTCCCCTATTTTCAGGCGAGAATATAGGGGTGTAAACTTCAAATATCTGCTCGTTTTATCAAGAAGTCCCATATTTTATCAAGAAGTCCCATATCTCTCACGATGTTACTGCTAGCGCCGCATGGCGGCTAGCTGGCTAGGGCGGCTTGGCTGACACCTAGGCCGGGCTGACTGATACCCAGGCCGGCTCACGCTCTCGTTTCACCGCCGCATGGCGGCTAGCTGGCTAGCGCGGCTTGGCTGCCACCCAGGTCGGGCTGGCTGACACCCAGGCTGGGCTGGCTGACACCCAGGCCCGCTCACGCTGTCGTGTCACCCCTAGTCTTTCGTGGTGACTCTTGGTTGGCTGCTGGACTTATTTTTCATTTATATGGGCTGGTGATTCAGTATGAGTGTCCGGTGAACTGAATGTCAGGTAAGACGTTATGTATATGTAAGGTAGTGACTGGAATAAGTCAGAAGGTGTCGCTGTTGAGCTGCATATATGTTGTAAATTTTAGCAATTTTGACCATTTGTCCTCTGCAGGACACCGTAGTTCAGATTTCTCGTTCGCGTGGGCGCCATCTTGGTTCAGTGTTTACTGTGATGTGCAAAGGTAAGCACTGTCAGTGGCGAACTGCATTGGTTTTGTTTAAAAATAAGTGTTCCACTGTGTAAAATAGCGGTTTGTCATTTAAGCCGAGCAAATATTTTGTTTATTGAGAGGTTCATGTATTGTCTGATGAGAGTATGAGACAAAGATATACTTTTCTTTCTTACTCTCATATAAAATATTTAGCTTTTATTAAATAGTTATCTGAATCTTACAACCAAAGTTTGTATAATAATACACAAGATTGGCTGTAGACCATTGTTAATCATTCAGAACACTGTGTAAAAATAACAAAAAACAAAAAGTGAATGAAAAGTGCATAAATATTTATTTTACGTGTTTGATGTGTGTGGCAGGGCGTGGTCTGCAGTGCCGCTGCAGGGGAGGTGGACCCACCTCAGCGGCATCTGCAATCACGCCTCTCAGGTGTAAAGTCTGTGCTCTCTCTGCTTTTTTTTTTTGTTTTTTTTTTTTGTGTATGTGTCGGGCTATGAGATGAAAAGCTACAGCCGGCTGTGTGGGTACAGCAACTATGTGTGAAAAGTGGTCCATAACGTAATGCTTCAAAGTGTGTTCATGCAAACATTGTCGGGTCTGCTTATGAACCTCTGCGCACAGCGTCCACAAATTGGGGCTGTACGAAGTCACCTCATCTTTACACAAAACTGTAAGCTGTCATCTGTGAGGCGCGAGCGGTGTTTGGTTTTACCATAGTTCATGGTGGAGAATGGCTGCTCTGGTGAGTTTTGCTCTCTGTAGCCGTTTGAATGGCAAACTATACTGATTAGCGGCGGCATAGGCACACTTAAAATTTCTTCAGAAATTTTCGCTTTCTAGTTATTATTATTATTATTATTATTCTTTTTCCGCCTGAAATTTTGGACCTTAACTCGCCCCACAGTTTTGAGACAAGGTTCACATATGATATATCATTGTGTGCGGCTGGAGCTGGAATGAGTTGCTATGACTTTTGGTGTTTATTACTTCTATAGTTTTTTAAATATGAATATTTTAATGCAAGTTTTTTCCCATTGAAATGAATGGAGAACAAGAAAACTTCATTTGTGGTGTGCTGGCTCACTCTAGTGGTATGTCGGGAGTAATGCGAGGCGGCCGCTGTGTCCCTGTGGACGCTTTTATTTTGTATAACTACCGGAAGTAGTTCCTGTGTACTGACGCTAGCTGGGTAGCTAGCGCCGTGTCGCTTAAAAAGCAGCCGGGCTTGTCTTAAACTTAAGAGGCTGACACTCGCTAAACCACCCGATCGCTCGCCAAGCGACTGTTTCACACTGGACTTATTTTTCGTTTATATGGGCCGATGATGAAAAACTAACTGAGTTGTTTGGTGGTGGCTAACGCGGAGCTCGCTAGCCACCGGTATGTGTCTCTTTCCCCTCATATGTGAGGAAAGAAACATGTGAGGCGGCCGCCGATCGACCGGTTTTCAGGTGAGAATGTAGGTGTGTAAACGTCAAATATCTGCTCGTTTTGTCAAAACATCCCATATTAGCAACAGATTTCTCACGATGTTGCTGCTAGCCGGCTAGCTAGCTCGGCTAGCTAGCGCCGCTTCGCTCAAAAGCACCCAGGCTTGGCTTTCAGTGAGGCGTCTCTAACTCCTTTCACCCCCGATCGCTCCGCAAACAGTCTTTGTCTTAGCTGGACTTATTTTTCGTTTATATGGGCCGATGATGCTGGTCGATGTGGAAAAAATAACTGAGTTGTTCATATACCGGTGGCTAGCTAGCTCCGCGTTAGCCACCGGTATATGTCTCTTCCCCTCGTATGCGGGGAAAGAAACACCGATCGACCGGTGGTGGCTAACGCGGAGCTCAATCGTGGATAAGGGAAACCCAATGCAGGAGAAGCAGGCGGCTGGTGAACTGAATTTCAGGTAAGACGTTATTAACTGCACTCTATTTGGGTCAGATATAAACCGAGTTTAGGTGTAGTTTATTTTCGTTGTGCTGACAGTTACAATAACTGTACTGCGTGCTAGCTAGCACGACGGAGTTTCTATACAGCTGTGCGCGCTAAGTTACTCATTTTGAACTTTATGACAGCCTCCCCTATTTTCAGGCGAGAATATAGGGGTGTAAACTTCAAATATCTGCTCGTTTTATCAAGAAGTCCCATATTTTATCAAGAAGTCCCATATCTCTCACGATGTTACTGCTAGCGCCGCATGGCGGCTAGCTGGCTAGGGCGGCTTGGCTGACACCTAGGCCGGGCTGACTGATACCCAGGCCGGCTCACGCTCTCGTTTCACCGCCGCATGGCGGCTAGCTGGCTAGCGCGGCTTGGCTGCCACCCAGGTCGGGCTGGCTGACACCCAGGCTGGGCTGGCTGACACCCAGGCCCGCTCACGCTGTCGTGTCACCCCTAGTCTTTCGTGGTGACTCTTGGTTGGCTGCTGGACTTATTTTTCATTTATATGGGCTGGTGATTCAGTATGAGTGTCCGGTGAACTGAATGTCAGGTAAGACGTTATGTATATGTAAGGTAGTGACTGGAATAAGTCAGAAGGTGTCGCTGTTGAGCTGCATATATGTTGTAAATTTTAGCAATTTTGACCATTTGTCCTCTGCAGGACACCGTAGTTCAGATTTCTCGTTCGCGTGGGCGCCATCTTGGTTCAGTGTTTACTGTGATGTGCAAAGGTAAGCACTGTCAGTGGCGAACTGCATTGGTTTTGTTTAAAAATAAGTGTTCCACTGTGTAAAATAGCGGTTTGTCATTTAAGCCGAGCAAATATTTTGTTTATTGAGAGGTTCATGTATTGTCTGATGAGAGTATGAGACAAAGATATACTTTTCTTTCTTACTCTCATATAAAATATTTAGCTTTTATTAAATAGTTATCTGAATCTTACAACCAAAGTTTGTATAATAATACACAAGATTGGCTGTAGACCATTGTTAATCATTCAGAACACTGTGTAAAAATAACAAAAAACAAAAAGTGAATGAAAAGTGCATAAATATTTATTTTACGTGTTTGATGTGTGTGGCAGGGCGTGGTCTGCAGTGCCGCTGCAGGGGAGGTGGACCCACCTCAGCGGCATCTGCAATCACGCCTCTCAGGTGTAAAGTCTGTGCTCTCTCTGCTTTTGTTTTTTGTTTTTTTTTTTTGTGTATGTGTCGGGCTATGAGATGAAAAGCTACAGCCGGCTGTGTGGGTACAGCAACTATGTGTGAAAAGTGGTCCATAACGTAATGCTTCAAAGTGTGTTCATGCAAACATTGTCGGGTCTGCTTATGAACCTCTGCGCACAGCGTCCACAAATTGGGGCTGTACGAAGTCACCTCATCTTTACACAAAACTGTAAGCTGTCATCTGTGAGGCGCGAGCGGTGTTTGGTTTTACCATAGTTCATGGTGGAGAATGGCTGCTCTGGTGAGTTTTGCTCTCTGTAGCCGTTTGAATGGCAAACTATACTGATTAGCGGCGGCATAGGCACACTTAAAATTTCTTCAGAAATTTTCGCTTTCTAGTTATTGTGTGGATGCTTTAAGCATCCACACTATTGAGTTCCTGTTTCTCTTTATTCTTTATTGTGTGGATGCTTTAAGCATCCACACTATTGAGTTCCTGTTTCTCTTTATTCTTTATTGTGTGGATGCTTAAGCATCCACACTATTGAGTTCCTGTTTCTCTTTATTCTTTATTATTATTCTAGTTGCTTCCGTACACTTTTTGGCACTTAACTACTTCCACAATTTTCAGCCGATTTTCACCGTTCAAATTTTAAACTATTCTGCTATTTCTGCTAATGTGCGCTATGACTTTTGGTATTTTTTGCTATTATACTTTTTAAAATATTAAGCTTTTTTCCTTTAATTTGTCCCATTGAAATGAATGGGAAACTTCAGCAATTCTGCTAAAATTTGCTTGTTTTTGAAACTTAACTACTTCCTCATATTTTCACCTAGAACAACCATTCAAACTTTAAAATGTTCACAAATTATTGGGCTATTCAGGTATGATTCAGCTTTTTCAAATCTTTTACTGTTTTACTTTTATGCCTCTTAAAGTTTTGAGTTGCAAAATTGTGATTTTTCACAAAATACATGTGTTGTTATGGTTGCTATGCTCTTGGCTTCCAGTGTGCCACTGAAGGTTTTGCAATTTTCACTTCATGTCCGAACAACTTCCTGCTACTTGCTCAATTTTCACTCAACTTCCACAAATTATACATCAAAACGTAGGTATTTTTGCTGGCTTTCAGAAAATGTCACTATCATTGTTGTGGGATTTATAGAATTTTTGCAAATCTCCTCAGACTAACACAAGGTCAGAAAACTCTCCATATAAAGTGAATGGAGAGCTTGTTCAAAATCACCGCTGGATTTCTGTAATGAGAGGCATATTCGAATCGTCATATCTCCTTAACGAAGCAAAGTTAAGACATGAGGCTTGTCCCCGAATATCTTCAGACACCCCTGACGCTCACAATTCAAGAATTTCTTTCTCACCTATTACCGTTCTGAAATGAGTTGGACTTGTTTGAGGGTAGGAAATTCGTCCTTCGCTCAGATTTCTTCAGATTTCAAACTGTGGAAATGAACCACTTTTTTCTCTCGTCATAACTTTTTGTTGGATTTCCACAGAGACCTGAAAATTTCCATGATTGTTCACCAAAGCCTGCTGTCTCTTACGGTGAAAGAATGATATCGATACTCCAAATAGATTTCGAGTTAGAAAGCGTTGTTTGAGGGCAAGTCAAGGCAGTTTTTGCTTCGCTCTACTCAGTTATGGTGCATTAGAAGTCAAATATCTTTAATAATTCATATTTTAATGATAAATTGTAAACACTGGAAGATTCCCCCATCTCTTCTGAACAAAACGGTGTAAGAATGACCGCTCTAGCCCCTACGGTTTGGAAATTATGGTCATTTGTTTGAGGGGAGTCCTCACTATGAGAAATAGGCTGCAATAATCCTGTGCCTCTCTGTGCTGCGTGTGTAAAAAGAGGCACATGTTTTGGCGGGAAAAAGTACACAGGCTCTCTGATTGGTGGATTCAAATTCAGCAGCTCCCAGGCTGACCTAGAAACTTACTTCTCTCTCCCTGTGCATGTTTTTGCTGATTTTTTCATTTAACAAGTATATTTGAGGGACCCTCAGCATGTTCAGCATTTTTTCAGCTGTCCATTTTGCTTTTCAAATTTTTCTGTTTAACTTATTACTATTGTGCTAAATAATACTATTTCTGCTATTTTATAAGATTTGTGCCTAATATAGTATTTCTGCTAAATTACAATATTTCTGCTTTTTATACTATTTGTGCTAAAACATAGTATTTCTACTAAATGTAGTATTTATGCTTAATCATACTATTTCTGCTTTTTATGGGATTTGTGCCTAATATAGTATTTCTGCTTTTTATAGGATTTTTGCTCAAGCATAGTATTTCTACTAAATGTAGTGTTTATGCTTAATCATCCTATTTCTGCTTTTTATAGGATTTGTGCTTAATATAGTATTTCTGCTAAATTATAGTATTTCTGCTTTTTATAGTATTTGTGCTAAAACATAGTATTTCTACTAAATGTAGTATTTATGCTTAATCATAGTATTTCTATATATTTCTGCCAGGTCCCCAGGCAGCCAATCCTCTGTGAGGACTGAGAAATTCAAATTTTCAAATCAGGGCCTGCACGGTTTCCCAGCCAATCATATATGTGTCCTGAGGCATTCAAATTTGCATATTGGGGCCTTCATGGCTTCTAAGCCAGCCAATCATATCTGAGGGCTGAGGAATTCAAATCCACAAATCAGGGCCTGCACAGCTTCCCAGCCAGCCAATCATGTATGTGGGCTCCAGGTATTCAAATTTGCATATTGGGGAATTCGTGGCTTCTAAGTCAACAAGTCATCCATGTCATATATCTCTAAAAATTCATATTTTAATGATAAATTGTCAACACTTGAAGATTCCCCCATCTCTTCTGAACAAAACGGTGTAAGAATGACCGCTCTAGCCCCTATGGTTAGGAAATTATGGTCATTTGTTTGAGGGGAATCCTCACTATGTGAAATAAACTGAAAGAAGCAGGTCTATGTCTCTGTGCTGCGTGTGTAAAAAGATGCACCTGTTTTGGCGGGAAAACGTAAACAGCCTCTCTGATTGGTGGATTCAAATTCAGCAGCTCCCAGGCTGACCTAGAAACTTAGTCCTCTCTCCCTGTGTGTGTGTGTGTGTGTGTGTGTGTGTGTGTGTGTGTGTGTGTGTGTGTGTTTAGTGGGAGAGAGAGGACCCTGCCCTTATTTGACAGCATGTCATTGTAGGATTTAAATTGAACATAGTTAGACTGGTTGACTGGATTAGAGCCTGTGTTTGTGTGTCCCTCTGTGCATTTGTGTTTCAATAAGTTATTACTATTCTGCTAAATCATAGTATTTCTGGTACTTTTCGGTACTTGTGCTAAATACAGTATTTCTGCTAAATCATACTATTTCTGCTTTTCATAGGATTTATGCCTAATATAGTATTTCTGCTAAATTATAGTATTTCTGCTTTTTATAGGATTTGTGCCTAACATAGTATTTCTGCTAAATTATAGTATTTCTGCTTTTTATAGGATTTGTGCCTAACATAGTATTTCTGCTAAATTATAGTATTTCTGCTTTTTATACTATTTGTTCTAAATTATAGTATTTCTGCTTTTTATAGGATTTGTGCTTAATATAGTATTTCTGCTAAATTATAGTATTTCTTCTTTTTATAGTATTTGTGCTAAAACATAGTATTTCTACTAAATGTAGTATTTATGCTTAATAATAGTATTTCTATATATTTCTGCCAGGTCCCCAGGCAGCCAATCCTCTGTGAGGACTGAGACATTCAAATTTTCAAATCAGGGCCTGCACAGTTTCCCAGCCAATCAAATAAGTGTCCTGAGGCATTCAAATTTGCATATTGGGGCCTTCGTGGCTTCTAAGCCAGCCAATCATATCTGAGGGCTGAGGAATTCAAATCCACAAATCAGGGCCTGCACGGCTTCCCAGCCAGCCAATCACATATGTGGTCTCAGGCATTCAAATTTGCATATTGGGGAATTCGTGGCTTCTAAGTCAACAAGTCATCCATGTCATATATCTCTAAAAATTCATATTTTAATATTAAATTGTCAACACTTGAAGATTCCCCCATCTCTTCTGAACAAAACGGTGTAAGAATGACCGTTCTAGCCCCTACGGTTAGGAAATTACGTTCATTTGTTTGAGGGGAGTCGTCACTATGAGAAATAGACTGCAAAAATCCTGTGTCTCTGTGCTGCTGCATGTGTAAACAGATGCACCTGTTTTGGTGGGGAAAAGTGCACAGCCTCTCTGATTGGTGGATTCAAATTCACCAGCTCCCAGGCTGACCTAGAAACTTACTTCTCTCTCCCTGTGTGTGTGTGTGTGTGTGTGTGTGTGTGTGTGTGTGTGTGTGTGTGTGTGTGTGTGTGACAGAGAGAGAGAGAGAGAGAGAAAGCCTTTTAATGGGATGATCCCATTGTAAGATTCAAATTCAATATATTTAGACTGGTTGACTGAATTGGATCTTGTGTGTGTGTCTCTCTGTGCATGTGTGTTTCCTCATGTGTACATATTTGTAATTGTCTGGCAGTCATAAATTTTTTTGCTGATTTTTGTCATTTAACAAGTATATTTGAGGGAACCTCAGCATGTTCAGCATTTTTTCAGCTGTCCATTTTGCTTTTCCAATTTTTCTGTTTAACTTATTACTATTGTGCTAAATCACACTATTTCTGCTATTTTATAAGATTTGTGCTTAATATACTATTTCTGCTTTTATAGGATTTGTGCTTAATATAGTATTTCTGCTTTTTATAAGATTTGTGCTTAATATAGTATTTCTGCTAAATGTAGTATTTATGCTTAATCATACTATTTCTGCTTTTCATAGGATTTGTGCTTAATATAGTATTTCTGCTAAATTTAGTATTTCTGATTAATTATAGTCTTTCTACTAAATCATAGTACAGTATTTCTGCTTTTTATGGGATTTGTGCTAAAACAAAGTATTTCTACTAAATGTAGTATTTATGCTTAATCATACCATTTCTGCTTTTTATAGGATTTGTGCTTAATATAGTATTTCTGCTAAATTATAGTATTTCTGCCAAATTATAATATTTGTGCTAAAACATAGTCTTAATTTAAAATTACAATATTCATAGTTCATCACAGTGTCTCTGGTAAATCACAATATTTCTGCTCTGTTGTACTATTTTTCTAAATCATAGTGTTTCTGTAATGTTTAAGTATTTTTGGCTAAATATATTCTTTCTGTTATCTTATACTATTTCTCCTAAATTCTTGTATTTTTGAGAAGTTATCATGTTTCTGGTAAGTTACAATATTTCTGCTAAATTCTGCTATGCTATTGTATTTCTGCCAAGTATTATGTTTCCTCTAAGATATTGCAGTTCTGCTAAGTTATTCCATTTTAGCAAACTTCTTTTGCTTCTGCAAAGTTTTTACAATTTCTGCAACTTTTCAGCTTTTTCAGCTAGTTTTTGCATACAGCTTCAGCTTTAAGCATCCACACTGCATTTTCGCAGGAAATGCAAATTTTTCTAGTTGTGTGGATGCTTTAAGCATCCACACTATTGAGTTCCTGTTTCTCTTTATTCTTTATTATTATTATTATTATTATTATTCTAGTTGCTTCCGTACACTTTTTGGCACTTAACTACTTCCACAATTTTCAGCCGATTTTCACCGTTCAAATTTTAAACTATTCTGCTATTTCTGCTAATTTACGCTACGATTTTTGCTATTTTTAACTATTATACTTTTTAAAATATTAAGCTTTTTTCCTTTAATTTGTCCCATTGAAATGAATGGGAAACTTCTGCAATTCTGCTAAAATTTGCTTGTTTTTGAAACTTAACTACTTCCTCATATTTTCACCTAGAACAACCATTCAAACTTTAAAATGTTCACAAATTATTGGGCTATTCAGGTATGATTCAGCTTTTTCAAATGTTTTACTGTTTTACTTTTATGCCTCTTAAAGTTTTGAGTTGCAAAATTGTGATTTTTCACAAAATACATGCGTTGTTATGGTTGCTATGCTCTTGGCTTCCAGTGTGCCACTGAAGGTTTTGCAATTTTCACTTCATGTCCGAACAACTGTTTGCTACTTGCTCAATTTTCACTCAACTTCCACAAATTATACATCAAAACGTAGGTATTTTTGCTGGCTTTCAGAAAATGTCACTATCATTGTTGTGGGATTTATAGAATTTTTGCAAATCTCCTCAGACCAACACAAGGTCTCAAAACTCTCCATATAAAGTCAATGGAGAGCTTGTTCAAAATCATCGCTGGATTTCTGTAATGAGAGGCATATTCGAATCGTCATATCTCCTTAACGAAGCGACTTTAAGACATGAGGCTTGTCCCCGAATATCTTCAGACACCCCTGACGCTCACAATTCAAGAATTTCTTTCTCACCTATTACCGTTCTGAAATGAGTTGGACTTGTTTGAGGGTAGGAAATTCGTCCTTCGCTCAGATTTCTTCAGATTTAAAACTCTGGAAATGAACCACTTTTTTCTCTCGTCATAATTTTTTTTTGGATTTCCACAGAGACCTGAAAATTTCCATGACTGTTCACCAAAGCCTGCTGTCTCTTACGGTGAAAGAATGATATCGATACTCCAAATAGATTTCGAGTTACAAAGCGTTGTTTGAGGGCAAGTCAAGGCAGTTTTTGCTTCGCTCTACTCAGTTATGGTGCATTAGAAGTCAAATATCTTTAATAATTCATATTTTAATGATAAATTGTAAACACTGGAAGATTCCCCCATCTCTTCTGAACAAAACGGTGTAAGAATGACCGCTCTAGCCCCTACGGTTTGGGAATTATGGTCATTTGTTTGAGGGGAGTCCTCACTATGAGAAATAGGCTGCAATAATCCTGTGCCTCTCTGTGCTGCGTGTGTAAAAAGAGGCACATGTTTTGGCGGGAAAAAGTACACAGGCTCTCTGATTGGTGGATTCAAATTCAGCAGCTCCCAGGCTGACCTAGAAACTTACTTCTCTCTCCCTGTGCATTTTTTTGCTGATTTTTTCATTTAACAAGTATATTTGAGGGACCCTCAGCATGTTCAGCATTTTTTCAGCTGTCCATTTTGCTTTTCCAATTTTTCTGTTTAACTTATTACTATTGTGCTAAATCATACTATTTCTGCTATTTTATAAGATTTGTGCCTAATATAGTATTTCTGCTAAATTACAGTATTTCTGCTTTTTATACTATTTGTGCTAAAACATAGTATTTCTACTAAATGTAGTATTTATGCTTAATCATACTATTTCTGCTTTTTATGGGATTTGTGCCTAATATAGTATTTCTGCTTTTTATAGGATTTTTGCTCAAACATAATATTTCTACTAAATGTAGTGTTTATGCTTAATCATCCTATTTCTGCTTTTTATAGGATTTGTGCTTAATATAGTATTTCTGCTAAATTATAGTATTTCTGCTTTTTATAGTATTTGTGCTAAAACATAGTATTTCTACTAAATGTAGTATTTATGCTTAATCATAGTATTTCTATATATTTCTATATATTTCTGCCAGGTCCCCAGGCAGCCAATCCTCTGTGAGGACTTAGACATTCAAATTTTCAAATCAGGGCCTGCACGGTTTCCCAGCCAATCATATATGTGTCCTGAGGCATTCAAATTTGCATATTGGGGCCTTCATGGCTTCTAAGCCAGCCAATCATATCTGAGGGCTGAGGAATTCAAATCCACAAATCAGGGCCTGCACAGCTTCCCAGCCAGCCAATCATGTATGTGGGCTCCAGGTATTCAAATTTGCATATTGGGGAATTCGTGGCTTCTAAGTCAACAAGTCATCCATGTCATATATCTCTAAAAATTCATATTTTAATGATAAATTGTCAACACTTGAAGATTCCCCCATCTCTTCTGAACAAAACGGTGTAAGAATGACCGCTCTAGCCCCTATGGTTAGGAAATTATGGTCATTTGTTTGAGGGGAATCCTCACTATGTGAAATAAACTGAAAGAAGCAGGTCTATGTCTCTGTGCTGCGTGTGTAAAAAGATGCACCTGTTTTGGCGGGAAAACGTAAACAGCCTCTCTGATTGGTGGATTCAAATTCAGCAGCTCCCAGGCTGACCTAGAAACTTAGTCCTCTCTCCCTGTGTGTGTGTGTGTGTGTGTGTGTGTGTGTGTGTGTGTGTGTTTAGTGGGAGAGAGAGGACCCTGCCCTCATTTGGCAGCATGTCATTGTAGGATTTAAATTGAACATAGTTAGACTGGTTGACTGGATTAGAGCCTGTGTTTGTGTGTCCCTCTGTGCATTTGTGTTTCAATAAGTTATTACTATTCTGCTAAATCATAGTATTTCTGGTACTTTTCGGTACTTGTGCTAAATACAGTATTTCTGCTAAATCATACTATTTCTGCTTTTCATAGGATTTATGCCTAATATAGTATTTCTGCTAAATTATAGTATTTCTGCTTTTTATAGGATTTGTGCCTAACATAGTATTTCTGCTAAATTATAGTATTTCTGCTTTTTATAGGATTTGTGCCTAACATAGTATTTCTGCTAAATTATAGTATTTCTGCTTTTTATACTATTTGTTCTAAATTATAGTATTTCTGCTTTTTATAGGATTTGTGCTTAATATAGTATTTCTGCTAAATTATAGTTTTTCTTCTTTTTATAGTATTTGTGCTAAAACATAGTATTTCTACTAAATGTAGTATTTATGCTTAATAATAGTATTTCTATATATTTCTGCCAGGTCCCCAGGCAGCCAATCCTCTGTGAGGACTGAGACATTCAAATTTTCAAATCAGGGCCTGCACAGTTTCCCAGCCAATCAAATAAGTGTCCTGAGGCATTCAAATTTGCATATTGGGGCCTTCGTGGCTTCTAAGCCAGCCAATCATATCTGAGGGCTGAGGAATTCAAATCCACAAATCAGGGCCTGCACGGCTTCCCAGCCAGCCAATCACATATGTGGTCTCAGGCATTCAAATTTGCATATTGGGGAATTCGTGGCTTCTAAGTCAACAAGTCATCCATGTCATATATCTCTAAAAATTCATATTTTAATATTAAATTGTCAACACTTGAAGATTCCCCCATCTCTTCTGAACAAAACGGTGTAAGAATGACCGTTCTAGCCCCTACGGTTAGGAAATTACGGTCATTTGTTTGAGGGGAGTCGTCACTATGAGAAATAGACTGCAAAAATCCTGTGTCTCTCTGTGCTGCTGCGTGTGTAAACAGATGCACCTGTTTTGGTGGGGAAAAGTGCACAGCCTCTCTGATTGGTGGATTCAAATTCACCAGCTCCCAGGCTGACCTAGAAACTTACTTCTCTCTCCCTGTGTGTGTGTGTGTGTGTGTGTGTGTGTGTGTGTGTGTGTGTGTGTGTGTGTGTGTGTGTGTGTGTGACAGAGAGAGAGAGAGAGAGAGAAAGGCTTTTAATGGGATGATCTCATTCTAAGATTTAAATTCAATATATTTAGACTGGTTGACTGAATTGGATCTTGTGTGTGGGTCTCTCTGTACATGTGTGTTCCCTCATGTGTACATATTTGTGATTGTGTGGCTGTAATAAATTTTTTTGCAGATTTTTGTCATTTAACAAGTATATTTGAGGGACCCTCAGCATGTTCAGCATTTTTTCAGCTGTCCATTTTGCTTTTCCAATTTTTCTGTTTAACTTATTACTATTGTGCTAAATCATACTGTTTCTGCTATTTTATAAGATTTGTGCTTAATATACTATTTCTGCTTTTATAGGATTTGTGCTTAATATAGTATTTCTGCTAAATGTAGTATTTATGCTTAATCATACTATTTCTGCGTTTCATAGTATTTGTGCTTAATATAGTATTTCTGCTAAATTTAGTATTTCTGATTAATTATAGTTTTTCTACTAAATCATAGTACAGTATTTCTGCTTTTTATGGGATTTGTGCTAAAACAAAGTATTTCTACTAAATGTAGTATTTGTGCTTAATCATACCATTTCTGCTTTTTATAGGATTTGTGCTTAATATAGTATTTCTGCTAAATTATAGTATTTCTGCCAAATTATAATATTTGTGCTAAAACATAGTCTTAATTTAAAATTACAATATTCATAGTTCATCACAGTGTCTCTGGTAAATCACAATATTTCTGCTCTGTTGTACTATTTTTCTAAATCATAGTGTTTCTGTAATGTTTAAGTATTTTTGGCTAAATATATTCTTTCTGTTATCTTATACTATTTCTCCTAAATTCTTGTATTTTTGAGAAGTTATCATGTTTCTGGTAAGTTACAATATTTCTGCTAAATTCTGCTATGCTATTGTATTTCTGCCAAGTATTATGTTTCCTCTAAGATATTGCAGTTCTGCTAAGTTATTCCATTTTAGCAAACTTCTTTTGCTTCTGCAAAGTTTTTACAATTTCTGCAACTTTTCAGCTTTTTCAGCTACTTTTTGCATACAGCTTCAGCTTTAAGCATCCACACTGCATTTTCGCAGGAAATGCAAATTTTTCTAGTTATTATTGTGTGGATGCTTTAAGCATCCACACTATTGAGTTCCTGTTTCTCTTTATTCTTTATTATTATTATTATTATTGTGTGGATGCTTTAAGCATCCACACTATTGAGTTCCTGTTTCTCTTTATTCTTTATTATTATTATTATTATTATTATTCTTCAAGTTGCTCATTTTTTGTCCTTTAACTACTTCCACAATTTTTGTGCTATTTTCACCGTTCAAATTTTAAACTATTCTGCTATTTCTGCTAATTTGCGCTATGATTTTTGCTATTTTTTGCTATTATACTTTTTAAAATATTAAGCTTTTTTCCTTTAATTTGTCCCATTGAAATGAATGGAAAACTTCCAAAATTCTGCTAAATTTTGCTTGTTTTTGAAACTTAACTACTTCCTCATACTTTCGCCTAGAAAAACCATTCAAACTTTAAAATGTTCACAAATTATTGGGCTATTCATGTATGATTCAGCTTTTTCAAATCTTTTACCGTTTTACTTTTATGCCTCTTAAAGTTTTCAGTTGCACAATTGTGATTTTTCACAAAATACATGCGTTGTTATGGTTGCTATGCTCTTGGCTTCCAGTGTGTCACTGAAGGTTTTGCAATTTTCACTTCATGTCCGAACAACTTCTTGCTACTTGCTCAATTTTCACTCAACTTCCACAAATTATACATCAAAACGTAGGTATTTTTGCTGGCTTTCAGAAAATGTCACTATCATTGTTGTGGGATTTATAGAATTTTGGCAAATCTCCTCAGAGCAACACAAGGTCAGAAAACTCTCCATATAAAGTCAATGGAGAGCTTGTTCAAAATCATCGCTGGATTTCTGTAATGAGAGGCATATTCGAATCGTCATATCTCCTTAACGAAGCGACTTTAAGACATGAGGCTTGTCCCCGAATATCTTCAGACACCCCTGACGCTCACAATTCAAGAATTTCTTTCTCACCTATTACCGTTCTGAAATGAGTTGGACTTGTTTGAGGGTAGGAAATTCGTCCGTCGCTCAGATTTCTTCAGATTTCAAACTGTGGAAATGAACCACTTTTTTCTCTCGTCATAACTTTTTTTTGGATTTCCACAGAGACCTGAAAATTTCTATGACTGTTCACCAAAGCCTGCTGTCTCTTACGGTGAAAGAATGATATCGATACTCCAAATAGATTTAGAGTTAGAAAGCGTTGTTTGAGGGCAAGTCAAGGCAGTTTTTGCTTCGCTCTGCTCAGTTATGGTGCATTAGAAGTCAAATATCTTTAATAATTCATATTTTAATGATAAATTATTAACACTGGAAGATTCCCCCATCTCTTCTGAACAAAACGGTGTAAGAATGACCGCTCTAGCCCCTACGGTTAGGAAATTATGGTCATTTGTTTGAGGGGAGTCCTCACTATGAGAAATAGGCTGCAATAATCCTGTGCCTCTCTGTCCTGCGTGTGTAAAAAGATGCACCTGTTTTGGCGGGAAAACGTAAACAGCCACTCTGATTGGTGGATTTAAATTCGGCAGCTCTCTCCCTCTGTGTGTGTGTGTGTGTGTGTGTGTGTGTGTGTGTGTGTTTAGTGGGAGAGAGAGAACCCTGCCCTTATTTGGCAGCATGTCATTGTAGGATTTAAATTGAATATAGTTAGACTGGTTGACTGGATTAGAGCCTGTGTTTGTGTGTCCCTCTGTGCATTTGTGTTCCAATATGCCTCCATATTTGTAATTTTGTAAGTTATTACTATTCTGCTAAATGATACTATTTCTGCTTTTCATAAGATTTGTGCCTAATATAGTATTTCTGCTAAATTATAGTATTTATTATTTTTATAGGATTTGTGCCAAACATAGGATTTCTGCTAAATTATAGTATTTCTGCTTTTTATACTATTTGTGCCTAATATAGTATTTCTGCTTTTTATAGGATTTGTGCCTAATATAGTATTTCTGCTTTTTATAGGATTTGTACCTAATATAGTATTTCTGCTTTTTATACGATTTGTGCTTAATATAGTATTTCTCCTTTTCATAGGATTTATGCCTAATATAGTATTTCTGCTAAATTATAGTATTTCTGCTTTTTATAGGATTTGTGCCTAACATAGTATTTCTGCTAAATTCTAGTATTTCTGCTTTTTATAGGATTTGTGCCTAACATAGTATTTCTGCTAAATTATAGTATTTCTGCTTTTTATACTATTTGTTCTAAATTATAGTATTTCTGCTTTTTATAGGATTTGTGCTTAATATAGTATTTCTGCTAAATTATAGTTTTTCTTCTTTTTATAGTATTTTTGCTAAAACATAGTATTTCTACTAAATGTAGTATTTATGCTTAATAATAGTATTTCTATATATTTCTGCCAGGTCCCCAGGCAGCCAATCCTCTGTGAGGACTGAGACATTCAAATTTTCAAATCAGGGCCTGCACAGTTTCCCAGCCAATCAAATATGTGTCCTGAGGCATTCAAATTTGCATATTGGGGCCTTCGTGGCTTCTAAGCCAGCCAATCATATCTGAGGGCTGAGGAATTCAAATCCACAAATCAGGGCCTGCACGGCTTCCCAGCCAGCCAATCACATATGTGGTCTCAGGCATTCAAATTTGCATATTCGTGGCTTCTAAGTCAACAAGTCATCCATGTCATATATCTCTAAAAATTCATATTTTAATATTAAATTGTCAACACTTGAAGATCCCCCCATCTCTTCTGAACAAAACGGTGTAAGAATGACCGTTCTAGCCCCTACGGTTAGGAAATTACGGTCATTTGTTTGAGGGGAGTCGTCACTATGAGAAATAGACTGCAAAAATCCTGTGTCTCTCTGTGCTGCTGCGTGTGTAAACAGATGCACCTGTTTTGGTGGGGAAAAGTGCACAGCCTCTCTGATTGGTGGATTCAAATTCACCAGCTCCCAGGCTGACCTAGAAACTTACTTCTCTCTCCCTGTGTGTGTGTGTGTGTGTGTGTGTGTGTGTGTGTGTGTGTGTGACAGAGAGAGAGAGAGAAAGCCTTTTAATGGGATGATCCCATTGTAAGATTCAAATTCAATATATTTAGACTGGTTGACTGAATTGGATCTTGTGTGTGTGTCTCTCTGTGCATGTGTGTTTCCTCATGTGTACATATTTGTAATTGTGTGGCAGTCATAAATTTTTTTGCTGATTTTTGTCATTTAACAAGTATATTTGAGGGAACCTCAGCATGTTCAGCATTTTTTCAGCTGTCCATTTTGCTTTTCCAATTTTTCTGTTTAACTTATTACTATTGTGCTAAATCACACTATTTCTGCTATTTTATAAGATTTGTGCTTAATATACTATTTCTACTTTTATAGGATTTGTGCTTAATATAGTATTTCTGCTTTTTATAAGATTTGTGCTTAATATAGTATTTCTGCTAAATGTAGTATTTATGCTTAATCATACTATTTCTGCTTTTCATAGGATTTGTGCTTAATATAGTATTTCTGCTAAATTTAGTATTTCTGATTAATTATAGTCTTTCTACTAAATCATAGTACAGTATTTCTGCTTTTTATGGGATTTGTGCTAAAACAAAGTATTTCTACTAAATGTAGTATTTATGCTTAATCATACCATTTCTGCTTTTTATAGGATTTGTGCTTAATATAGTATTTCTGCTAAATTTAGTATTTCTGATTAATTATAGTCTTTCTACTAAATCATAGTACAGTATTTCTGCTTTTTATGGGATTTGTGCTAAAACAAAGTATTTCTACTAAATGTAGTATTTATGCTTAATCATACCATTTCTGCTTTTTATAGGATTTGTGCTTAATATAGTATTTCTGCTAAATTATAGTATTTCTGCCAAATTATAATATTTGTGCTAAAACATAGTCTTAATTTAAAATTACAATATTCATAGTTCATCACAGTGTCTCTGGTAAATCACAATATTTCTGCTCTGTTGTACTATTTTTCTAAATCATAGTATTTCTGTAATGTTTAAGTATTTTTGGCTAAATATATTCTTTCTGTTATCTTATACTATTTCTCCTAAATTCTTGTATTTTTGAGAAGTTATCATGTTTCTGGTAAGTTACAATATTTCTGCTAAATTCTGCTATGCTATTGTATTTCTGCCAAGTATTATGTTTCCTCTAAGATATTGCAGTTCTGCTAAGTTATTCCATTTTAGCAAACTTCTTTTGCTTCTGCAAAGTTTTTACAATTTCTGCAACTTTTCAGCTTTTTCAGCTACTTTTTGCATACAGCTTCAGCTTTAAGCATCCACACTGCATTTTCGCAGGAAATGCAAATTTTTCTAGTTGTGTGGATGCTTTAAGCATCCACACTATTGAGTTCCTGTTTCTCTTTATTCTTTATTATTATTATTATTGTGTGGATGCTTTAAGCATCCACACTATTGAGTTCCTGTTTCTCTTTATTCTTTATACTTTATTATTATTATTATTCCAGTTGCTTCCGTACACTTTTTGGCACTTAACTACTTCCACAATTTTCAGCCGATTTTCACCGTTCAAATTTTAAACTATTCTGCTATTTTTGCTCTTTCTTGCTATGATTTTTGCTATTTTTAACTATTATACTTTTTAAAATATTCCACTTTTTTCCTTTAATTTGTCCCATTGAAATGAATGGGAAACTTCTGCAATTCTGCTAAAATTTGCTTGTTTTTGAAACTTAACTACTTCCTCATATTTTCACCTAGAACAACCATTCAAACTTTAAAATGTTCATAAATTATTGGGCTATTCAGGTATGATTCAGCTTTTTGAAATCTTTTACTGTTTTACTTTTATGCCTCTTAAAGTTTTGAGTTGCAAAATTGTGATTTTTCACAAAATACATGCGTTGTTATGGTTGCTATGCTCTTGGCTTCCAGTGTGCCACTGAAGCTTTTGCAGTCTTCTCTTCATGTCCGAACAACTGTTTGCTACTTGCTCAATTTTCACTCAACTTCCACAAATTATACATCAAAACGTAGGTATTTTTGCTGGCTTTCAGAAAATGTCACTATCATTGTTGTGGGATTCATAGAACTTTCGCAAATCTCCTCAGACCAACACAATGTCGGAAAACTCTCCATATAAAGTCAATGGAGAGTTTGTTCAAAATCACGGCTGGATTTCTGTAATGAGAGGCATATTCGAATCGTCATATCTCCTTAACGAAGCGACTTTAAGACATGAGGCTTGTCCCCGAATATCTTCAGACACCCCTGACGCTCACAATTCAAGAATTTCTTTCTCACCTATTACCGTTCTGAAATGAGTTGGACTTGTTTGAGGGTAGGAAATTTGTCCTTCGCTCAGATTTCTTCAGATTTCAAACCCTGGAAATGAACCACTTTTTTCTCTCGTCATAACTTTTTGTTGGATTTCCACAGAGACCTGAAAATTTCCATGATTGTTCACCAAAGCCTGCTGTCTCTTACGGTGAAAGAATGATATCGATACTCCAAATAGATTTCAAGTCACAAAGCGTTGTTTGAGGGCAAGTCAAGGCAGTTTTTGCTTCGCTCTACTCAGTTATGGTGCATTAGAAGTCAAATATCTTTAATAATTCATATTTTAATGATAAATTGTAAACACTGGAAGATTCCCCCATCTCTTCTGAACAAAACGGTGTAAGAATGACCGCTCTAGCCCCTACGGTTTGGAAATTATGGTCATTTGTTTGAGGGGAGTTCTCACTATGAGAAATAGGCTGCAATAATCCTGTGCCTCTCTGTGCTGCGTGTGTAAAAAGAGGCACATGTTTTGGCGGGAAAAAGTACACAGGCTCTCTGATTGGTGGATTCAAATTCAGCAGCTCCCAGGCTGACCTAGAAACTTACTTCTCTCTCCCTGTGCATTTTTTTGCTGATTTTTTCATTTAACAAGTATATTTGAGGGACCCTCAGCATGTTCAGCATTTTTTCAGCTGTCCATTTTGCTTTTCCAATTTTTCTGTTTAACTTATTACTATTGTGCTAAATCATACTATTTCTGCTATTTTATAAGATTTGTGCCTAATATAGTATTTCTGCTAAATTACAGTATTTCTGCTTTTTATACTATTTGTGCTAAAACATAGTATTTCTACTAAATGTAGTGTTTATGCTTAATCATACTATTTCTGCTTTTTATGGGATTTGTGCCTAATATAGTATTTCTGCTAAATTATAGTATTTCTGCTTTTTATAGGATTTTTGCTCAAACATAGTATTTCTACTAAATGTAGTGTTTATGCTTAATCATCCTATTTCTGCTTTTTATAGGATTTGTGCTTAATATAGTATTTCTGCTAAATTATAGTATTTCTGCTTTTTATAGTATTTGTGCTAAAACATAGTATTTCTACTAAATGTAGTATTTATGCTTAATCATAGTATTTCTATATATTTCTGCCAGGTCCCCAGGCAGCCAATCCTCTGTGAGGACTTAGACATTCAAATTTTCAAATCAGGGCCTGCACGGTTTCCCAGCCAATCATATATGTGTCCTGAGGCATTCAAATTTGCATATTGGGGCCTTCATGGCTTCTAAGCCAGCCAATCATATCTGAGGGCTGAGGAATTCAAATCCACAAATCAGGGCCTGCACGGCTTCCCAGGCAGCCAATCATATATGTGGCCTCAGGCATTCAAATTTGCATATTGGGGAATTCGTGGCTTCTAAGTCAACAAGTCATCCATGTCGTATATCTCTAAAAATTCACATTTTAATGATAAATTGTTAACACTGGAAGATTCCCCCATCTCTTCTGAACAAAACGGTTTAAGAATGACCGTTCTAGCCCCTACGGTTAGGAAATTATGGTCATTTGTTTGTGGGGAGTCCTCACTATGAGAAATAGGCTGCAATAATCCTGTGCCTCTCTGTGCTGCGTGTGTAAAAAGATGCACCTGTTTTGGCGGGAAAACGTAAACAGCCACTCTGATTGGTGGATTTAAATTCGGCAGCTCTCTCCCTCTGTGTCTGTCTGTGTGTGTGTGTGTGTGTGTGTGTGTGTGTGTGTGTGTGTGTGTGTGTGTGTGTGTTTAGTGGGAGAGAGAGGACCCTGCCCTTATTTGGCAGCATGTCATTGTAGGATTTAAATTGAATATAGTTAGACTGGTTGACTGAATTGGATCTTGTGTGTGTGTCTCTCTGTGCATTTGTGTTTCCTCATGTGTACATATTTGTAATTGTGTGGCTGTCATAAATTTTTTTTCAGATTTTTGTCATTTAACAAGTATATTTGAGGGACCCTCAGCATGTTCAGCATTTTTTCAGCTGTCCATTTTGCTTTTCCAATTTTTCTGTTTAACTGATTACTATTGTGCTAAATCATACTATTTCTGCTATTTTATAAGATTTGTGCCTAATATAGTATTTCTGCTGAATTACAGTATTTCTGCTTTTTATACTATTTGTGCTAAAACATAGTATTTCTGCTAAATGTAGTATTTATGCTTAATCATACTATTTCTGCTTTTTATGGGATTTGTGCCTAATATAGTATTTCTGCTTTTTATAGGATTTTTGCTCAAACATAATATTTCTACTAAATGTAGTGTTTATGCTTAATCATCCTATTTCTGCTTTTTATAGGATTTGTGCTTAATATAGTATTTCTGCTAAATTATAGTATTTCTGCTTTTTATAGTATTTGTGCTAAAACATAGTATTTCTACTAAATGTAGTATTTATGCTTAATCATAGTATTTCTATATATTTCTGCCAGGTCCCCAGGCAGCCAATCCTCTGTGAGGACTTAGACATTCAAATTTTCAAATCAGGGCCTGCACGGTTTCCCAGCCAATCATATATGTGTCCTGAGGCATTCAAATTTGCATATTGGGGCCTTCATGGCTTCTAAGCCAGCCAATCATATCTGAGGGCTGAGGAATTCAAATCCACAAATCAGGGCCTGCACGGCTTCCCAGGCAGCCAATCATATATGTGGCCTCAGGCATTCAAATTTGCATATTGGGGAATTCGTGGCTTCTAAGTCAACAAGTCATCCATGTCGTATATCTCTAAAAATTCACATTTTAATGATAAATTGTTAACACTGGAAGATTCCCCCATCTCTTCTGAACAAAACGGTTTAAGAATGACCGTTCTAGCCCCTACGGTTAGGAAATTATGGTCATTTGTTTGTGGGGAGTCCTCACTATGAGAAATAGGCTGCAATAATCCTGTGCCTCTCTGTGCTGCGTGTGTAAAAAGATGCACCTGTTTTGGCGGGAAAACGTAAACAGCCACTCTGATTGGTGGATTTAAATTCGGCAGCTCTCTCCCTCTGTGTCTGTCTGTGTGTGTGTGTGTGTGTTTAGTGGGAGAGAGAGGACCCTGCCCTTATTTGGCAGCATGTCATTGTAGGATTTAAATTGAATATAGTTAGACTGGTTGACTGAATTGGATCTTGTGTGTGTGTCTCTCTGTGCATGTGTGTTTCCTCATGTGTACATATTTGTAATTGTGTGGCTGTCATAAATTTTTTTTCAGATTTTTGTCATTTAACAAGTATATTTGAGGGACCCTCAGCATGTTCAGCATTTTTTCAGCTGTCCATTTTGCTTTTCCAATTTTTCTGTTTAACTTATTACTATTGTGCTAAATCATACTATTTCTGCTATTTTATAAGATTTTTGCTTAATATACTATTTCTGCTTTTATAGGATTTGTGCTTAATATAGTATTTCTGCTTTTTATAAGATTTGTGCTAAAACAAAGTATTTCTACTAAATGTAGTATTTATGCTTAATCATACCATTTCTGCTTTTTATAGGATTTGTGCTTAATATAGTATTTCTGCTAAATTATAGTATTTCTGCCAAATTATAATATTTGTGCTAAAACATAGTCTTAATTTAAAATTACAATATTCATAGTTCATCACAGTGTCTCTGGTAAATCACAATATTTCTGCTCTGTTGTACTATTTTTCTAAATCATAGTGTTTCTGTAATGTTTAAGTATTTTTGGCTAAATATTTTCTTTCTGTTATCTTATACTATTTCTCCTAAATTCTTGTATTTTTGAGAAGTTATCATGTTTCTGGTAAGTTACAATATTTCTGCTAAATTCTGCTATGCTATTGTATCTCTGCCAAGTATTATGTTTCCTCTAAGATATTGCAGTTCTGCTAAATTATTCCATTTTAGCAAACTTCTTTTGCTTCTGCAAAGTTTTTACAATTTCTGCAACTTTTCAGCTTTTTCAGCTACTTTTTGCATACAGCTTCAGCTTTAAGCATCCACACTGCATTTTCGCAGGAAATGCAAATTTTTCTAGTTGTGTGGATGCTTTAAGCATCCACACTATTGAGTTCCTGTTTCTCTTTATTCTTTATTATTATTCTTCAAGTTGCTCGTTTTTCGTCCGCTAACTACTTCCACAATTTTTGTGCTATTTTCACCGTTCAAATTTTAAACTATTCTGCTATTTCTGCTAATGTGCGCTATGACTTTTGGTATTTTTTGCTATTATACTTTTTAAAATATTCCACTTTTTTCCTTTAATTTGTCCCATTGAAATGAATGGGAAACTTCTGCAATTCTGCTAAAATTTGCTTGTTTTTGAAACTTAACTACTTCCTCATATTTTCACCTAGAACAACCATTCAAATTTTAAAATGTTCACAAATTATTGGGCTATTCAGGTATGATTCAGCTTTTTCAAATCTTCTACTGTTTTACTTTTATGCCTCTTAAAGTTTTGAGTTGCAAAATTGTGATTTTTCACAAAATACATGCGTTGTTATGGTTGCTATGCTCTTGGCTTCCAGTGTGTCACTGAAGGTTTTGCAGTCTTCTCTTCATGTCCGAACAACTGTTTGCTACTTGCTCAATTTTCACTCAACTTCCACAAATTATACATCAAAACGTAGGTATTTTTGCTGGCTTTCAGGAAATGTCACTATCATTGTTGTGGGATTTATAGAATTTTCGCAAATCTCCTCAGACCAACACAATGTCAGAAAACTCTCCATATAAAGTGAATGGAGAGCCTGTTCAAAATCACCGCTGGATTTCTGTAATGAGAGGCATATTCGAATCGTCATATCTCCTTAACGAAGCAAAGTTAAGACATGAGGCTTGTCCCCGAATATCTTCAGACACCCCTGACGCTCACAATTCAAGAATTTCTTTCTCACCTATTACCGTTCTGAAATGAGTTGGACTTGTTTGAGGGTAGGAAATTCGTCCTTCGCTCAGATTTCTTCAGATTTAAAACTCTGGAAATGAACCACTTTTTTCTCTCGTCATAACTTTTTGTTGGATTTCCACAGAGACCTGAAAATTTCCATGATTGTTCACCAAAGCCTGCTGTCTCTTACGGTGAAAGAATGATATCGATACTCCAAATAGATTTTGAGTTAGAATGCGTTGTTTGAGGGCAAGTCAAGGCAGTTTTTGCTTCGCTCTACTCAGTTATGGTGCATTACAAGTCAAATATCTTTAATAATTCATATTTTAATGATAAATTGTAAACACTGGAAGATTCCCCCATCTCTTCTGAACAAAACGGTGTAAGAATGACCGCTCTAGCCCCTACGGTTTGGAAATTATGGTCATTTGTTTGAGGGGAGTCCTCACTATGAGAAATAGGCTGCAATAATCCTGTGCCTCTCTGTGCTGCGTGTGTAAAAAGAGGCACATGTTTTGGCGGGAAAAAGTACACAGGCTCTCTGATTGGTGGATTCAAATTCAGCAGCTCCCAGGCTGACCTAGAAACTTACTTCTCTCTCCCTGTGCATGTTCAGCATTTTTTCAGCTGTCCATTTTGCTTTTCCAATTTTTCTGTTTAACTTATTACTATTGTGCTAAATAATACTATTTCTGCTATTTTATACGATTTGTGCCTAATATAGTATTTCTGCTAAATTACAATATTTCTGCTTTTTATACTATTTGTGCTAAAACATAGTATTTCTACTAAATGTAGTATTTATGCTTAATCATACTATTTCTGCTTTTTATTGGATTTGTGCCTAATATAGTATTTCTGCTTTTTATAGGATTTTTGCTCAAACATAGTATTTCTGCTAAATGTAGTGTTTATGCTTAATCATCCTATTTCTGCTTTTTATAGGATTTGTGCTTAATATAGTATTTCTGCTAAATTATAGTATTTCTGCTTTTTATAGTATTTATGCTAAAACATAGTATTTCTACTAAATGTAGTATTTATGCTTAATCATAGTATTTCTATATATTTCTATATATTTCTGCCAGGTCCCCAGGCAGCCAATCCTCTGTGAGGACTTAGACATTCAAATTTTCAAATCAGGGCCTGCACGGTTTCCCAGCCAATCATATATGTGTCCTGAGGCATTCAAATTTGCATATTGGGGCCTTCATGGCTTCTAAGCCAGCCAATCATATCTGAGGGCTGAGGAATTCAAATCCACAAATCAGGGCCTACACAGCTTCCCAGCCAGCCAATCATGTATGTGGGCTCCAGGTATTCAAATTTGCATATTGGGGAATTCGTGGCTTCTAAGTCAACAAGTCATCCATGTCATATATCTCTAAAAATTCATATTTTAATGATAAATTGTCAACACTTGAAGATTCCCCCATCTCTTCTGAACAAAACGGTGTAAGAATGACCGCTCTAGCCCCTATGGTTAGGAAATTATGGTCATTTGTTTGAGGGGAATCCTCACTATGTGAAATAAACTGAAAGAAGCAGGTCTATGTCTCTGTGCTGCGTGTGTAAAAAGATGCACCTGTTTTGGCGGGAAAACGTAAACAGCCTCTCTGATTGGTGGATTCAAATTCAGCAGCTCCCAGGCTGACCTAGAAACTTAGTCCTCTCTCCCTGTGTGTGTGTGTGTGTGTGTGTGTGTGTGTGTGTGTGTGTGTGTGTGTGTGTGTGTTTAGTGGGAGAGAGAGGACCCTGCCCTTATTTGACAGCATGTCATTGTAGGATTTAAATTGAACATAGTTAGACTGGTTGACTGGATTAGAGCCTGTGTTTGTGTGTCCCTCTGTGCATTTGTGTTTCAATAAGTTATTACTATTCTGCTAAATCATAGTATTTCTGGTACTTTTCGGTACTTGTGCTAAATACAGTATTTCTGCTAAATCATACTATTTCTGCTTTTCATAGGATTTATGCCTAATATAGTATTTCTGCTAAATTATAGTATTTCTGCTTTTTATAGGATTTGTGCCTAACATAGTATTTCTGCTAAATTATAGTATTTCTGCTTTTTATAGGATTTGTGCCTAACATAGTATTTCTGCTAAATTATAGTATTTCTGCTTTTTATACTATTTGTTCTAAATTATAGTATTTCTGCTTTTTATAGGATTTGTGCTTAATATAGTATTTCTGCTAAATTATAGTTTTTCTTCTTTTTATAATATTTGTGCTAAAACATAGTATTTCTACTAAATGTAGTATTTATGCTTAATAATAGTATTTCTATATATTTCTGCCAGGTCCCCAGGCAGCCAATCCTCTGTCAGGACTGAGACATTCAAATTTTCAAATCAGGGCCTGCACAGTTTCCCAGCCAATCAAATAAGTGTCCTGAGGCATTCAAATTTGCATATTGGGGCCTTCGTGGCTTCTAAGCCAGCCAATCATATCTGAGGGCTGAGGAATTCAAATCCACAAATCAGGGCCTGCACGGCTTCCCAGCCAGCCAATCACATATGTGGTCTCAGGCATTCAACTTTGCATATTGGGGAATTCGTGGCTTCTAAGTCAACAAGTCATCCATGTCATATATCTCTAAAAATTCATATTTTAATATTAAATTGTCAACACTTGAAGATTCCCCCATCTCTTCTGAACAAAACAGTGTAAGAATGACCGTTCTAGCCCCTACGGTTAGGAAATTACGGTCATTTGTTTGAGGGGAGTCGTCACTATGAGAAATAGACTGCAAAAATCCTGTGTCTCTTTGTGCTGCTGCGTGTGTAAACAGATGCACCTGTTTTGGTGGGGAAAAGTGCACAGGCTCTCTGATTGGTGGATTCAAATTCACCAGCTCCCAGGCTGACCTAGAAACTTACTTCTCTCTCCCTGTGTGTGTGTGTGTGTGTGTGTGTGTGTGTGTGTGTGTGTGTGTGTGTGTGTGACAGAGAGAGAGAGAGAGAGAAAGCCTTTTAATGGGATGATCCCATTGTAAGATTCAAATTCAATATATTTAGACTGGTTGACTGAATTGGATCTTGTGTGTGTGTCTCTCTGTGCATGTGTGTTTCCTCATGTGTACATATTTGTAATTGTGTGGCAGTCATAAATTTTTTTGCTGATTTTTGTCATTTAACAAGTATATTTGAGGGAACCTCAGCATGTTCAGCATTTTTTCAGCTGTCCATTTTGCTTTTCCAATTTTTCTGTTTAACTTATTACTATTGTGCTAAATCACACTATTTCTGCTATTTTATAAGATTTGTGCTTAATATACTATTTCTGCTTTTATAGGATTTGTGCTTAATATAGTATTTCTGCTTTTTATAAGATTTGTGCTTAATATAGTATTTCTGCTAAATGTAGTATTTATGCTTAATCATACTATTTCTGCTTTTCATAGGATTTGTGCTTAATATAGTATTTCTGCTAAATTTAGTATTTCTGATTAATTATAGTCTTTCTACTAAATCATAGTACAGTATTTCTGCTTTTTATGGGATTTGTGCTAAAACAAAGTATTTCTACTAAATGTAGTATTTATGCTTAATCATACCATTTCTGCTTTTTATAGGATTTGTGCTTAATATAGTATTTCTGCTAAATTATAGTATTTCTGCCAAATTATAATATTTGTGCTAAAACATAGTCTTAATTTAAAATTACAATATTCATAGTTCATCACAGTGTCTCTGGTAAATCACAATATTTCTGCTCTGTTGTACTATTTTTCTAAATCATAGTGTTTCTGTAATGTTTAAGTATTTTTGGCTAAATATATTCTTTCTGTTATCTTATACTATTTCTCCTAAATTCTTGTATTTTTGAGAAGTTATCATGTTTCTGGTAAGTTACAATATTTCTGCTAAATTCTGCTATGCTATTGTATTTCTGCCAAGTATTATGTTTCCTCTAAGATATTGCAGTTCTGCTAAGTTATTCCATTTTAGCAAACTTCTTTTGCTTCTGCAAAGTTTTTACAATTTCTGCAACTTTTCAGCTTTTTCAGCTACTTTTTGCATACAGCTTCAGCTTTAAGCATCCACACTGCATTTTCGCAGGAAATGCAAATTTTTCTAGTTATTATTCTAGTTGCTTCCGTACACTTTTTGGCACTTAACTACTTCCACAATTTTCAGCCGATTTTCACCGTTCAAATTTTAAACTATTCTGCTATTTCTGCTAATGTGCGCTATGACTTTTGCTATTTTTAACTATTATACTTTTTAAAATATTCCACTTTTTTCCTTTAATTTGTCCCATTGAAATGAATGGGAAACTTCTGCAATTCTGCTAAAATTTGCTTGTTTTTGAAACTTAACTACTTCCTCATATTTTCACCTAGAACAACCATTCAAACTTTAAAATGTTCACAAATTATTGGGCTATTCAGGTATGATTCAGCTTTTTCAAATCTTTTACTGTTTTACTTTTATGCCTCTTAAAGTTTTGAGTTGCAAAATTGTGATTTTTCACAAAATACATGTGTTGTTATGGTTGCTATGCTCTTGGCTTCCAGTGTGCCACTGAAGGTTTTGCAATTTTCACTTCATGTCCGAACAACTTCCTGCTACTTGCTCAATTTTCACTCAACTTCCACAAATTATACATCAAAACGTAGGTATTTTTGCTGGCTTTCAGAAAATGTCACCATCATTGTTGTGGGATTTATAGAATTTTTGCAAATCTCCTCAGACTAACACAAGGTCAGAAAACTCTCCATATAAAGTGAATGGAGAGCTTGTTCAAAATCACCGCTGGATTTCTGTAATGAGAGGCATATTCGAATCATCATATCTCCTTAACGAAGCAAAGTTAAGACATGAGGCTTGTCCCCGAATATCTTCAGACACCCCTGACGCTCACAATTCAAGAATTTCTTTCTCACCTATTACCGTTCTGAAATGAGTTGGACTTGTTTGAGGGTAGGAAATTCGTCCTTCGCTCAGATTTCTTCAGATTTAAAACTGTGGAAATGAACCACTTTTTTCTCTCGTCATAACTTTTTGTTGGATTTCCACAGAGACCTGAAAATTTCCATGATTGTTCACCAAAGCCTGCTGTCTCTTACGGTGAAAGAATGATATCGATACTCCAAATAGATTTCAAGTCACAAAGCGTTGTTTGAGGGCAAGTCAAGGCAGTTTTTGCTTCGCTCTACTCAGTTATGGTGCATTAGAAGTCAAATATCTTTAATAATTCATATTTTAATGATAAATTGTAAACACTGGAAGATTCCCCCATCTCTTCTGAACAAAACGGTGTAAGAATGACCGCTCTAGCCCCTACGGTTTGGAAATTATGGTCATTTGTTTGAGGGGAGTCCTCACTATGAGAAATAGGCTGCAATAATCCTGTGCCTCTCTGTGCTGCGTGTGTAAAAAGAGGCACATGTTTTGGCGGGAAAAAGTACACAGGCTCTCTGATTGGTGGATTCAAATTCAGCAGCTCCCAGGCTGACCTAGAAACTTACTTCTCTCTCCCTGTGCATTTTTTTGCTGATTTTTTCATTTAACAAGTATATTTGAGGGACCCTCAGCATGTTCAGCATTTTTTCAGCTGTCCATTTTGCTTTTCCAATTTTTCTGTTTAACTTATTACTATTGTGCTAAATAATACTATTTCTGCTATTTTATAGGATTTGTGCCTAATATAGAATTTCTGCTAAATTACAATATTTCTGCTTTTTATACTATTTGTGCTAAAACATAGTATTTCTACTAAATGTAGTATTTATGCTTAATCATACTATTTATGCTTTTTATGGGATTTGTGCCTAATATAGTATTTCTGCTTTTTATAGGATTTTTGCTCAAACATAGTATTTCTACTAAATGTAGTGTTTATGCTTAATCATCCTATTTCTGCTTTTTATAGGATTTGTGCTTAATATAGTATTTCTGCTAAATTATAGTATTTCTGCTTTTTATAGTATTTGTGCTAAAACATAGTATTTCTACTAAATGTAGTATTTATGCTTAATCATAGTATTTCTATATATTTCTGCCAGGTCCCCAGGCAGCCAATCCTCTGTGAGGACTGAGAAATTCAAATTTTCAAATCAGGGCCTGCACGGCTTCCCAGCCAATCATATATGTGTCCTGAGGCATTCAAATTTGCATATTGGGGCTTTCATGGCTTCTAAGCCAGCCAATCATATCTGAGGGCTGAGGAATTCAAATCCACAAATCAGGGCCTGCACAGCTTCCCAGCCAGCCAATCATGTATGTGGGCTCCAGGTATTCAAATTTGCATATTGGGGAATTCGTGGCTTCTAAGTCAACAAGTCATCCATGTCATATATCTCTAAAAATTCATATTTTAATGATAAATTGTCAACACTTGAAGATTCCCCCATCTCTTCTGAACAAAACGGTGTAAGAATGACCGTTCTAGCCCCTATGGTTAGGAAATTATGGTCATTTGTTTGAGGGGAATCCTCACTATGTGAAATAAACTGAAAGAAGCAGGTCTATGTCTCTGTGCTGCGTGTGTAAAAAGATGCACCTGTTTTGGCGGGAAAACGTAAACAGCCTCTCTGATTGGTGGATTCAAATTCAGCAGCTCCCAGGCTGACCTAGAAACTTAGTCCTCTCTCCCTGTGTGTGTGTGTGTGTGTGTGTGTGTGTGTGTGTGTGTGTGTGTGTATGTGTTTAGTGGGAGAGAGAGGACCCTGCCCTTATTTGGCAGCATGTCATTGTAGGATTTAAATTGAACATAGTTAGACTGGTTGACTGGATTAGAGCCTGTGTTTGTGTGTCCCTCTGTGCATTTGTGTTTCAATAAGTTATTACTATTCTGCTAAATCATAGTATTTCTGGTACTTTTCGGTACTTGTGCTAAATACAGTATTTCTGCTAAATCATACTATTTCTGCTTTTTTATAGGATTTGTGCCTAACATAGTATTTCTGCTAAATTATACTATTTCTGCTTTTTATAGGATTTGTGCCTAATATAGTATTTCTGCTTTTTATAGGATTTTTGCTCAAACATAGTATTTCTACTAAATGTAGTGTTTATGCTTAATCATCCTATTTCTGCTTTTTATAGGATTTGTGCTTAATATAGTATTTCTGCTAAATTATAGTATTTCTGCTTTTTATACTATTTGTTCTAAATTATAGTATTTCTGCTTTTTATAGGATTTGTGCTTAATATAGTATTTCTGCTAAATTATAGTTTTTCTTCTTTTTATAATATTTGTGCTAAAACATAGTATTTCTACTAAATGTAGTATTTATGCTTAATAATAGTATTTCTATATATTTCTGCCAGGTCCCCAGGCAGCCAATCCTCTGTGAGGACTGAGACATTCAAATTTTCAAATCAGGGCCTGCACAGTTTCCCAGCCAATCAAATAAGTGTCCTGAGGCATTCAAATTTGCATATTGGGGCCTTCATGGCTTCTAAGCCAGCCAATCATATCTGAGGGCTGAGGAATTCAAATCCACAAATCAGGGCCTGCACGGCTTCCCAGCCAGCCAATCACATATGTGGTCTCAGGCATTCAAATTTGCATATTGGGGAATTCGTGGCTTCTAAGTCAACAAGTCATCCATGTCATATATCTCTAAAAATTCATATTTTAATATTAAATTGTCAACACTTGAAGATTCCCCCATCTCTTCTGAACAAAACGGTGTAAGAATGACCGTTCTAGCCCCTACGGTTAGGAAATTACGGTCATTTGTTTGAGGGGAGTCGTCACTATGAGAAATAGACTGCAAAAATCCTGTGTCTCTCTGTGCTGCTGCGTGTGTAAACAGATGCACCTGTTTTGGTGGGGAAAAGTGCACAGCCTCTCTGATTGGTGGATTCAAATTCACCAGCTCCCAGGCTGACCTAGAAACTTACTTCTCTCTCCCTGTGTGTGTGTGTGTGTGTGTGTGTGTGTGTGTGTGTGTGTGTGTGACAGAGAGAGAGAGAGAGAGAGAGAGAAAGGCTTTTAATGGGATGATCTCATTCTAAGATTCAAATTCAATATATTTAGACTGGTTGACTGAATTGGATCTTGTGTGTGTGTCTCTCTGTGCATGTGTGTTTCCTCATGTGTACATATTTGTGATTGTGTGGCTGTAATAAATTTTTTTGCAGATTTTTGTCATTTAACAAGTATATTTGAGGGACCCTCAGCATGTTCAGCATTTTTTCAGCTGTCCATTTTGCTTTTCCAATTTTTCTGTTTAACTTATTACTATTGTGCTAAATCATACTATTTCTGCTATTTTATAAGATTTGTGCTTAATATACTATTTCTGCTTTTATAGGATTTGTGCTTAATATAGTATTTCTGCTAAATGTAGTATTTATGCTTAATCATACTATTTCTGCTTTTTATAGTATTTGTGCTTAATATAGTATTTCTGCTAAATTTATTATTTCTGATTAATTATAGTTTTTCTACTAAATCATAGTACAGTATTTCTGCTTTTTATGGGATTTGTGCTAAAACAAAGTATTTCTACTAAATGTAGTATTTGTGCTTAATCATACCATTTCTGCTTTTTATAGGATTTGTGCTTAATATAGTATTTCTGCTAAATTATAGTATTTCTGCCAAATTATAATATTTGTGCTAAAACATAGTCTCAATTTAAAATTACAATATTCATAGTTCATCACAGTGTCTCTGGTAAATCACAATATTTCTGCTCTGTTGTACTATTTTTCTAAATCATAGTGTTTCTGTAATGTTTAAGTATTTTTGGCTAAATATATTCTTTCTGTTATCTTATACTATTTCTCCTAAATTCTTGTATTTTTGAGAAGTTATCATGTTTCTGGTAAGTTACAATATTTCTGCTAAATTCTGCTATGCTATTGTATTTCTGCCAAGTATTATGTTTCCTCTAAGATATTGCAGTTCTGCTAAGTTATTCCATTTTAGCAAACTTCTTTTGCTTCTGCAAAGTTTTTACAATTTCTGCAACTTTTCAGCTTTTTCAGCTACTTTTTGCATACAGCTTCAGCTTTAAGCATCCACACTGCATTTTCGCAGGAAATGCAAATTTTTCTAGTTCTACTTTATTATTCCAGTTGCTTCCGTACACTTTTTGGCACTTAACTACTTCCACAATTTTCAGCCGATTTTCACCGTTCAAATTTTAAACTATTCTGCTATTTCTGCTAATGATCGCTATGACTTTTGCTATTTTTTGCTATTATACTTTTTAAAATATTCCACTTTTTTCCTTTAATTTGTCCCATTGAAATGAATGGGAAACTTCCAAAATTCTGCTAAATTTTGCTTGTTTTTGAAACTTAACTACTTCCTCATACTTTCACCTAGAACAACCATTCAAACTTTAAAATGTTCACAAATTATTGGGCTATTCATGTATGATTCAGCTTTTTCAAATCTTTTACCATTTTACTTTTATGCCTCTTAAAGTTTTGAGTTGCACAATTGTGATTTTTCACAAAATACATGCGTTGTTATGGTTGCTATGCTCTTGGCTTCCAGTGTGTCACTGAAGGTTTTGCATTTTTCACTTCATGTCCGAACAACTTCTTGCTACTTGCTCAATTTCCACTCAACTTCCACAAATTATACATCAAAACGTAGGTATTTTTGCTGGCTTTCAGAAAATGTCCCCATCATTGTTTTGGGATTTATAGAATTTTGGCAAATCTCCTCAGACTAACACAAGGTCAGAAAACTCTCCATATAAAGTCAATGGAGAGTTTGTTCAAAATCACCGCTGCATTTCTGTAATGAGAGGCATATTCGAATCATCATATCTCCTTAACGAAGCAAAGTTAAGACATGAGGCTTGTCCCGGTATATCTTCAGACACTCGTGACGCTCACAATTCAAGAATTTCTTTCTCACCTATTACCGTTCTGAAATGAGTTGGACTTGTTTGAGGGTAGGAAATTTGTCCTTCGCTCAGATTTCTTCAGATTTCAAACTGTGGAAATGAACCACTTTTTTCTCTCGTCATAACTTTTTGTTGGATTTCCACAGAGACCTGAAAATTTCCATGATTGTTCACCAAAGCCTGCTGTCTCTTACGGTGAAAGAATGATATCGATACTCCAAATAGATTTCAAGTCACAAAGCGTTGTTTGAGGGCAAGTCAAGGCAGTTTTTGCTTCGCTCTACTCAGTTATGGTGCATTAGAAGTCAAATATCTTTAATAATTCATATTTTAATGATAAATTGTAAACACTGGAAGATTCCCCCATCTCTTCTGAACAAAACGGTGTAAGAATGACCTCTCTAGCCCCTACGGTTTGGAAATTATGGTCATTTGTTTGAGGGGAGTCCTCACTATGAGAAATAGGCTGCAATAATCCTGTGCCTCTCTGTGCTGCGTGTGTAAAAAGAGGCACATGTTTTGGCGGGAAAAAGTACACAGGCTCTCTGATTGGTGGATTCAAATTCAGCAGCTCCCAGGCTGACCTAGAAACTTACTTCTCTCTCCCTGTGCACTTTTTTGCTGATTTTTTCATTTAACAAGTATATTTGAGGGACCCTCAGCATGTTCAGCATTTTTTCAGCTGTCCATTTTGCTTTTCCAATTTTTCTGTTTAACTTATTACTATTGTGCTAAATCATACTGTTTCTGCTATTTTATAAGATTTGTGCTTAATATAGTATTTCTGCTTTTTATAGAATTTGTGCTTAATATAGTATTTCTGCTTTTTATAGAATTTGTGCTTAATATAGTATTTCTGCTTTTTATAGAATTTGTGCTTAATATAGTATTTCTGCTTTTTATATGATTTGTGCTTAATATGGTATTTCTGCTAAATTATAGTATTTCTGCTTTTTATAGGATTTGTGCTAAAACATAGTATTTCTACTAAATGTAGTATTTATGCTTAATCATACTATTTCTGCTTTTTATAGGATTTGTGCTTAATATAGTATTTCTGCTAAATTATAGTATTTCTGCTTTTTATAGGATTTGTGCTAAAACATAGTATTTCTACTAAATGTAGTATTTATGCTTAGTCATAGTATTTCTATATATTTCTGCCTGGTCCCCAGGCAGCCAATCCTCTGTGAGGACTTAGACATTCAAATTTTCAAATCAGGGCCTGCACGGTTTCCCAGCCAATCATATATGTGTCCTGAGGAATTCAAATTTGCATATTGGGGACTTCATGGCTTCTAAGCCAGCCAATCATATCTGAGGGCTGAGGAATTCAAATCCACAAATCAGGGCCTGCACAGCTTCCCAGCCAGCCAATCATGTATGTGGGCTCCAGGTATTCAAATTTGCATATTGGGGAATTCGTGGCTTCTAAGTCAACAAGTCATCCGTGTCATATATCTCTAAAAATTCATATTTTAATGATAAATTGTCAACACTTGAAGATTCCCCCATCTCTTCTGAACAAAACGGTGTAAGAATGACCCTTCTAGCCCCTACGGTTAGGAAATTATGGTCATTTGTTTGAGGGGAGTCGTCATTATGAGAAATAGACTGCAATGATCCTGTGTCTCTCTGTGCTGCGTGTGTAAAAAGGATGCACCTGTTTTGGAGGGAAAGAGTGCACAGGCTCTCTGATTGGTGGATTCAAATTCAGCAGCTCCCAGGCTGACCTAGAAACTCACTTTTCTCTCCCTGTGTGTGTGTGTGTGTGTGTGTGTGACAGAGAGAGAGAGAGAGAGAGAGAGAGAGAGAAAGGCTTTTAATGGGATGATCTCATTCTAAGATTCAAATTCAATATATTTAGACTGGTTGACTGAATTGGATCTTGTGTGTGTGTCTCTCTGTGCATGTGTGTTTTCTTATGTGTACATATTTGTGATTGTGTGGCTGTTATAGATTTTTTTGCTGATTTTTTTCATTTAACAAGTATAGTTGAGGGACGTTCAGCATGTTCATCATTTTTTCAGCTGTCCATTTTTGCTTTTCCAATTTTTCTGTTTAAGTTATTACTATTGTGCTAAATCATACTATTTCTGCTATTTTATAAGATTTGTGCCAAATACCGTATTTCTGCCAAATATAGTATTTCTGATTAATTATAGTTTTTTCTACCAAATCATAGTACAGTATTTCTGCTTTTTATAGGGTTTGTGCTTAATATAGTATTTCTGCTAAATTATAGTATTTCTGCTTTTTATAGTATTTGTGCTAAATTATAGTATTTCTGCCAAATTATAATATTTGTGCTAAAACATAGTCTTAATTTAAAATTACAATATTCATAGTTCATCACAGTGTCTCTGGTAAATCACAATATTTCTGCTCTGTTGTACTATTTTTCTAAATCATAGTGTTTCTGTAATGTTTAAGTATTTTTGGCTAAATATATTCTTTCTGTTATCTTATACTATTTCTCCTAAATTCTTGTATTTTTGAGAAGTTATCATGTTTCTGGTAAGTTACAATATTTCTGCTAAATTCTGCTATGCTATTGTATTTCTGCCAAGTATTATGTTTCTTCTAAGATATTGCAGTTCTGCTAAGTTATTCCATTTTAGCAAACTTCTTTTGCTTCTGCAAAGTTTTTACAATTTCTGCAACTTTTCAGCTTTTTCAGCTACTTTTTGCATACAGCTTCAGCTTTAAGCATCCACACTGCATTTTCGCAGGAAATGCAAATTTTTCTAGTTGTGTGGATGCTTTAAGCATCCACACTATTGAGTTCCTGTTTCTCTTTATTCTTTATTATTCTAGTTGCTTCCGTACACTTTTTGGCACTTAACTACTTCCACAATTTTCAGCCGATTTTCACCGTTCAAATTTTAAACTATTCTGCTATTTCTGCTAATGTGCGCTATGACTTTTGGTATTTTTTGCTATTATACTTTTTAAAATATTAAGCTTTTTTCCTTTAATTTGTCCCATTGAAATGAATGGGAAACTTCTGCAATTCTGCTAAAATTTGCTTGTTTTTGAAACTTAACTACTTCCTCATATTTTCACCTAGAACAACCATTCAAACTTTAAAATGTTCACAAATTATTGGGCTATTCAGGTATGATTCAGCTTTTTCAAATCTTTTACTGTTTTACTTTTATGCCTCTTAAAGTTTTGAGTTGCAAAATTGTGATTTTTCACAAAATACATGCGTTGTTATGGTTGCTATGCTCTTGGCTTCCAGTGTGTCACTGAAGGTTTTGCAATTTTCACTTCATGTCCGAACAACTTCTTGCTACTTGCTCAATTTTCACTCAACTTCCACAAATTATACATCAAAACGTAGGTATTTTTGCTGGCTTTCAGAAAATGTCACTATCATTGTTGTGGGATTTATAGAATTTTTGCAAATCTCCTCAGACCAACACAAGGTCTCAAAACTCTCCATATAAAGTCAATGGAGAGCTTGTTCAAAATCATCGCTGGATTTCTGTAATGAGAGGCATATTCGAATCGTCATATCTCCTTAACGAAGCGACTTTAAGACATGAGGCTTGTCCCCGAATATCTTCAGACACCCCTGACGCTCACAATTCAAGAATTTCTTTCTCACCTATTACCGTTCTGAAATGAGTTGGACTTGTTTGAGGGTAGGAAATTCGTCCTTCGCTCAGATTTCTTCAGATTTAAAACTCTGGAAATGAACCACTTTTTTCTCTCGTCATAATTTTTTTTTGGATTTCCACAGAGACCTGAAAATTTCCATGACTGTTCACCAAAGCCTGCTGTCTCTTACGGTGAAAGAATGATATCGATACTCCAAATAGATTTCGAGTTACAAAGCGTTGTTTGAGGGCAAGTCAAGGCAGTTTTTGCTTCGCTCTACTCAGTTATGGTGCATTAGAAGTCAAATATCTTTAATAATTCATATTTTAATGATAAATTGTAAACACTGGAAGATTCCCCCATCTCTTCTGAACAAAACGGTGTAAGAATGACCGCTCTAGCCCCTACGGTTTGGGAATTATGGTCATTTGTTTGAGGGGAGTCCTCACTATGAGAAATAGGCTGCAATAATCCTGTGCCTCTCTGTGCTGCGTGTGTAAAAAGAGGCACATGTTTTGGCGGGAAAAAGTACACAGGCTCTCTGATTGGTGGATTCAAATTCAGCAGCTCCCAGGCTGACCTAGAAACTTACTTCTCTCTCCCTGTGCATTTTTTTGCTGATTTTTTCATTTAACAAGTATATTTGAGGGACCCTCAGCATGTTCAGCATTTTTTCAGCTGTCCATTTTGCTTTTCCAATTTTTCTGTTTAACTGATTACTATTGTGCTAAATCATACTGTTTCTGCTATTTTATAAGATTTGTGCCTAATATAGTATTTCTGCTAAATTACAGTATTTCTGCTTTTTATACTATTTGTGCTAAAACATAGTATTTCTACTAAATGTAGTATTTATGCTTAATCATAGTATTTCTATATATTTCTGCCAGGTCCCCAGGCAGCCAATCCTCTGTGAGGACTGAGAAATTCAAATTTTCAAATCAAGGCCTGCACGGCTTCCCAGCCAATCATATATGTGTCCTGAGGCATTCAAATTTGCATATTGGGGCCTTCATGGCTTCTAAGCCAGCCAATCATATCTGAGGGCTGAGGAATTCAAATCCACAAATCAGGGCCTGCACGGCTTCCCAGCCAGCCAATCATATATGTGGTCTCAGGCATTCATATTTGCATATTGGGGAATTCGTGGCTTCTAAGTCAACAAGTCATCCATGTCATATATCTCTAAAAATTCACATTTTAATGATAAACTGTTAACACTGGAAGATTCCCCCATCTCTTCTGAACAAAACAGTGTAAGAATGACCGCTCTAGCCCCTACGGTTAGGAAATTATGGTCATTTGTTTGAGGGGAGTCCTCACTATGAGAAATAGGCTGCAATAATCCTGTGCCTCTCTGTGCTGCTGCGTGTGTAAAAAGATGCACCTGTTTTGGCGGGAAAACGTAAACAGCCTCTCTGATTGGTGGATTTAAATTTGGCAGCTCTCTCCCTCTCCCTGTGTGTGTGTGTGTGTGTGTGTGTGTGTGTGTGTGTGTGTGTGTGTGTGTGTGTGTGTTTAGTGGGAGAGAGAGGACCCTGCCCTTATTTGGCAGCATGTCATTGTAGGATTTAAATTGAATATAGTTAGACTGGTTGACTGGATTAGAGCCTGTGTTTGTGTGTCCCTCTGTGCATTTGTGTTTCAATAAGTTATTACTATTCTGCTAAATCATAGTATTTCTGGTACTTTTCGGTACTTGTGCTAAATACAGTATTTCTGCTAAATTATAGTATTTCTGCTTTTTATAGGATTTGTGCCTAACATAGTATTTCTGCTAAATTATAGTATTTCTGCTTTTTATAGGATTTGTGCTTAACATAGTATTTCTGCTAAATTATAGTATTTCTGCTTTTTATACTATTTGTTCTAAATTATAGTATTTCTGCTTTTTATAGGATTTGTGCTTAATATAGTATTTCTGCTAAATTATAGTTTTTCTTCTTTTTATAATATTTGTGCTAAAACATAGTATTTCTACTAAATGTAGTATTTATGCTTAATAATAGTATTTCTATATATTTCTGCCAGGTCCCCAGGCAGCCAATCCTCTGTGAGGACTGAGACATTCAAATTTTCAAATCAGGGCCTGCACAGTTTCCCAGCCAATCAAATAAGTGTCCTGAGGCATTCAAATTTGCATATTGGGGCCTTCATGGCTTCTAAGCCAGCCAATCATATCTGAGGGCTGAGGAATTCAAATCCACAAATCAGGGCCTGCACGGCTTCCCAGCCAGCCAATCACATATGTGGTCTCAGGCATTCAAATTTGCATATTGGGGAATTCGTGGCTTCTAAGTCAACAAGTCATCCATGTCATATATCTCTAAAAATTCATATTTTAATATTAAATTGTCAACACTTGAAGATTCCCCCATCTCTTCTGAACAAAACGGTGTAAGAATGACCGTTCTAGCCCCTACGGTTAGGAAATTATGGTCATTTGTTTGAGGGGAGTCGTCACTATGAGAAATAGACTGCAAAAATCCTGTGTCTCTCTGTGCTGCTGCGTGTGTAAACAGATGCACCTGTTTTGGTGGGGAAAAGTGCACAGCCTCTCTGATTGGTGGATTCAAATTCACCAGCTCCCAGGCTGACCTAGAAACTTACTTCTCTCTCCCTGTGTGTGTGTGTGTGTGTGTGTGTGTGTGTGTGTGTGTGTGTGTTTGTGTGACAGAGAGAGAGAGAGAGAGAGAGAGAGAGAAAGCCTTTAAATGGGATGATCTCATTGTAAGATTCAAATTCAATATATTTAGACTGGTTGACTGAATTGGATCTTGTGTGTGTGTCTCTCTGTGCATGTGTGTTTCCTCATGTGTACATATTTATAATTGTGTGGCAGTCATAAATTTTTTTGCAGATTTTTGTCATTTAACAAGTATATTTGAGGGAACCTCAGCATGTTCAGCATTTTTTCAGCTGTCCATTTTGCCTTTCCGATTTTTCTGTTTAACTTATTACTATTGTGCTTAATATACTATTTCTGCTTTTATAGGATTTGTGCTTAATATAGTATTTCTGCTTTTTATAAGATTTGTGCTTAATATAGTATTTCTGCTAAATGTAGTATTTATGCTTAATCATACTATTTCTGCTTTTCATAGGATTTGTGCTTAATATAGTATTTCTGCTAAATTTAGTATTTCTGATTAATTATAGTTTTTATACTAAATCATAGTACAGTATTTCTGCTTTTTATGGGATTTGTGCTAAAACAAAGTATTTCTACTAAATGTAGTATTTATGCTTAATCATACCATTTCTGCTTTTTATAGGATTTGTGCTTAATATAGTAATTCTGCTAAATTATAGTATTTCTGCCAAATTATAATATTTTTGCTAAAACATAGTCTCAATTTAAAATTACAATATTCATAGTTCATCACAGTGTCTCTGGTAAATCACAATATTTCTGCTCTGTTGTACTATTTTTCTAAATCATAGTGTTTCTGTAATGTTTAAGTATTTTTGGCTAAATATATTCTTTCTGTTATCTTATACTATTTCTCCTAAATTCTTGTATTTTTGAGAAGTTATCATGTTTCTGGTAAGTTACAATATTTCTGCTAAATTCTGCTATGCTATTGTATTTCTGCCAAGTATTATGTTTCCTCTAAGATATTGCAGTTCTGCTAAGTTATTCCATTTTAGCAAACTTCTTTTGCTTCTGCAAAGTTTTTACAATTTCTGCAACTTTTCAGCTTTTTCAGCTACTTTTTGCATACAGCTTCAGCTTTAAAGCATCCACACTGCATTTTCGCAGGAAATGCAAATTTTTCTAGTTATTATTCTTTTTCCGCCTGAAATTTTGGACCTTAACTCGCCCCACAGTTTTGAGACAAGGTTCACATATGATATATCATTGTGTGCGGCTGGAGCTGGAATGAGTTGCTATGACTTTTGGTGTTTATTACTTCTATAGTTTTTTAAATATGAATATTTTAATGCAAGTTTTTTCCCATTGAAATGAATGGAGAACAAGAAAACTTCATTTGTGGTGTGCTGGCTCACTCTAGTGGTATGTCGGGAGTAATGCGAGGCGGCCGCTGTGTCCCTGTGGACGCTTTTATTTTGTATAACTACCGGAAGTAGTTCCTGTGTACTGACGCTAGCTGGGTAGCTAGCGCCGCGTCGCTTAAAAAGCAGCCGGGCTTGTCTTAAACTTAAGAGGCTGACACTCGCTAAACCACCCGATCGCTCGCCAAGCGACTGTTTCACACTGGACTTATTTTTCGTTTATATGGGCCGATGATGCTGGTCGATGAGGAAAAACTAACTGAGTTGTTTGGTGGTGGCTAACGCGGAGCTAGCTAGCCACCGGTATGTGTCTCTTGCCCCTCATATGTGGGGAAAGAAACATGTGAGGCGGCCGCCGATCGACCGGTTTTCAGGTGAGAATGTAGGTGTGTAAACGTCAAATATCTGCTCGTTTTGTCAAAACATCCCATATTAGCAACAGATTTCTCACGATGTTGCTGCTAGCCGGCTAGCTAGTTTGGCCGGCCGGCTAGCTAGCTCGGCTAGCTAGCGCCGCTTCGCTCAAAAGCACCCAGGCTTGGCTTTCAGTGAGGCGTCTCTAACTCCTTTCACCCCCGATCGCTCCGCAAACAGTCTTTGTCTTAGCTGGACTTATTTTTCGTTTATATGGGCCGATGATGCTGGTCGATGTGGAAAAAATAACTGAGTTGTTCATATACCGGTGGCTAGCTAGCTCCGCGTTAGCCACCGGTATATGTCTCTTCCCCTCGTATGCGGGGAAAGAAACACCGATCGACCGGTGGTGGCTAACGCGGAGCTCAATCGTGGATAAGGGAAACCCAATGCAGGAGAAGCAGGCGGCTGGTGAACTGAATTTCAGGTAAGACGTTATTAACTGCACTCTATTTGGGTCAGATATAAACCGAGTTTAGGTGTAGTTTATTTTCGTTGTGCTGACAGTTACAATAACTGTACTGCGTGCTAGCTAGCACCACGGAGTTTCTATACAGCTGTGCGCGCTAAGTTACTGATGTTGAACTTTATGACAGCCTCCCCTATTTTCAGGCGAGAATGTAGGGGTGTAAACTTCAAATATCTGCTCGTTTTATCAAGAAGTCCCATATTTTATCAAGAAGTCCCATATCTCTCACGATGTTACTGCTAGCGCCGCATGGCAGCTAGCTGGCTAGGGCGGCTTGGCTGACACCTAGGCCGGGCTGACTGATACCCAGGCCGGCTCACGCTCTCGTTTCACCGCCGCATGGCGGCTAGCTGGCTAGCGCGGCTTGGCTGCCACCCAGGTCGGGCTGGCTGACACCCAGGCTGGGCTGGCTGACACCCAGGCCCGCTCACGCTGTCGTGTCACCCCTAGTCTTTCGTGATGACTCTTGGTTGGCTGCTGGACTTATTTTTCATTTATATGGGCTGGTGATTCAGTATGAGTGTCCGGTGAACTGAATGTCAGGTAAGACGTTATGTATATGTAAGGTAGTGACTGGAATAAGTCACAAGGTGTCGCTGTTGAGCTGCATATATGTTGTAAATTTTAGCAATTTTGACCATTTGTCCTCTGCAGGACACCGTAGTTCAGATTTCTCGTTCGCGTGGGCGCCATCTTGGTTCAGTGTTTACTGTGATGTGCAAAGGTAAGCACTGTCAGTGGCGAACTGCATTGGTTTTGTTTAAAAATAAGTGTTCCACTGTGTAAAATAGCGGTTTGTCATTTAAGCTGAGCATATATTTTGTTTATTGAGAGGTTCATGTATTGTCTGATGAGAGTATGAGACAAAGATATACTTTTCTTTCTTACTCTCATATAAAATATTTAGCTTTTATTAAATAGTTATCTGAATCTTACAACCAAAGTTTGTATAATAATACACAAGATTGGCTGTAGACCATTGTTAATCATTCAGAACACTGTGTAAAAATAACAAAAAACAAAAAGTGAATGAAAAGTGCATAAATATTTATTTTACGTGTTTGATGTGTGTGGCAGGGCGTGGTCTGCAGTGCCGCTGCAGGGGAGGTGGACCCACCTCAGCGGCATCTGCAATCACGCCTCTCAGGTGTAAAGTCTGTGCTCTCTCTGCTTTTTTTTTTTTTTTTTTTTTGTGTATGTGTCGGGCTATGAGATGAAAAGCTACAGCCGGCTGTGTAGGTACAGCAACTATGTGTGAAAAGTGGTCCATAACGTAATGCTTCAAAGTGTGTTCATGCAAACATTGTTGGGTCTGCTTATGAACCTCTGCGCACAGCGTCTACAAATTGGGGCTGTACGAAGTCACCTCATCTTTACACAAAACTGTAAGCTGTCATCTGTGAGGCGCGAGCGGTGTTTGGTTTTACCATAGTTCATGGTGGAGAATGGCTGCTCTGCTGAGTTTTGCTCTCTGTAGCTGTTTGAATGGCAAACTATACTGATTAGCGGCGGCATAGGCACACTTAAAATTTCTTCAGAAATTTTCGCTTTCTAGTATTATCTCTTACTCTTGTAGCCTTCTTCCATAATGTTCACAATTGTCTCTGTCAGACTGCTGTAGACTTTATTCTTCTGTTCCCGGATCATTCTGTTCAGTTTTGCCTTAATTTTTTCTTCCTTAGAGACAAAACATGAAATACAGATGAACGTCGTTTTAAATTACATCAAGCTATAAAACTAATTTTTCATTTTTTCCTTTTACTCTACTTTACTGTTTGAATTGATGTATAGGAAAGTTTCATCTCTTACCTCTGTCTTGAGAAATCTGAGCTGCAGTTCAGTATTTTTGTACTTTTCAATCAGAGAATCAGTGTTAAGAGAAAAACTCTTGATGACTCCGTTGAATGCTCCACATTCTGAGTCATTTCTAAAACATGTAAACATTGTGGTTATTAATGGCAGAGTTGGCAAGTTTATATTTGAAAATTGTGATATGTTATAAATTACATATCTTGAATAATATTATGTCACTGTTTAGAACTTGTCTTTTCTTACGGGAAGGTCTCTCTGAATTCTTCATCAATGCTGTCGGTCAGACATGAAGCCAACATCATGTTAAGGTTAATTAGGGTCTTGTTCTTTGGTTTGTGGACGCCACCATTCTTAACAACACGCTTCAGTACCTTGTGAAAAGCACCACACTTCTTTCCCTAAAGCAAAAAAGAAAACAGAATTATTTAAATACATATTACTGTTAAATATGTAATTTTTTTGTAACTAGATTTAAAATACATACGTGATACAAGAAGTTCTTGAGTTTTTCTCCGTATGAACGTTTGGATTTCTCAACGCCATCATTAAGACATTTTTCAAAGGTCGTAATGGTCTCTTCCATTTCTTTGTTGATATTTGCAAGTTGAAGGATCATGTTTCTCTCAAGTTCTGAACACACCTCACCTTTTTTATCATCCTGAAAAATATTTGAAGGAATAAAACTATAAAAAAAAAATACTTATTATTTCTTATAGATCTATAAACTCCACTTGGCTTTAAGTCACTCTACTGTAAGTAAAACAGAACGGCAAAAATACATGAATCAATTGATCACTTAATAACCTATAAATTAATACATAAAAAAACATAATAAGAAACACAAAGACATTTGAGAAATCCCAACATGTAAGAGTTGGTTTTACTTGACCTTACCACTCCTCCGGAGTTGGCTCCTTGAATCAAAGCAAGAATCCCATAAGCTCCACTCACATAGTTTACTATCTCAGAGTGACAGTCATTGAGCTCTTGCAAAAATCCCTGAAGTTTGGGTATTTCTGTTAAGAAGAAATTTCAGTGCCACAGTTTGAAATTACGTACTATAATTCAAATTAAATAATTCTTCTTTCAGTCAGAGCAAACTAAAACAACATGTGCATCAAGACTTCACCTACCAGTCTCTTCTGGACTTAGATGCTTCCCTTTTAGGAACTCTTTGGAGCTCACTGTGAACACTTTGAAACTGTCGTCAGTGAAGTGTTTCTGCGGAAAAATGATTTAATTTTAAAGCATCTTTGCAACTGTGGAGAGTCTGTATTATTTTCTGTCAGCCTATAAAACTCACATTAATCTTGCTTCGCTTGTTGAATTCTTTCCTTACTCCATCCTTGGCTTGCTGGTTTCTCATTACTATTCGATCATGGATATGAGCTCGTGAACTACAAGAAATGTGCACATCTGTACTGTTACCGTCATCACTATTATCATCACCATCATTAATTTGGGGCAGGCTGGGCGGTTTTGATTTATTCTTGGCCTTTAGGTGAAAATGTGGGAACCAAGCAGAGCTTTGCCTGACTTTTGCACACCTGTAACTCTTTGTTAACACATAGATTGTCTTTAAAGACTGGCTGTGGCAATGTTTCTCTGCCTGATGGTGCTGGTACTCCAGTTTGTTGCCTTCTATTTTTAAATGTCTGGTCTGGTTAATATCCTCTCATACTTGCTAACTTGGGTTGTCAGAGCCTCACACCAAAATACTTACCTATTCACTACAGTCTTTCCTTCCAGCCAGTCATTGAGTACTCTCTCCCAAACCACCACCTTAGGGTGGTGCTCTCCACTAAATCACCAGTTCATTGTATACATTTGTTTCATTGGAAATAAACCTATTGAGCTTCAGTTGTGCGAGTCTGCTTTGCGGGTCCAGTCATATATGATTATATGGCTTTATTTGCTTAATGTATTTATTTTGACTGTTTAAAAAAACAAACTCGCAAATATGGGAGTTTGCATGGAAAATGTACTTACAGATCATCTGAATCATCAAGAAGATCAGACTTGGTGCAGATAAAGTGAATTTGCTGACATTCGCCACCATTTTCAATCAGACTACTGACACTTTCCAGGATCTCCCAGGCTGCTTTCTCACATGCTGCTCGATTAATTTCAGTCACAATCCACACAGTAGAACAATCTCCAACTATCTGAAAGGAGAATAACATGTCTCAGTGCTTAATAGAAACATGACTGTTTACAGACAACACAGTATAAGCAAAGAGCAGTAAATGTGAATTACCCCTTTCCACATCTGATCTCTGCTCTTGTTACAGTCGCCATTTCCAGGAAGGTCCACAAGTGTGACATGCTGGAGAAAAGGATTGTTTGGCACCCTGACAGTCACACACTTCACTAGTGGCCAAAACCACTTTTTTCCTTCATTGCCTTCTCCTTGTTTTGAATCACTTCTTGTGTACTTGACACATTTTGCAGAAAGTTCATTAGCCTGCAATAAATAATAAAAGCAGTGCAGTTTAATTTTAATCCTACAGTTTAAGTGCTTTACAAAAACCATTAAAAAGTCCGTGACATAAAAAAAACTTAAAGAAATTGGATCACTAAAAAAAAAATATATATATATTTTTTTTAATCATTTTATTTTTTGCTTTTATATTAAACACAGCATGCTTATACAGATTCAACTGAGGACAATTACTACATTTAGCATTTGTGAACTTATAAGTAAAAAAGAAAAAGGAGAAAAAAGAGGAAGAAAAAATTATAACAACATTAACTAAATAAAGAGTAAAATAAAATAAGAAAATTCGCGCAGAGCATGAGGCATGAATTATGATCAGTTAATTAAGAATTCTAGAAATGGCTACCAAATCGTACAAAAACTCGCCAGTTTCCCCTTTCTATCAAATATTATCTGTTCCACCCTGGCCCAGACACCATCTCATTAAGCCACCTTTTAAAACACGGGGCCGAAGAAGACCGCCACTGTAAAAGAATAAGTTTCTTTGCAGTCAGCATTGTAATTATCTGTTTTTGTGAAAAGGAAAAAAGATTTGATTGATGCAAATGATCCAATTATAGCCAGTGTACCATCAAGTGGTACTTTTTTCCTAAATTGGTTTGAAAACCACGTAAAAATCTGGCTCCAAAAAGCTTTAAAGACAGGGCAATGCCAAAATAGATGTGCAAGGGAACCTTCGTCAATTTTCGATTTAAATGATCAGATTGTGTCATGTACAAGCTTCCCCTTGCGTTATATTGGATCAAGACTGAGGAGAAATTCAGGTCATGTGAAACCCTTTTTAAAACAATCAACCATTTGATAGTTTTGAGTAAGTCTCTAATTATCATTCAAAACCAAAATGAAAATAGATTTTTGAATTATTTAAAAGTTTTTATTCTCTATTTAAATAACACTTACTACACTCTTGTTCTCAACAGCAGAAACTACTTCATGTGGGAATTTTGCATAGTTTTCAACCACTTTGCTCAGCAGTTAATTTCTAAAGAGTGATTTAAAAAGGGTAGTGTTACGTTCCCCTAAAAGGGTCCAGGCGGTGAGGGGGAAGCAACAAAAAGTGTCCAGGTCAGAAAAAGGAGTCAAGGAGGCAAAAGGGTTAAGTTAAAGAGTTTTATTAAAGTAGCTCAACTAAAAGAGACGGACAAGCCGCTATCACCATTTAAGAAAAACAAACAAAACTCAGGCGTTGGTCAATAAAGTAAAACGTAAGCCAAAAAGAGAGCAGCTCACTAGCTGAAAACCACCAAAACACAGCTCACTAGCTGCAAACACCACAAACACTCAGCTCACTAGCTGTAACCACACTACTGGCACTCTGGCCCAGAGCTCACCTTTCCCTGGGCTTAAATACTTTTAATTACTGATGTGAGTCAGCTGTGTAACAGGGAAAGGTGGCACCTCAGGCAGAAGAGGTGGTGGGACACACCCACACAGGCACCTTCAGGAGGAGGCCCTGCTAAGGCCGTAACAGGTAGTTAGGTTAGAACAGGGAACTGATCACTGTTGTGTGAAGAGGTAAAGGTTCTTAGACAGACAGACAGACCACTAGATCTGTTTTTGGTGTTTTGTGTTTTTTGGACTTTTGGATCTATGCTGCATTCTGTTTTCAGAAGTGAGATGTGTTTCCAATTTGTAATCTTTTGTCAATTTGGTCAGTTCCCTTTTGTGTCCAAGATGTCCTAGTTTCACCTGTGTCCCCTTCCCAGCATCCCCAGTGTGTCCCCCTGTCTGTTATAGTAGTAATATGAGTTTGTCTTACTGATTCACATCTCAAAATCTTTCGCCTGGATTGGAGAAATTCTGGAATTTCTTTGAAATATTTGTTCTCCATGAGGTTTTCAGAGGACTTCTCTTTCCATTCTTCTCCATAAAGTGCTGTCAGCTTTTCAACAGCATCACGATAATCATCGTATTCCTTGTCCTGATCTTCAATATTGTCAAGAAACTGACAAAATGACCACAACTCATCTTTCCACTCCTACAAAAATAGATGACAAGCCATTTATTGGAGGAATGTACCCAGCCTTAAGCTCCAAGAACTGCACTATAACAAATGATTTAGTTTTAAGTACAAATCAAACTTTGAGAATTCATTTTACCTCCTTTGTGATGAACTCAATTTCTGCCTCATACTTTGTGCTACGTGTGTTGGCTTCCACTTTGATCATGACTGAGGTGCAGGCATTGATGCGTCCTGAGGGTAAAAGATTCTTCTCTTCAATGATGGCATTTATCAAAGAGCTCTTTCCAGCCCCAGTTTTACCAATGACACCAACCAGCTCCCTCTTGTCTGTCTCCAAATCACTGATCTTTTTCCTGTTGAACAAGATTTTAAAGATGGGTTAATTGATTCAGTCATGAAAACATTTTTAAGCATGCTTCAAAAGGTTTAAAAGAGAGTTTTGTTATTTTTAATAGTAATCACTACTAGGTATTTCAGTTTTATAGACTCGCTCCACTAATTGTTTACTGTATGTTGTTTTGATCTACACCTTCTTTTTTGTGTCAGCTAAAGTGAAAATGTTTCCTTCAAGAGTTGGTAGATACCGGGAACAGGAAAAAAAATGTAGCTAAGTCACCAAAACTTCCTAAAAATATCAGTCTTTGTTGGTCTTAACTTGGAAAGTTTTAGTTTACTACCGAATCATTCCGTCATCTATAATTGTGCGGCTGTAAGTCAAAAGTATGATGTAAAAATAACTAAACAAAGAACCAACACGTCAAACAGACTGACACAAGAAACTAACTGGTGACTATTGAACCAAAAGGGTTCATGTTCATGATGGCACTGTTGTCTCACACCACCATTTGGTTGGGGGCCTTTTTGTTTTGAGTTTACGTGTTCTCTCTGTGTTTGCCTCTGTTCTCTCCAGGTACTTTGGCTTTCTCCAACAGTCCAAAGACGTGCAGTTAGTGCATTTAGGTTAATAAATTTTAAATCCTCATCAATGTAGTTACTCATTCCTGTGACTGTATCTTGGTGTAACCAGTGTGACTTCCATAAAGTTTGTTTGGACTGAATCATTTTAATTGTTCTGATCATGTGAATATACTGCTTATTTTTGCGTGTGTCAAGACTCTTGAAAAGGGACCATCTTCTCTGTGTGACTCAATTACACATAACTAGCAGTTTTTGAGGATGTTTTACAGATATTTTCTGCATTTTTGGTTTCTTCAAACACAATCTCTCTTTGATCTGTTTGTGAAACTGTCACATGATCAGGAGTGGAACCAGGCCCATACATTACAAAATATGAAAAAACTTAATACTCACTTTAAGAAATCACTGAGTTTGTCTTGGTCATTTAGTCTTTCATGTACAAATGTCATGATGCTTTTCACATCAGACAGTATGATTGATTCTGTGGACAAAGAAAGGAAAAAACTATTTACAACAAATACCGTATTTTCGCAACTATAAGGCGCACATAAAAAAGCCTTAGATTTTCTTTAAAAAGTGCGGCGCGCCCTATAGTGCAGTGCGCCCTGTGTGTTGTAAGGAGGACGTAGTAGAGAACACCATGAGAACGCTAGAGGGTGAAGTGTGGGCGTTGATCGTATATACACCGGGACAATTGCACATACCTGTATAAAAGGACAGGTATGTGCATTATGTGGAACATCGTTGTTTTAACAACCCTGAAAATGGCAAAGAGACACGCTTATGAAGCACAGTTTAAACTGAAGGCCATCAGCTACGCGGAGGAACATGGAAATCGAGCAGCCGCGAGAGAATTTAAGATTAATGAATCGATGGTTCGCAAGTGGAGGAAGCTGGAAAACAAGCTCCGGCAGGTCAAGAAGACGCAGCAGAGTTTCCGCGGACATAAGGCGAATTGGCCCGAGTTGGAGGAAAGACTCGAGCGTTGGATCATCGAGCAAAGAACGAGTGGGAGAAGCGTTTCGACGGTCACCATTCGGCTAAAAGCAGTTTCACTAGCTGAAGAGATGAACATTGAACATTTCCGAGGAGGTCCGTCTTGGTGCTTTCGTTTCATGAAACGGTGCCATTTTTCCATCCGGACCAGGACTACGGTAGCGCAGCAACTTCCAGCAGATTATAATGAAAAGCTGGCCATCTTCCGCTCCTACTGCAGCAAACACATCGCCGACAAACACATCCAGCCCAGCCACATCACTAACATGGACGAGGTGCCGCTCACTTTCGACATCCCGGTGAGTCACACTGTGGAGAAGAAGGGGACCAGCACGGTAGCGATACGCACAACGGGGCACGAAAAGTCTTCTTTTACTGTTGTGCTTGGCTGCCATGCTAATGTACAGAAACTGCCACCTATGGTGATTTTTAAGCGAAAGACTTTGCCTAAAGAGAAGTTTCCAGCAGGAATCATCATTAAGGCAAATGAAAAGGGCTGGATGGATGAGGAAATGATGAAAGACTGGCTGAAGGAGGTGTATGTAAGGAGACCAGGTGGTTTTTTCCACGCATCACCATCGCTGTTGATCTGTGACTCTATGCGTGCCCATCTCACAGCCGATGTGAAAAAACTTGTGAAGCAAATGAACTGTGAGCTTGCTGTCATTCCGGGAGGCCTGACAAAGGAACTCCAACCGCTGGACATCGGTGTGAACCGCCCGTTCAAAGTAAGGCTGCGAGCGGCCTGGGAGCGATGGATGACCGATGGAGACCACAGTTTCACCAAGAGTGGAAGGCAGCGCCGGGCGAGTTACGCCACAATTTGCGAATGGATTGTAGATGCTTGGGCTAACATGTCTGCTGGCACTGTTGTTCGAGCTTTCGCAAAAGCCGGCATCATTTCCGAGGAGCCGCACGGCACGGAAAGTGACTCTGACGGTGAAGAAAGAAACCTGGCATGTTTGATGGAGATTTAGTGCAGCTGTTCAATTCAGACACAGAGGATGAGGACTTCCATGGGTTTGATTGATGACAATTACCGGTAATAAAAATGTGAGTTCCAAACTCAGTTTTGCTCCCGCTTTATTTTTAAACACGCATAATTGTATGCGCCCTATAATCAGGTGCGCCTTATGTGTGTGTTAAATACAGTAATGGCACACATAACTGAGACTGCGCCTTTTAGTAAGGTGCGTCTTATAGTCGTGAAAATACGGTATTTAGTCTGGCATGTACAAATGTCATGATGCTTTTCACATCAGACAGTATGACTGGTTCTGTTGGCATAAATGTAAAGAACTATTTAGAAGGAATTATAGACTAGAATAACCAGAAAATGTAAATTCTCATGTTTAACAAGAAAGCAAACCTGCGTGAATTAGAGAATATCAGGACCATAATGTGACCACTTACCAATCAACCCTAATATACCATGCAACATGTGACTGTTAAATTTTGACAAAAGCCCAAAGAAAAAGTAACTTCTAGCATCAAAGATGTTCGACAAATTGTGCTGCACAAAGGTTTAACCCTTAAACTGTGACACTGTTTAGTAAGAAACCTAAATACCTTCAAATCCTGGCATAGACAGACGTTGTCGCTTAGCTGGTGACTGCAACCTGATGGTGTCACTTTGAAGGTCTGATTTTCTCTTTCCTGATTGGATAAAAACAACAACAAAAAATAAGAACAAAAAAACGGTTTTCTCTCAGCACTTAAAGTTATTCTTAGTAAAGTTATGTAGATTGCAAAAAATATTTGTGCCTTTAAAACACAGAATAATATGAGATGCAATAAATACGATGCATGTGTCTCACCTGTATCACTTGTGGATGGCAAGACCTGAGGATGAATATGAGTTATACAGGAAATTATTACTATTTGCATTGGTATTGTTCTTTAACAAAATTTAAAGGACACTAACATATAAGTTTTACAGTCAACAAACTTAAATGCAGTTATTTTTTATTAACCAGCAGACTGATGAAAAATAAATTACAATAACCTTCTTCTTACTAAATATCAGTGATCCGACGAGATACTTGTTTTACATAATTAAGTCCCAGTCCCAATGGAGCTTTACTTTGTCTCAGGCAGTTGGCTCATATGTCTGAAATTCAGTATAATCCTTACCTGAACCACATCAGCTGCTTCGTCATGCTCCTGTTCACACTGCAGATAAAAAGTGCAAAGCAGTGTTTAATATTAACCTCTTAAACATGTATTAAAATTGTATTTGTCGTATGGACATTCAATCTGAAGGAAAAAAATGTTTTAAACTGACTTGAAAAGAAATGACTGTTTCCTGATTTGAGTTTTGTTCTTCCTGCCACAATCAAAACAACTCAAATTATATTAGTTAAGAATTAATAAAATTACTCTACAAATAACTACTGCCAGTGAGATGCTGTCAAACACCAGTGGGTCGCTGGTGTTCGCTCTCTGCGGTAAACTATCACTTCTTGTTCCAACACACAGTGATGCTTTTATGTAGCTTATCTGCGTAGCCAATTTAATTAAAAACTTATAACTTACATCAAGGTGTAATCTTCACACAGTCTGTGTATTCACTCACAGTATTCACTCACTTTGTCTTCAGGGGTTCACTAGCTTAGCTTGGCCATAGCCAACTCATTAGAGGCATGGCCTTTTCACCTGTCCCTCCTGCGCTTTCCTGCTCATTGTGTCAGATGTGGAGGCCAGGATCACAGAATTGTAGACTCTGCTTCGAAACCTTAAAAATCCCATAGTTATCCAGGCCTCTTTAGCCCGTGCAGCTAAAGGTAGCGTAGGTCCCGTTAGCTCCCTCTGGGAGATTGTCCTGAGCGGTAGTGATGTTCGATTCGTGAACGAATCGTTCAATACTCGAGAATCACTTTACTGACTCGTGAATCATGAGTCACAATCCCAACTGACTCACTGACTCATCCCTGTTGCTGTTAGCAAGCTAATTCCATTAGTAGAAATATATCTAGCTTATAATTAAAATTGTGTGGGGAAAAAACAACAGCCAGTTTCTTAACAAAAGCATTTCTGCTCTGAACTGGAAGAAAAAACCTTGAGTAGAAACCTCACATCAAGAAAATAGCTCCTTGGTTCACTGTAGCATCGCTCAGCTAACATGCTAACAGCACATTTGAGTTACTCACCCCCTCCATTCCTGTGCTGAATCATAGCATAAGCGAATCACTCAGGACTCACTAATCCCATTCCTTGCTGTGCTGAATCGTAGTACTGAATGGTAAAGCTCTGAATGGTTTAGGACCAAAATACATCAGTGACCTCCTGACCCAGTATGAACCTTCCAGATCCCTCAGGTCATCTGGATCCGGTCTTTTATCAGTTCCCAGAGTCAGAACCAGACACGGAGAAGCTGCATTCAGCTTTTATCAGAATCAGAATCAGAATCAGAATACTTTATTGATCCCTGGGGGAAATTATTTTTTGTTACAGTGCTCCATTATAATTATAATGGAGCACTGTAACAAAAAATAATTTCCCAACATTTTCCAACATTAAGACAAGACAGACAATACACTAACTAAGAATAGTACAATATATACATATATATACATACATACATAAGTCACTCATAAATAAATAGCTGGAAAAGAAACGTGTAGTTGTAGCAGCAAACAGTGTGTTAAGTGGATGCGTTGTACAGGGAGATGGCCACAGGCAGGAAAGATTTCCTGTGTCGTTCAGTGGTGCTTTTCGGTAATCTCAGTCTCTCACTGAACGTGCTCCTGTGACTGACCAGCATGTCATGGAGTGGGTGGGAGGTGTTATCCAACATTGTCTTTATCTTGGACAGCATCTGCCTCTCCGACACCACCTTGAGGGAGTCCAGCTCCATCCCCACAACATTGCTGGCCTTACGGATCAGTTTATTGAGTCTGTTGGCATCTGCGACCCTTTATGCTCCTTATATCTGGAACAAACTCCCAGAAAACCTCCGATCAGCTGAAACACTCAGTTTATTTAAATCCAGGTTGAAGACTCACCTATTCTCAGCTGCATTTGAATAAAGCACCAAATCCACACTTTTAAGCTTAAATTTCAAAACTTACATTAACTACTGATTTTATCTACCGTTCTGGTTTTATCTGTTTTGATTTTATATACTGTTTTGTTTGTTTGTTTGTTTGTTAAGTGGGTTTAGAGCTCTGGGTAGCTCCCCAGCCGGGTCTAGACTGGGTCTAGAGAGTATTTTAAATTCAGGGAATTTAAAATAGAAAGTAGCTCGTCCACAGAAGGACTGGTAGCTCCCCTTACGATAAGGGTTCAGATCGCGCGAACAGGTGTGAATGAATGTGTGTGTTTAGTTAGTTTGTTTGCTTGTTTTAATCAATTTTAAATCATGCTTTTTATTTGTTTTTGTTTCTAATGTCTCTGTAAAGCACTTTGAATCACCTTGTTGTTGAATTGTGCTATACAAATAAATTTGCCTTGCCTTGCCTTGCCTAGAGTAAGCGAATCACTCAGGACTCACCCCCTCCCTCCTGGCTCACAGCTCAAACGAGTTGAACGAATCACTGACTCACTCACCCCCTCCCTTCCTGTGCTGAATCGTAGCATAGAGGAATCACTCACTCACCCCCTCCCTCCCGATTCGCAAATTCTTTTTCTTCTTGGTTAGCAACCAACATTAAGGTACATTAGCGCTCGTGCTTCATAAGACACACTCACCCCTCCCTCTCGGTTATCAGCTGTTGAAACTCAGAGCTGTTACCTTGGAAGAGTCACCTTCACTGAAGACGAAGTCCGATAGTCTGACTGACGCAGTATAACATTCAGTCTACACTTTGTTTTTTTTGAAAAGATCATAAGCAGACTTAAGGAAAAAATATATGAACTCAGTTCCACCACTATTAAAAAAATAAAAATGCTCAGACTCGCATTCTGCTGCTGCAATAATGTACGTTAAATAATTAGAAATTCGCTATTTCACTAAATTATTTAGATAAGAAAATATATATGTGACATGTTTGAGGAAAATACTAATGACAAAAAAAACCCAGAAAATTCTAAAGGTGTTTTTGTTTTTTTCCACGTGTATGGGGCAAGGGGGCGGTACTACGGTGTTGTTTGCCGGCAATGCGAGTTAAGTCGCAGGGTGGTCAGGCTTGTGTGACTGGGGCCTTGCTTTGACTCAGGTCACCTTAGTGTATATTTATGAAGAATGAAGGCATGCTGCTTCATTATCTGATTTCCAATAACCCTTACGTGATCCAAATCAGCTGTTGCTATCACTATGTAGCAGGGTGTGGGTTTTGCAGGGTGACACAATAGGACTTTCATGAATTTCCCCCATGCACATTAGTGGTGTGAGATACTGCTGGATTTGGTATTCCTTTTATACTAAGTAAATAAAGGCCCAGTATCAACGATTGTGATACAGATACTAATGCTTTTTAATAATTATGGTGGATGGTGGATCAAACTGCTAAATCAGAATGAATTTTCATGACCTGTAAGTGTTTGGGGGATTTTCTTTTCTTTGGATTATTAATTAAACCCAAGGACAGAAAACATATAATGAGAAGTCTGTATCACATCTACTTGTAGTTTAAATATAGTAACTGCACAGTATCCCTTTTACAGTTAACACAAAGGGGTTATGATATATTCGGGATATTTGTTTCAATCACAATAAATGTTATTATGACACTTGAAAGCAGCAGCACTTAGATAGAGGTTGCCCTTAGGTTGCCTCTTTGATGATTCTAGGAGTAACAAAGAAACAGAAACCAGTATCCCAAAAAGTTAATTCTGTTCATCTGGACTGTTTTCAGTGGGAGAAACGTTTCATCGCTCATCCAAGTGACTTCTTCAGTCTCAGCTAACTGCAGGTTTCCCCAACCGTATAAACATTTGCACTTTATATAGTTGGGAAAACTTGGGATTTACTTACCTGGATGATTGAGCATGTATCAAGACAGAAACTAATATCAATCTCATTATGCTCCTATTTATCAATATCAAAACAAACTTTGGCATCTATGTTTTGGTTTGATCCGCCCACCACCAGGGCCATGCAGAGCTGTTTAAAGGGGCGGGTGCTCAAAGTTAAAAACAGGCACATAGAACCAGGCTGAACAACAACACACATTCTTTAAGAATCTAATACAGAATCGCATCATACTATATCACTGTTTTACCTGATGGGGTACAATGTTGCTGTTGAGGAGTTTCTGCTGATCCTGCTCCTGATAGTGCAGGAGGAACGGGCTGTGTTGAGCTGCGACTGGAGACTGTAAAAAGTCCATAGGAGAGATGGTAGCTGATTAAACAAGTGCTATGAGATAATAATAAAAAGATTGGTGAAAGTGCCATGTCAGCAACCATAAGGCAACAAAATTGTGAGAAACAAACTAGACTATGAATCACTCTTTGCCTCTCTTCTTCCTCCCATCTCCTCATCTCATTTATCACTCTCCACTTGCTGTCCATCTGAGGCACAATTTACTATTGCAATAAACTATTATTTAATTATCCACACTTAAAAACTCATCCATCTATTCTATAATAAAACAATAAGAGAAAAATGTTATAGAACCAAAGCATTGCAGGTGTGTTTATCATTGTTTTATGCTGGAATACCTCTGCAATGCAACAACTGGTACATGTGTTCTTGTGACCTGTGCTGTTTTTTTTATTCCAGCCAGAGAGGGATCCACTGCGTTTAGCCTCAAAAAGCTCCCTTTGTCACTGTTTCCTTACAGGGCATGTCTGGACAATGTCATATCATGAGTAAAAATGATAAAAAAATCTATATACATAAAATATGCCCACATACATACAGGTACACAGGCACATACAGTGATATTTTATACCATCTCCAGAATACTGCATATATCCTACTATGACCACATGTTTGCATCATGGTCCTGATCAAGAATCCTTACTGTTTATTCCTAGCGCTCTAATAATAAAGTAATTAAAATAAAAAAATTAAGTAATAAATATATAATAAAGTATTTATGATGATTCAGTTTGTTTGACTATCTACTCTGTGCAGGCAGAAAGCCTATTAAATGCTTAAACTGTAGAGATACAATAATGTTGCTGCTGTAAAATCAGCATTTTGTCATATTTGAAATATAAATCTAATATATTCCGTTTAATATCTTTTCTTTAAAACAGTGTTTTTCCATAATACTGTAATTATAATGAACCATAATTATGTGGACATGCATATTAGATAGTTTTTAGTAAAATATAAGCCCTCCAGAAAGGCAGGGAAACGCCCTGTAACTTACTTTAATACAAAACACGTTCCCTAAAACGGTGGACAGAGCTACAGACCCATGACAGCGTTACCCAGTTAGCTGGTGGCTAAAACCAACACTACTTGTGCAGTTATTAAAAGGACAGGTAATGTTTGTCCCGCTGTTACACACACAGCACGCTCATTTGTTTCAATTCGTCAGTTGTCACAAGACAGTTTACCAACGTGTATAAAATAAGCTAATACTGCTGTGTACTGTAGACTAAAGAATACGCTGTACACCTACTTACTGGCTTTTGTTGCATCAGTCTCCTACAGCTCTGCACCGCTCAGACGGCAAAAAATGCTCGTGCTCTTTGCGAGTTCGTTCCCGGTTCGTAACCAGCACGCTCTGCCATCAAGGGCGATCATTGGTTAATGGTAGTCATGTGACTGATGGAAACCACATCCTTTTACTTAGCAAAACTATGATTAATAGTTAAATATTATTGTTGAGGGGAACAGACAGGACTCCACACGCACACAAAAATAAACAAAAAATAGTAATAAAAATAAAAAATAAATAAAAATTATACTCAAGAAAAGGGCACTTGGGGAATCCATCAGGAAAGGGGCAGGTGCTCAAGCCCCCCCCCCCCCCCCCCCCCTCGCACGTGCCTGCCCACCACTAATACACACATCTAACCTTCACCAACTCCTCCAACAATGAGTAGTCTGCGTGCAACCCCAATTCCCTATCGTACAATCCCTTGGCACCTTACCTGCTGCACCTCCATGGCGTCCTCCTGGCATTCCTGTTGAAAATGTCCCAGGCCCCCACACTGCTCACGCACCTGTCCCTGTGTCTGTGCATCCACCAATGAGCCAGGTACAGCGCCTGTCGCTGCCAGGACCTGGGGATAGAAAGCAGAGAGGAAATGGTTGTTGGAGCGTAGCCAGTGGTCCTCGATGGTCAGTGTCGCTGGCACAGGCATGGAAAGTTTGCTCCTTGGGGCCAGTAGGGTACCAAAAAGTGATCATCTGCCAAAAAGGGGTTTCCAGCCTTTGTCAAAAAGTTTACTGCAGGAATTTAAGCTGTTATAAATTACTTGTTGACTTAGAATCTGTCAAAAATATTGCTCATGATGAATATCAAGTAACTTCAAATCAGGGTAAAACGTAATTGACAATAACAATGTTTTTTTCAAGAGAGAGCTAGCCAAGAGGGCATCAGAAATAACAAATATAACATCACAGTTCTATAATCAAAAATAACTGGATTGATGACAACATGGGTACAAATACGCATAAAGCCATAAAGATACTTGGAAGACAGATCATTTCTTTATTTTATATACAACCCCTTCATAAACCCTGTTGACTAAAGTGCATTTACTAACATAAGTAAAGATATTAGACTTAAAAAACCAAAACATCAAAAATCACTCTTTTGCAGATGCTCACCTCCCCTGGCTGCGATCTTCTGGGGTTTTCCGTCCGCGCCGCCAGGTGTTCTTCAGCCAGCCTCACTGCCGCCTCCAGATTGGGTGGCTTGCGACACTTGACCCAGTCCGCCATTTCCCTTGGGAGCCCCTCCACAAACTGCTCCAGAACGACAGCCTCCAGCAGCTGCGCCTCCCCACTGCCAGGATGCAGCCACCTCCCCGCGTCATACCGCAGCTGCTGGGCAAAAGCCGAAGGCCCTTCTTGTGGTCCCATGCGGCAACCACGGAAGCGGCGACGATGGTCTTCTGGAGAGAGTTCCAGGTGGAGCGGATTCGCAGCGGCCCCAGACTGAGGCAAAAGGTTTAGTAGCATCTGTGTCTGCCGCTGGTGCAGTACTGCCTGCTGCTGCTGCAAGTCTGCCATGTCGGCCAACATTTGAGCCAGTGCGCGAACTTGCTGTAGATTCTGTGGGTTTGACATGTCGTAGCGGCAAGCTGGGCACCACTGTATCACTCTGTTACTGATCTCTGTTATGACACACACAAGGAGACAGTTCTGCGTCATGTTTCACTAATAGTTTTTATTTAGTTCACAACTCGAACAGGCATCAGCTCTTTCTCCCAGCCTCCCCTGCCGCTGTCACCTGAACTCGCTCTACCCCTCACCTGATGCTAAACCACAACCTGCCACAAAATGATATGTTGAAATTTAATGTAATTAAACTTCCTGACGGACAGGAAGCAGCATGTGAGGCTGGGAAAGAATGTCTCGGACTCCCGGACCATCAGCACCGGCTCCCCTCAGGGCTGTGTTCTTTCTCCTCTGCTCTTCTCCCTGTACACAAACTGCTGCACCTCCACCCACCAGTCTGTCAAGCTAATCAAGTTTGCAGATGACACCACCGTTATTGGACTCATCTCGGACGGGGATGAATCTGCCTACAGGAGGGAGGTTGAACGTCTGGTGTCCTGGTGCAGCCACAACAACCTGGTGCTGAATGCCCAGAAGACAGTGGAGATTATTGTGGACTTCAGGAAGCACACAGCCCCACTCCCCCCCATCATCCTGTCTGACACCCCCATCACCTCTGTGGACTCATTCCGCTTCCTGGGTACCACCATCACCCAGGACCTGAAGTGGGAGCCCACCATCACTTCCGTCATCAAGAAAGCCCAGCAGAGGATGTACTTCCTGAGGCAGCTGAAGAAATTCAACCTGCCAACACGGACGATGATGCAATTCTACACTGCAATCATCGAGTCCATCCTCACCTCCTCCATCACCGTGTGGTACGCTGGAGCCACTATCAGGGACAAACAGAGACTGCAGCGTGTTGTGCGCTCTGCTGAGAAGGTGATTGGCTGCAGACTCCCATCTCTGCAGGACCTGTACACCTCCAGGACACTGGGGCGTGCAGCTCGGATCTCAGCTGACCCTTCTCACCCTGGACACAGTCTGTTTGACCTGCTCCCCTCAGGCAGGAGGCTCCGGTCCATTCGCACCAGAACCTCTCGCCATAAGAACAGTTTCTTCCCCTCTGCTGTCGGACACATGAACAATAACCGTATGACTGTTCCCACCACTAACACATGACCCTACGCTGTGTTCACTGCATCATTCCATGTTTAGCACTGATCACCACCTGCACTCATGTATATATCATGTATATATCTATCTACTTAGCATTTTTAATTCTTATTCTTATTTTATATTTTTATGACAGTATGTTTGCACTGAAGCACCGCAGCAATTTCCTTATGTTGTAAACCTGCTCAACATTTGGCAATAAACCCTTTCTGATTCTGATTCTGAATTAGCGCACCATAAAAGTTCTAAAACAAACTCACCTGTATGTATTAACGTAAGTGACACTTTTCAGATGAAAGATAAGAAATAACAAATTAATTTCACTCTGGGTCCAGCCAGGCATGGACTGGGACAAAAAATCCGCCCGGGCATTTTGACTAGAGACCGGCCCACCAGGTTATATAGGAAAAACCATAAAGCCTTTGAATGAAAACAAACACTGTTGTCACAGTGATGTACACTGTCTTGTTGGTATATATGTATCAATCTAATAAACTTAAACCTACACCATCCTCCCTATTCTGGTATTCGAAACAGTACTTAATGGAAATATTAAACAACCTAACTAATAGGGTTGACAAATCCTACCCCCCCCCCCCCCCCCAAAAAAAAAAAACAAAAATAGGGAACCACCCCCCACCCTCTGCCTCGTGATGCTTAATTGACATAATTGTCTTTAATTTAATGCACATGTAAAAACAAATGGACAGAAATCAATTATTAACACACTACAATAATGAAATAATAATTTCTTCAACATAATTGTAGACTGCACAGATGATACCTTCAGAAAGGAAAAACTACCATAGCTTAGAGTATATATTAGACTTAATATTTACTAGATACAATAATGGATTTTTATACATTTTACATCAAATGAAAACTTTGTTTGTAAGATTCAGATAATTATTTATTAAAAACCAGACATTTTAAATGAGAATTTCCCGGTTAATGCCCTACCTGGCCCCCCGGCAAAACTTAGCTAGATCCGCCCCTGCACAGTTACTAGCTGTCAACTACAAAGCATCCTGGTGTTATTTGTCTCTCAGAAACAGTTCATAACTTCCCTTCAACTCATTCATGTCACCTAAAAGGTAAACCTGTTTCTCCATCACCTGTTCAGCTCTGATGATTCAGTAAGGACATTTCCTGGTTTCATCTTCATGTTTCCCTCTCACCACATATCCAAACTGATATCATGACCAGCAGCTTTTACAGCTGTGTTTGCAGCAAACATCAGCTGATACTAGAAAGTAATATTGAATCAATTCTAACAACAGCTGACCAAGCTTAAACGTGCTGCTATTGTTTAGCTCGACATCCGCTGGTTTCCTCTTTCTGGCGCAAAGTGGGTGTCAGGCGTTGTGAGGCGAGGAAGAAGGAACCCAAGCGCAGGACTCGCAGGTAGGTGCAGATTTATTATGAGGAGTGGATGAACAGAACAAAGGGAGAAAATGGCTGGCTGGCTGGACAACTGACTGGACAACTGACTGGAAGGGTGAATGGCTGGCTGGCTGGCTGGCTGGCTGGCTGAACGCAGACGGAAACGACAACAGAACATCACATGAACATCATCAATGACCCGACACTGAATGGGTGTTCTAAAAGGGCTTAAATACACAGACTGGTGATAATGATGATAATGAGAGACCGGTGAGTACACAGCTGAACATAATGAACTAATGATAATGGGAAGAGGACCGAACATAATACACACAGACCAAGGCTAACACAATAAAACAGGAAGTGGAACAGGCAGTAGATAAACAGTGAACGTGAACTGAAAATACTGGGTCACCGACCCAGGAACCCTGACAGTGGGCAAGCGAGAGAGACGGGACAGAAAAGACGATCAGCTGATCATTGATCAGTTTCATGACTGAAGTGCCAAACAGGAGAGGGAGAGAGAGAAGGAGAGAAGAAGAGGCAGCTGTGCAGCATAAAGACGCAGAATAACTCCAGCTTTCTGTCTTTTTTTTATTCTAGCTGAAGTACGGGACAAATCGTGTTCCTTTTCACCTCAGTACCATTTTCTTATATTTGTCTGCAATAAGACTGCATTCGGAGCCATTGCCCAAGCAAGGGGGAGGGTGCATCCAACCTCCTCGGCTGTAATTGGTCCAGCCCAGAGTTTATCATGACACTTTGGCCAATCCATGAACTTTCATTGTTTATACCGTTACAGAACAAAACAAAACAAACAAACAAAAAAACATCTGCCCATCAAAAAACGAAAAATCACCGCCTACTGGGCAAATGCCCGGTATGCCCAATGGCCAGTCCAGCTATGGTCAGAAACAAAGTAAAACCTGATCTGCCGATCAGGGAATGAGAAAAGCAGGAAGGGCTGACGAGAGTGGCTGGATGTTTGTCAAATGTAGAAACTGTCTTGGTTCATTGTTGTCTGTATGTCAAAGTTCAAATGAGTTAAAGGGGTCAAGTAGAAAAAGAAAGAAAAACAAAAAAACTTTGCAAAAATGAATAATAATAAATTAAATAAAAATAACAAAGAAGAAAAAGTTACATCACTTACAACAGCAACAATGAGTTTGAGGTGCTGTTTCAACTTATTCAGATTATTCTCATGTACTATTTCATCAGAAACACACATTGTTGACAAAGCAGAACAAGAGGATCTGACTATCCTTCTTCTGACAATAAGAGAAGTAAATTAAAAAAAAATGCAGGGAGGCACACACTGGAACAGGGTGAAAAGAAAAATCTAGCTAAAAGCAAAAGACCAAAAACAAAACTGAGACTCGGTTTTGCAAAAAGGTGTAGTTGACTGTTTGGCAAAAGGCAAGTGAAAGTGGATCTCTGCATATAACACAACGCTAAACCTAGACAGAGTAAAGTGGGTGTGCAGGGAAAAGCAGAACTCAGAAAACAAAAAAGGGGCTGGGGGAGATGAAGAAGTGGTGTTGATGCATGACTATCCTTCTTCCAGAGCTGTTTAGATAGATAGGCATAGTCAAAAGATGCTTATATTTAACTCTGTGACGATTAAACACATAAAATATGTAATAAAATAGCCTTGTCCAGATAACAGAAAAATAACTGCTATGGAAAGTCACACGTAAAGCAAGGTCAGGAAGCCTGCGGGAGGCAAAAAGTGTCAAGTTCTTAATGAAAGAGTACGACAATAAGACTCACTTTCAGTTTCTGATAAAAAGGAAATGAAACTGAACTAAAGATTAAATCCTGCCATCTTTCCATTTACAGGTTTTCATACACAAATCTCTCTAATGCAAAACTTCCCAAAACCTAAATGCATTCACCAAATTATTTCTGGTTTTCTTTATTACCAGTGTTGGGGAGTAACGGAATACATGTACCGGCGTTACGTCTTTTAAATGTTATACCTCTGAAAACAGTCGTTTATTGCAATGAAAGTCAACATAAATATTTCACATTCTGTACTTCTCAATGTCACAGAGTGGAAGGAAAAGATAAATAATAAACCAAAATAATAAAGTGCTAACTATATATATATATATATATATATATATATATATATATATATATATATATATATATATATCTGAGCACGTTCCCTCACAAAATGGCAGCAACACCTCAACTGAACATAATGTCACTGGAAACAGAATAAAAAATATTTCTGACAAAATACTTAAAGACTTTTGCACTTTAAGAACGGAAGGAGAGGAGAGTACTTTTTCTCAGACTTAAGCTGAGTTTGATAGAAAAGTTCTAACGGTCTTAAGTTCTCCGTTCTAAGACCTCCACCCATTTTGTGGATGAAAAAGTTATTTTAGCCACAGAACATCTGATATGATTTTCTTGGCTGTGCGGACCAATCAGTTTCAGTTTATACTGTTTATTCTTGTGCTCTGTGTGCAGCTGGGTTTGCTAGTTCACAGACTTTATAGAGCGTATTAGATCATGACAAGAGGAATGCAATGTACATTTTATCTCTTACACCCTAAACCTCCCCACCCCCAACTTCCTGGCGCATCCCACGGCTCTGGAGAATGTACAAAATGTTTACATTGGACTGCAGAACAATGTTGCAGCACTTTTAGTAAAAGATTTTATGTTTCACAGTTAACATATCACATCAGTATCAATATCTGTACCCATCAGGGACACATTTCAATACTTCACCTTCAGATCTCTCCAGCCACTTACTTAGGCCCAATTTTCTTCGCACAAAATTATTCATATGCAAGAAACTAAAACTAAAAGATAAACTGTAATATTTAATTTTAAAAGTACTGCTTGAAAATGAGGCCTTTGTAATCAACTGCTCCTTAAATGCAGTGACTCTGATCCTATATTCAGATAAACTTTTATTCAATTCAGATTAAAAGTTTAAACTACTTACCTTTGGTTTAAAGCAGTGCAGAAAAAGACAGTTGACAATAAGAGAAGTAAATAAAAAAATTCAGGGAGGGAGGCACACACTGGAACAGGGTGAAAAGAAAAATCTAGCAAAAAGTAAAAGTCCAAAAACAAAACTGAGACTCGGTTTTGCAAAAAGGTGTAGTTGACTGTTTGGCAAAAGGCAAGTGAAAGCGGATCTCTACATATAACACAACGCTAAACCTAGACAGAGTAAAGTGGGTGTGCAGGGAAAAGCAGAGCTGAGAAAACAAAAAAGGGGGTGGGGGAGATGAAGAAGTGGTGTTGATGCATGACTATCCTTCTTCCAGAGCTGTTTAGATAGATAGGCATAGTCAAAAGATGCTTATATTTAACTCTGTGACGATTAAACACATAAAATATGTAATAAAATAGCCTTGTCCAGATAACAGAAAAATAACTGCTAAATAGCTTTAATAAAATATCCTGCATTCAGAAAGTCTAAAGTAAAGAGCACAGAAAAAGTGGTTGTATGAATCGGCGTAAATGGGTGAATGAGGCAAGTTGTCTAAACCCCAATTTAAGATGGGCAGCAACAGTACCTCAACTGAACACTGGACACAGAATAAAAAATTTTCTGACAAAATACTTAAATATTATTGCACTTTAAGAACAGAAGGAGAGGAGAGTACTTTTTCTCAGACTTAAGCTGAGTTTGATAGAAAAGTTCTAGCGAAAAATATTTACAGTTTAAAAACCAAATATAAACAGTTCAGCTAATATGACACTTTTGGTTCAATCCTTTTTTCTTCCGTTCTAACACCTCCACCCATTTTGTGGATGAAAAAGTTATTTTTGATCTGATATGATTTCTTGGCTGTGCGGACCAATCAGTTTCAGTTTATACTGTTTATTCTTGTGCTGTGTGCAGCTGGGTTTGCTAGTTCACAGACTTTATAGAGCGTATTAGATCGTGACAAGAGGAATGCAATGTACATTTTATCTCTTACACCCTAAACCTCCCCACCCCCAACTTCCTGGCACAACCCACGGCTCTGGAGAATGTACAAAATGTTTACATTGGACTGCAGAACAATGTTGCAGCACTTTTAGTAAAAGATTTTATGTTTCACAGTTAACATATCACATCAGTATCAATATCTGTACCCATCAGGGACACATTTCAATACTTCACCTTCAAATCTCTCCAGCCACTTACTTAGGCCCAATTTGTTCGCACAAAATTATCCATATGCAAGAAACTAAAACTAAAAGATAAACTGTAATATTTAATTTTAAAAGTACTGCTTGAAAATGAGGCCTTTGTAATCAACTGCTCCTTAAATGCAGTGACTCTGATCCTATATTCAGATAAACTTTTATTCAATTCAGATTAAAAGTTGAAACTACTCACAACGCTAAACCTAAACAGAGTAAAGTGTGTGTGCAGGGAAAAGCAGAGCTGAGAAAACAAAAAAGGGGGTGGGGGAGATGAAGAAGTGGTGTTGATGCATGTAGAAAGCGGTTTTGTTTGGTGACAAAACAAATCGAATGGATTAAAGTTTACAGATTATTACAGATTAAAAACAAAAGACAAGAAATAAGAACACTGTCTTATATACGTATATAGCAAAAATAGTGATAAAATCGCACAATTATGTCCCGTTTTCTAAGCTTCATTCCGTACTAACAAACAGAGGCGTCATAAGGATGAGAAAAGTGATAACATGAGCGCTAGAAAAATAGTAAACCGTCAATTACTTTTAGTTTTAAAAAATATTATTAACCTATTAGAATAAAGGCATGTTTGTTTCATAAGGTACGTGTTGGGGGCGTTACAGGAGTCAATTTCGTTTTGTTCTGGCAGCAAATAATGAAATCGAGTCAGCGTCTAACACTGCCCCCCCTCCTTATTTCATGATTTGGTTCGGTCCAGTGCGCCAGGCTGAGCGCCAGAGCACTAACGGATCCGGTGTTTCATAAGAGTGAGAGAGACAGATGGAAATAATAAGAAGATAACGAAGTCCATATGAATGAAACTGCTCGACATTCCTGGTATTTGTAATGTGTTGTATTGTCGGTTTATTTTAGTTTTCCAAAACAAAAGGAAAACCAAACAATAATGATTATTAAAAAAAAAGAAAAAAAAGTATAGCATAAGCATAAGCTTTTTTAATCCCACCCTCTTTCCACTAGTTGGTGTCGTGCAAAATTTAACAATAACCTGCATCACACCCAGTGAGCTTGATTTGAAGTGGGTTTAATAAACACATTGCAATGTGGAGAGAGCATCCCAGTGAAACACCAGGACCATCTCTGAATTGTGGCCACCGCCCTTACATCTTATATACAGACACACAGACAAAGAACATTCCACAAACTCGTACACGTTGGTATAGCCCCCCCTCTCACGGGGGGCTATACCTTCTCCCTCACAGAGAGAATTATGACCTTGTTTTCTGCTTGCCCATCACCTAAAGATTTACATCCCTGATAAGCAGAAGGAGTCTCACTATCTGTTTAACGTCTCACATTACAACGGCCTCACTGTGTTAACTTTCCACATGCATGTAAACTAGTGACAGGAGTGCTCTTACTATAGTAAAGTGAGAAAGTGATATTACTATAACTTATGTACTATGATTAAATATGTGATTAATATATGAGAAAAGAAATCTGCCACCACATTGGTTACTAACAGTCAGCACTTTTTCTTCCTGTTGATCGATCATAAATTCTTCCTTACAATTTGTTACATGTATTTGCTTTTATAACCCCAGTAACGCATGTAAAATCTAAAAAATACAAAGCAATGATAGGAACAAAGCATGATGATAACAACAACAACAAACTTTATTTATAGAGCACATTTAAAAACCAGCAGTATACCAAAGGGCTTAACATAAGAGACAGAGAAGTAACACGAGTATTATAAGGCTTTAGCAAAGTATCAAATATACTCACAGGTCAATGCCACTAATACACAGGGGTTAATATAAAATGCATATCAAAATAAAAACATAATAAAAGCACAAGCCATAAAAAATAACTATAAGAAAAAATAGAGTAAGTCTAAAAGTCAGGTGCGAGCATTAACAAACAGGAAAGGCGAGATTAAACAAATAGGTTTTTAACCGTGATTTAAAAGATTGGATGGAATCAGACGCCCGGATCACAATCGGAAGGTTATTCCACAACTCTGGTGCAGCCAGGGCAAACGCCCGGTCACCTCTAGACTTCAGCCGAGATCTAGGCTGCACCAAGAGTAACTGAGTAGATGATCTTAATGCTCTGGCAGGAACATACGATTTAAGGAGTTCTAAAGAGAAAGAGAAAAGTAAGAAAGCATAATTAAACAACTGGAACTACTGTAATCACAGGAAACTATTCTGTTTACCTGGGAGTAAGCACTCACTCCTCAGCCTTGAATGTTCAGTGGATTCCATCATGGTTTTCTCCGGCGACTTCAGGATGTGTACCTAATTTAAAACTGTAATCATATATCATAGATCAAAATATTGCTTTTGAGTCAAACATGACTTCTTCAGATGTGTATTTAGAAGCTTCTCATACTGAATACTGAAATATTAATAGTAACGTACAGTTTCGTATAGACCTATTCCACTAACACAGAGTAAAATGGGTTTAAGTGAAATTGTGGCTAAAAAGAACATGTGTAACAAAATAATGATAATATTTCTTTATAAAACATGACAAACCATCAAATCAGGCAACTCTGCCAACATGGTGTTTTTTTGCCTCTTCAAACATGTCCTTCTTTTAGTGCACATGGAATTCAGTAGTCTCCCTCATGTTGTCCAGCACGCCTTATCCACTAAATACAGCAACATCTACATTAACACATAAAGCTCCAATCAGATTTCTCTTGGTGAATAAGGATAAATGTGGCACACCCAAAATACATGGCCAGTTTTGTGTTAATCATTTAATGTAATTTATTTAATTTGTTTATTTGTGATTTTCTGTGACTATGAATATTCACAATGACTTTGGAAACATGACCAATTTATGCAGTATATTATTTTGTCACATGGACTGTACTGAAGGACAGAAAAATGGAGCAACACCTCAGGTGGAACTATTATGTCAAGGCAGGTGCACCCCAGTTGCTTTAGGGGGATGGACGTCCACCCACTATTCACAAATCAGTCCAAATGTGTGGTAGTGGGCACATCTGCTATATTGAGATAATCCATCCCACCTCACAGGTGTGCCACATCAGGATGCTGATCTGACATCATGAGTAGTGCACAGGTGTACCTCAGACTGCCCACAACAAAAGGCCACCCTGGAATGTGCAGTTTTGTCTCACAGCAAAATGCCACAGATGCCACAAGCAATGAGGGAGCGTGCAATTGGCATGCTGACAGCAGGAATGTCAACCAGATCTGTCGCCCGTGCATTGAATGTTCATTTCTCAACCATAAGCCGTCTCCACAGGCGTTTCAGAGAATATGGCAGCACATCCAACCGGCCTCACAACCGCAGACCTCGTGTAACCACACCAGCCCAGGACCTCCACATCCAGCAGGTTCACCTCCAAGATCGTCTGAGACCAGCCACCCAGACAGCTGCTGGAACAATTGGTTTGCACAACCAAACAATTTCTGCACAAACTGTCAGAAACCGTCTCAGGGACGCTCAACTGCATGCCCGTCGTCCTCATCGGGGTCTTGACCTGACTCCAGCTCGTCGCCGTAACAGACTTGTGTGGGCAAATGCTCACATTCGATGGCGTCTGGCACGTTGGAGAGGTGTGCGCTTCACGGATGAATCATGGTTCACATTGTTCAGGGCAGATGGCAGCTGAGAATGTCCCAGTTCTTGCATGGCCAGCATACTCACCGGACATGTCACCCATTGAGCATGTTCGGGATGTGCTTGACCGGCGTATACGACAGCGTGTACCAGTTCCCACGAATATCCAACAACCTCGCACAGCCATTGAAGTGGAGTGGACCAACATTCCACAGGCCACAATTGACAATCTGATAGACTCCATGCGACGATGTGTTGCACTGCATGAGGCAAATGGTGGTCACACCAGATACTGACCGGTTCTGGGTCCCCAGACCCCCAATAGCGCAAAAAACTGCACATTCCAGGGTGGCCTTTTGTTGTGGGCAGTCTGAGGTACACCTGTGCACTACTCATGATGTCAGATCAGCATCCTGATGTGGCACACCTGTGAGGTGGGATGGATTATCTCAATATAGCAGATGTGCCCACTACCACACATTTGGACTGATTTGTGACCACTGTTTGGGAGGGATGGTTATATTGTGTATCTGGAATGAATTTTAGGTCTCTACGTCCATCCCATGGGGAATGGGAGCAGTAACAAAGGTGTTGCGTTTATATTTTTGTTGAGTGTATATATATATGTGTGTGTGTGTGTGTGTGTACGTATGTATACATCTCACTTACACCCTGAGCTGTCTCCTGTTGTTTTCGTTATAAGGCCCATGATCATGAGTTTCACATCCTGAGCACATCCTGTACCAAATTTACCATATGCTGTTACAAGCAGAAAACCTCTTTTAATACCCTATGATTTGCACATTTATTAACTTCTGGATTACTATGTATGTATTATATTACTCAATGAAATTTTTTTCCATTATCACAAACATTCTTGATTTGTATCTTTTTTGTTAAATATCAATTACAATCTTAAGGATGGTACCTCATTATTCTGTTGGTGGGTTATTGCCATTTAGACAAGTATGTATGTATATATCTCACTTACACCCTGAGCTGTTTCCTGTTGTTCCTGCTATAAGGCCCATGATCATGAGTTTCACATCCTGAGCACATCCTGTACCAAATTTACCATATGCTGTTACAAGCAAAAAACTTATTTTAATACCCTATGATTTGCACATTTATTAACTTCTGGATTACTATGACACTTACTGAAATACTGCTACATTCTATCTATCTATCTATCTATCTATCTATCTATCTATCTATCTATCTATCTATCTATCTATCTATCTATCTATCCATCCATCCATCCATCCATCCATCCATCCATCCATCCATCCATCCGTAATGCCATTTAGGAAAATATTATATATATATTGCAATCAAATTCTGAATATATAGAATGAAACTTGAATATATAGAATGATCTTCTGAATGTATGGAATGAAACTTGATGTCAAGGAGGCGCTTGCGCCATCTAGTGTTTTCCTTGTTTGTACCTGTGAGGAATGGCACTATGAGCCAGTCCGCACGGAATCTTGTGGCTCAAATTCTAAGTAATGAGGAGCTAATTACCAACCTGGCAAATGCATGTTCTGGACAACCTAATATTTGTACTAGTATGCCACACCGTACTACTTATGAAGAAATTTATTCACTTTTTCATCGTGGAAGACCAAATGCAGTGAACCTCTCCGGTCAACTGGAAATTAAGTTGGTTTAGTGTCTGTTACTTACTCATCTTAGGCATTGTGTCTTTGGTTAAGTGTCAAGTCTTTGTGAAAATCATATTTAAATTTAGTTAAATATTTTGAGCAGAACGAAATGTACCCCTAAATACATGAAAAGTAAAAGCTGTGATCTTAAGGATGGTACCTCATTATTCTGTTGGTGGGTTAGACAAGTATATTTCTTTACCGATTGTGTAGGTGTGTGTGTGTGTGTGTGTGTGTGTGTGTGTGTGTGTGTGTGTGTGTGTGTGTGTGTGTGTGTTTTAATCAGGTCAGTTGTCTCAGTGTTTGAGTCCTCTTGTATGGAGATTAAATTCTGATTGCCTTGTGTTATGTTCCCCATGCCACATCCTTGCGGTGAACAATGCTGCATCATACTTTACCTCCCCATATCAGATTACTTTGCTGAAATTTCACTCTTTTTCTCATGCTTCTCAAATAGCAGTTTATCTGTACTGCCGCACATGGGATTGTGCAGTCGAAATTGAAGTTTCGTATCATGTGTGATGTCACCCTTCATTTTCAAAAACATTGTAAGGAAGGAGCAAACACATCAGGAGTCTGAAAGTGTGATTGAGCCCTCACATGGTCATAGATCCACTTTTTGGGGTTCTTTTTTAGATTTCCTGTGAAAGTCTGAAATGGTTCATATTTCCATTCCATTCCCTCCCCCCCACCCCCACCCTCTCTCTCTCTGTTTCATTCCCTGAATCTTTCTTTGTGTGTCAGTCTGTGTGCAGGCAGCAGCAGGACAGCTTCAGTGCAGACAGACGTTCCACGCTCCCTGCAGAATCATAGCCCATCAATCATGTTAACATGTTAACTAGTGGGATTTATTTTATTCAGAAAAAAACTGTGCCTAAGTATTTTTGTGTTTGTGCATGTGACCGAGCTTTTTGTATCTCCGTGGGTGATATAAGTTTAGGGCTGTTTGATTGTTTCACCACCTGTGCCCGACATGTCTGCAGATTGGTACCTCCCACCCTGACACTCAAATCAAACACGGCTCAAGTTTCCTGAGCTGTCTTTTGTGTGGAGCGTGTTAAGCGATTTTTAAAGTGGCCCTTTCTGGTTTCTCCTCCAGGGCTGAGGGGGCACACTCCCTCTGGCTCGCTCTATCTCTAACTTTCTCTCAGTTTTGTTTTCCCTTTGTCAATTGCAGCTTCTCTCAATGTATCTACCCATCTTTTCTGTGTGTGTGAGGAATGAACACAGTGAAGAGAAAAAGAAGAATTTATTTTAGAAAGTTTTCTAATAAAAAAAAAGTTTCCTTGAATCTTCAGTGGCTACAATAAGATGCATTTGGATTTTAGCAGTTAGTTCTCTGCATTCCACAGATGGTTCAAATGCTCATATCTCACTTCTCATTAAGTATTTAGCTGGCATCCTATTTGCATAGCTGAGAACAGAGGGGAGAAACGTGTAGATGTGTACGAGGTGGCTAACGAAGTGGCCTGGAGATTGCATGGATGGATTCTTGCCAAGCAACGCCCCACCTGCTTGCACCCGCCACTTACTCCCAGTCGTGACTGCCCCCAACCCCCTAGCTCATTGAGTGTGCCCACTCTAAAAGCTCACAAATTCTGCTCCCTTTGACAATGGTTAGGTCAGCCTAGATAAAGCACGTCCATTAGAGGCAATCGAGCCGGCAGGACAGAGTGACAGAGACAGACAGGAGGGCAAAACAGGAGGGGAAGGAGTAGGAAGGCTTTGACAAATACCAAAGGTGGCCATAACTCTGCTTGTCTTCCTGGGAAATTTTTGCATGCTTTTTTTTCCTTAGAGCTTGATAAGTGTCTCTGAATTAAATGGGTTTTAATTAGCAGTCATTAAGAAGTTCATTAGCATATTGCCTGGCTGTTTGGCTGTTTCGATGGGGATGATGGCGCTGCTCTCCGGGGCTCGCTCTGTCTTTTTACCGTGGCAGTAGTGCGTTTGGGTTTAAAGGAGAGGAAGCAGACATTTAAAGAGAGAGTGTGGATTTAAAAAGGAGAGAAAGCACAAGAGAGGGAAAAATCTGATCTGGACACTTTGCACTTGTTTCTAATTTTTTCTGACCTTTCTCACCTCCTCTCATTCTGCACCTTTTTCTCTCTCACTTCTGCATCCTCCCCATTTTGCCCACATCTCTCTCTCACTGTCAGTGGTTACTTTGTGGTTATGTGGTGATGGAAGCTGATAGCTGGCAGTTGAAGGCTGTTCTGTAGGGCTTAAGAAGAATCCATCTGTGACTGCGCGGTTGCAGTTTAGTCAGATGGTGAAGACTGGCCTGCTGAGGTGGCGTTACAGAACGGTACTCGAGATGAAAGCACAGGACATGGACAACAAAAGCCATGATAGTAGCACAGTTATAGAAGCAGATAGTATTTGGTGGCTAGGCTGTTGTACTTACACTGCTTGAGAAATTGTGTGGAAATGTAGCATGGTTAAGCAAGACAAGTGACTGTGTGTGTGTGTGTGTGTGTGTGTGTGTGTGTGTGTGTGTGTGTGTGTGTGTGTGTGTGAGGGTGTTTTATGGAGAGACACATGGAGATAAAAAAAAGCTTCTTATTTGTTTATTTACTTTATGGTTGTGGTTCACTCATGTCATAACTGCTGCTGTGTTTCTTTAATTCATTACTGTAAAATTGTATACAAAAGTACACACTATATTTAGTCTTATTTACTTATTATTAGTCCTATTTTTAGAGTTTTTTCAGTTTAAAATAATGATATAAAGAATATATAAATAAATACACCAATTGTGCTCACCTTGATAAAAGCTTTGGTCACATTCTCACACAGATAACCAGACCTATCAGCATGCACCAATATCTTTTATGAGAATGATTAGAGTTTGGAAATGAGGAAATGCGCTGGCTTCCCTCACATGAAGACATGTACAAATTAACCTTCCTTTAATCTCTCTTTCTCACTGCTGAACATACATGAATGCAAAGACATACTGAGCAAGATAAGTATTGTGAAAGGAATATATTTGCTGTGATTTGAATTGCATATGTGAGTACTGTGAGAGATCAATAGCTCCAGTTTCCCCTCCAAATCACCTATCCCGCATCCTCCTCTTCTTTCTTTACCTCTTTAAATCAGGCTTTTCAGCTCTGTTTCGATCTTTACCTTTATTTACGCTATCGTTTCCTTATTTGTGCATTACTCTTTCCTTTTTAATCTCCCCCATCTTGCCTTGTTTTCTTTTCCTCCCCCATGTTCTAAAGTTGGCTCAGCCCATGGCAGACTGCTGCCAATACAGACTGATTAGCTATAAATCTTGCCTCAGTGACCAGTTACCTTACAGAGATCAGACAGACAGAAAGACACACATGAGAGGAGGCTGAGCGAGTGTGTTTGTGTTATGCTGTGTGTGGGTACAGCCAACCTAGATCTGTCCGACTTACCGAGCCTTATTAATACAGCAATGACTGATACTCTCACTTTCAATCCATCGTGCTGTTAGGATGCCTGGGTCGTTGACCCAGGGTTTTTGAGTTTATTATATTATTTATACTTTCTAGTCTTTGGTTTCTTTGAGTTCTGTCTTATGGTTTATGTCTGTCTTCTCTAGTTGTTCTGTCTCCCCTGTCACCTGTATCCCCTTGTCTAGTTCGCGTCTCTGTGTATCCTTAGTTCCTATATCCCCGTGTCCAGTCAGTGTCTGTGTCTGCCCTGGTCCCACGTCTCTGTTCCCTCTGTAGTGCCTGCATGTGAGTCTGTGTCTTTGTTCAGTCTGTGTTATGTGTTTCCTGTTTTACTTTGAAGGTCTCTGTCTTATCTCAGTGTGTTCAGGTTACGCTTCTTTGGTCTCGTCAGTTCTGATTTGTCCCAGCTGTGTTTCCCTCCTGTTACTCATTCCCTGATTGCTCCCTCTGTGTATTTAAGCCCTGTGTTTCTCTGTGTCCGTGTTGCGATCTACCGTTTATTTTGCTGTGTGTTTTGTCAGTCCGCCGGTGTTCGTTTATTTTGACTTTTTTCCAGTTATGTTATGTTTGAGTTCAATATTAAAGCTGTTTCGGTTTAAGTTTGTTTCTGGAGTCTGCACCTTGGGTCCTATTCCTGTTTGCACACAGCCGTCACTTAACACGTGCACCCAGTTTAAATATTAAGCTATAACCAAAAGCCAGGCCGATGACCTGAGCTTTTCCTGTTCTCGAGCCTGTTTGAATGGGAAACACTTGTGCTCATAATCTTTTGACTAATCCCACAGGAATGTGTCTGTGTGTTTGCGTGTGTGTGTCTTTACTCTCTTTGCTCTTCTTTCACCTGCTAGCGCACAATCAGCTCTGTCAACTAGTGATGGGCAGATGAAGCCCCATGAAGCACTGAAGCTTTTCATCCAATTGGTTCACCCCAACGCGAAGCTTCATGAAGCTTCATTTGCTCTAGCAGGACACCTACTGGACGTAAAAATAATAGCTGGCATGAATTTGAAGAGTGTGGCATTTTGCACACAGCCTGTAAATGTCAACAACAAAAGGAGTGTGTAAAACACCTATAGTGTAGTGATGGCAGTATACTGTGTATATTTATGCTGGCAGTATGGAAAATGATTATTTGCGGCAAAGTTCGAACCGCTTCATGAACCAGTCACGTGGTACAGCCGGGCAGCGAGGCTTCGGACGTCATCATTTTCAGCTCCTCCCATAAATGAAGCAAGCCTCGATACGCGCTTCGCGGAAACGCCCCCTCCATTACTCGACACACGCTCCGAAGCCTCGATACAGAACGTCCCATCACTACTGTCAACATCATTAGCTGAGGCGGTTTTCACATCAAAGTTAACAACAAGCTAACATTTTGTACATCGAGAGAGTTTAACCGGACATTATTGGGACTATTGCTTAAAGATGTTTGATGTGTTGCTGGTTGTTTTATGAGATTTTGTGAGTTAAATGATTAATTCATCTATCTAAATGAGTAAGGGGTCCATAAATATTCCTGATCTCTGAAATATTCTCTAATTCATTAAAATGCTCAATTTGAAATGTGAAGTGTCTGACACATCTTTGGATTGTGGGAGGAAGGTGGAGTCTTCAGAGGGAAACCCCTGTGAAAATGGGAAGAGTGTCCAAACTTCACACAGAAATGGCCAGCACTCAAATTATGTGCAACTGGAGATTGACCTATATGGAAGATTTCCCTAAGTAGCTCTGTAAAATCACAAGAATGCACAAAACACCCAGCCCTTTTCATAAACCTTTAAACACTAGTGCAGATTATATTTGGCTCCTGCCTCTTAATTTTGGAACATAATTGATTTATTTTCTGTTGAGACAAGGGAGGCAGTGATGAGAACTATGAGCAGACAGCTTGACCTTGGCAGTCGGACTCCACAGCTTTGCTCTGTTGAGTGCAGAGAATGGTCTTAAGCTACTCCCACAAGTGGTGCGATTGTCGAACGGACAGACAAGGAATCTGAATTATTTTCTACTTTTATCAGACCTTCCATGTGTACTACACCACGTCCTTTAGCTATTTGCTCTTAACAATGCCTCCCTGCACATGACCATCTGAGAAGACTTTTCCTTCTTTTTTGCTTTTTTTATGCAAGGATGATTAGGCCATTTTCACACTCTCTATTGATATACTTATCAATCCTCATGATACATGTTTTCTTGTTACTGCTAGTGCATACACATTGAAAATTATTACTATATCAGCAGCTTCAGGTGCAAGAGGGCACAACCGGATTCTATAACTATTTTGGAATAGCTTTTTCACTTCCTGTTAACTCGAGAACGTGTAATCATATTTGATGGATTTTATCAGTAAGGAGATCAAACTGATCAAATCCTTGTTTTAACTTACAGTGTTTTTACTGCTGTGTATTCTCACTGTGACGACCCACTGCACCCTGCCTTCCTTTTGGGTCATGTGTGTCTTGTTTGCAGGCATTGAAGAGGCGGAGTTCCCATTTACAATCAGTGACACTGGCAACACCTGGGCCAGTGTGCCAGGACACTATACAAAAAGCCTTTAGGGCATAGCCCTGCCTATCGTCTATCATGTCGGCCGGCCTTGTGGGATTTTGAACAGCTGTAGCTGCTTCTTGTTCTTCGATAAGCCAGGTCCGAGCCAGCTCCAATCAGCCAGAAAAGTTATTGTGGTTCCGAATTGGTAGATGTCCTTCAAAATCCTCCATTGAGACTGTCAAATTCAAATTTTATTTGTCACATACACAGTCATACACAATACGATATGCAGTGAAATGCAACTGCTCGTGACCTAAAATAAAAGACTATGAATAGGATAGAAAATACATATGAAAATTAAAATGAAGGGTAAATTTAACTAGGAAAGAATAAAATAAAATATAAAAATTAAAGTTAAAAATAAAATAACTGTACAACAAAATACACAATATAGAAAATATAAAAGAATATATGAAGAAATACAGAACAATAATAGCAGCTGTACGAGTAATAAATGGTAATGAAAGAAATGTAATGTCCAGGGTTGTGCAATCCACATATTTAAGTGTCTTGTGCAGTGCAAATATGCTTAAAAGTGATTTATTTAAGTGAGTGATTTGATTTGATGACCACGCGGTGTAGTTGTGCAGTGGCCACTAGTGTAAACAAATGTCCAGTGTGTGTGTAAAAACCATATGTGTGGGTCAGTACTATGTGGTGGTGTGATTGAGAGACTGTATCGCCTGCGGGAAGAAGCTCCTCCTCAGTCTCTCTGTGTTGGTCTTCAGGGAGCGGAATCGCTTTCCTGACCTCAACAGAGAGAACAGTCTGTTGTTGGGATGGCTGAGGTCCTTCACGATCTTCCTGGCCTTGGTCCAGCACCGCCTGCTGTAGATTGAGTGCAGGTCAGGGAGCTCGGAGCAGATGGTGTGCTCAGCTGATCGCACAACCCTCTGTAGCGCTCGTCTGTCCTGCATGGTGCTGTTCCCGAACCAGGTTGAGATGTTCCCCGTCAGGATGCTCTCTATGGTGCAGGAGTAAAAGTTCCTGAGCACCTTGGAGGGCAGTCGGAAGTCTCCCAAGTGTCTGAGGTGGTAGAGACGCTGTCGGGCCTTTTTCACCACAGTGTTGATGGATCTGCCGCTTTGACCAAGGTCAGAGCCACATCACCAGGCTCCTGATTGGTTGTCGCGGCACGTTTTGACGCTGGAGTTCAGATTTTTCCAACTCAAGCGGTAGACGTGAAACACGCGTATGCACAAAATGCAACACAAAAACTGACGCACATGGTTTTATTCGCGAGCCAAACGCGCCAGACGCGTACACTGACGCCCGTTTCTCACGTTTTCGTGATGCAAATCTGCTTCCAAATTTTCGCGGGACACGCAATCGCGTGTCATCGCGCTTTTTCCATTGACTTTACATGTAAACCTGACGCTCTGGCCGCCTCTATCGCGTTCGGTGTGAACACACGGTTAGAGTGTGGAAAACCTCTAAACCTCAGGCTTAAAATGACCAACAGTCTCCTTTAAAAAGGACATAGTCACAGGCTCAAACCTGTCAAGGACAGCAAAGCAGGAAGCAGAGACTGAGGGGTCATGAGCACAAGGCAAGATTTGAGCCCTTGTGGAGGAGACCTTCTCAATAAAAAAAATGTAAAAAATTTTCACAGGCTTCAGACGAGGGCTTGATACAGTCGATATGTGGTGCACTAAGAACAGAGTTAATAGTTAAAACACATGGGTTGTGACAATTTGACAGAATAATGTCAGATAAGTGTTTCTTTTGGCATCTTTTACAGTTTTTTGATATTGAAGCCAACAGTCCTTTAGCATCTCGAATGACACTTGTAGTTGGTCCTTTTCCCACTTGCGTTCAGCTTGACGGTACTCACATCTGACAGCTTGGGTCATGTCGTTCAGCCAGGGCTCAGATTTAGCTTTAGGCAGTTTGGTTTTTAATGGAGCGACAGTGTCCAAAGCAGTCCAACAGGTGGAATAAAACCATGAGCTCAGTTCCTCAGTCTGGCTGCATAAAAACTCTGGGATTGTACAGTTCTGGTTAAAAACTGTTGAAAACCCAGGAGCAGCATGAGGTTTAACTGAGGTACAGGCAAGAGGAACTTCAAACATTACAGGACTGTGGTCAGAAAACACAGCATCACAAATCTCTACGTTAAAAACATAAAAACTATGAGTTAAAACAGGATCAAGTATGTGTCCACGTTCATGTGTGGGACCAGTCAAACATTGCACCAGATTAAAAGAATAAATTTAAAAAGCTCTTTGCCATGGGCATATCAGGACAACACACATGAATATTAAAATCCCCAACAATAAGAACACAATCATATTTTGGCATGTATTCAGCCAAGAAGTCATTCACAAAGTCCTTATTTTATTTTGGAGCAGCCCAGCTGAAACACAGACAGTTTAAAGCTGGTGAATGACGGGGTTGATAGCTGCTTACATTTAAAATGACTTTAAAAATCGTAGCTATTCCTCCTCCTTGGCCCAACGTACGCAGGGAATTAAAGTAGCAGCAATTGTTATTGATCTATAAGGAAGAATATTATTTTTCTGTATTTGATTCTTTTAGTAATTTAAATTATTTTAAATTATTTCATTTAATTTGTATCTATATATTAGCTTAAATTGAAATGGATAAATGAACAACTGTTTACTGGAAATAGTTTTGGTGATTTGCAGTATTATATTGTGAAACTGACTCTAAAATTTGATTCATATATTTTACAATTTCAAAACTTAAATTTTTATATTTTAATGAGTGAAGAGGGAAAAAGCTATCAAAAGAATGTGAAATTAAACTAAATTATAATAATATTGAGGAAATCTTTCATAGGTAACTTTCCAAGTCAAAGTTTTGTGAACAAAGGGCTATCTTATCACACTGCAGTTGCCCAGGAGATACACAGGAGAAGGAAGGGGGACTCCAAGCAGTTGACAGCAGTGGCCGTATGTGTATATAGTGTTTAGTTTTAGTTTAAAATGCATATCTCAGATTGTGATTTAGTGTTAGTTGAAGCTTGCAACCTGTAAGTAGTTTTTATCAAGCAGCTTAGTTTTAGGGCAAGTAAAGGACAAGAACAAGGTTTGAAAAACATTTTCATCTTACAAAAACACTTAAATCAAGGTTTATTGAACTGTATACAAAATCAAATGTTTGCATGCATATACAGATTAGAAACAACAAAAAATAAAATTATAAACTAGTAGCTGAAGTAGAAGCTGATAGTAATGCTGGTGTATTATTATTCATGACACCCAAAGAAACCAATGTAATGCAGGAAAAAAATTCTGATTCTGAAATTGCAATAAAAAATATTGTGCTATATAAGGCTCAAAGATAAAACTGAAAAACATATCCATAAACTAATGGCTCTCATTTCAATGAACTAAGACTTAACAC